>NW_026535814.1:21685000-22222500 GCF_028551555.1 Melozone crissalis
CTTTACAATAGAAGGAGAATGAGAAGATCTCGTGGTTAAACCACGATAATGTCATGGTGGTCAGCAGTCTGGAAGGGGTTTGTTGGCACCAGAAATTTTTTAAATGATGAGGTGTTTGGTGATGAGGCTTGGCTGAATCATTTCCTGCAGGAGTAAGTCCAGTAGTGGACAGCAGCTGAGAAATTTAGGTCCTCTCTGTTTTAGGTCAGTGCTGGCAGGATGCTGCTCCTCGAGAGGGACCACACAGCTGCAGAGGAGAGCTACATCCTCAGGACATTTTGCTCAATCCCACGCTCCCTGAGGACCATGAGCATCATCTCCAGCCTGTGGAGATCTCAGAACATGTATTCATCCTGCAAAGTGAGAAATGAAGAGGTTCTAGGGGTGATCCCCAAAGAGGAGAGGAGCAGCAGTCCCCATTCACAACCTGTCACATATGAGAGCTATGAGGAAATAGAATAGAATAGAATAGAATAGAATAGAATAGAATAGAATAGAATAGGAGTATTTCAGTTGGAAGTGACCTACAATGACAATCTGCCAATCCACATGGAGTCAGGAGGTGTCTGAGCTGAGGAAGCCTCACAGAGATGTGGGGTACAAACTCAGTGCCCTGAGAAAGCACTGCCAGAAAGTCAGATGAATTGATTAATTCTGTCCATTTGTGTCTATTGGTAAGGGCTAAAGAAATTTCTGTGCATGATTTTGCATGATATCCCGTTTCCTTCCTTCCTTCCTTCCTTCCTTCCTTCCTTCCTTCCTTCCTTCCTTCCTTCCTTCCTTCCTTCCTTCCTTCCTTCCTTCCTTCCTTCCTTCCTTCCTTCCTTCCTTCCTTCCTTCCTTCCTTCCTTCCTTCCTTCCTTTCCTTCCTTCCTTCCTTCCTTCCTTCCTTCCTTCCTTCCTTCCTTCCTTCCTTCCTTCCTCCCTCCCTCCCTCCCTCCCTCCCTCCCTCCCTCATGTTTATACCACAAAACCAGGAAAACACACACCAATTTCCATGCTAGGCATGCCATTTTCTAATACAACCTTTAAAGGTTTTGCAGATCTCTGATGTTTGTCTTTTGTTTTGTCCATGTGCATCTACAAATCCTGGGTGCTCCCTTCACCTTAGGGGTGGGACACCACACTCCTCATCTTTGCTCATCGTTGGCCTGCACCTTTTTCCTTTGCCCTGGTGCTTTGTCCTTGCTTGTGAGTTTCGAGAGAAAGAGGAGCCACGGGGCTGAGGAAGGGGATGAAGAAGAGAGCAGGAAAATCATGTGTCCTCAGAGCATGATCTCTTCTTACAGTGTAGTGGGACAGCAGCAGTATAAAGTGAAATAACTTGTCACACATCAGCAATTGGTAAATAAACAAGTAATAAAAAAGTAGAAATAAATGGTAAATTTTTAAGTTCAAAATTACTCATTATATCAATAAGTTACTGCAGAAGGTAATGGGCTGCAAGTTGGGCAATGCCCTTCTGGTAACATCTCATGCCCTTTAGGTCCAGAGGGCCCAACGGGGGAAGTTCTGGGGGTTCCCATGGGTGGAGCTGAAAAGCAGAGACCCCACTGGCACGTGGGAGTGCAGCATGAGGGGTCAGCAAAGTGAGCCCCCTTCCCAAACACCCCCAGTTCCCCACGCGGGGCTGCGTGTCCCCTGTGTCCCTTGGGGTGTCAGCCCTGGGGACTCCCTATGGCTCCCCCCCCAATGTCCCCTGTGTCCCTTGGGGTGTCACCGCTGGGGACTCCCTATGGCTCCCCCCCAGTGTCCCCTGTGTCCCTCGGGGCGCCAGTCCTGGGGACCCCCGGGGACCCTCCCACGCGGGGCGTGGCCTCCCATTCATACTATCGTGACGTCACGGAAGGCGTGACCAATAGGAGCGGCGGCATGGCCCCGCCCCCACGGTGCCGCTGTAAAAGCGGCGCCGCCGCGCGTCCGCGCGAGCGTGTGTCCGTCCATTCATCCCTTCCCCGCTCCAGCCTCCGTCTGTCCGTCTGTCCGCCCGTCCGCCCGTCCGCCCGTCCGTCCGTCCGTCCGTCCGTGCTGCCGAGCCATGAGGAGGCTCTTCCTGCTGCTGTGCAGCGCCGTGTCCTGCTGCATCGCGGCGGCGGAGGCGGCGCTGCCCGCGGAGGGAGGTGGGTGAGCGCGGTCCCACGCGGGAGCGGGGCAGCCGCGGGGCGGGCGCGTCCCCCGGCGGGGCAGGCGGGCTCCGAGGCGCTCTGCTGACCCTTCTCTCCCGCGGGCTCGCAGACGGCAGCGCGGAGCGTGTGCCGGCGCAGAAGGCGCGGGTGAAGTTCGGTCTCCGCTCCTCGCCGGACGCCGGTGAGGATGGCTGCGCGCTCGCCATCGGCCAGCAGCAGTGCTTGGAGGACTGCAAGTTCAACGTGACAGCTAAAACCTTCTTCATCATTCACGGCTGGACGGTAAGTGTGAGGAATCCCGGGCAATGCTTAGTCTGCCCACTCAGAGAGAGCAAACTGCCCTGCAAATGGGCTGTGCCTCCAGAATATTGATTTTCAGGAATTTCTGTGACTGAAGGTGTTCAATCTCTGAAGGTGTTCAAGGCCGGGCTGGATGGCACTTTGAACCACTTGGTCTAGTGGAAGATGTCTCTGTTGATGGCAGGGGAGTTCAAACTGGATAATCTTTAAGGTCCTTTCCTACCCAAACCATTTTAGAATTCTGTGAGTATAGGAATTTGGGAAAAGTTTTCATGTTCTGAGCACAATGGTCTCTTAAAAGATGCACTTCTATTGAGATCTCTGGAGCAAAGTGTTCGGGGTCAGGCTTAGAAACTCTGAAATCACCCAACTCATTCATAACTGCTCAAGATCACTTCCTAGCTGTATAATGTGAACATAGCACTAAAATCCAACTGAGAGACCACTACGAATGTGACACTTGACTTGACAGGCACGTGTATAGCCCTTCTGTAATCGTAGCTGAGTGCCCAGTCTGCTATGTGCACTCCTTGATAAAGAAACAAGAGGGCACACAGACTTTATCAAGGTTTTTAATTCTGCATTTGGTAAGGCTGAGTGTGTGGCACTCAGGGGGCTTATCAGCTCTGCCAGTGCCAATGCGAACTGCACTGCCAGGTCTGGTGAATAATTTTGCAATCCATCAGAATTTCTTGAGAAAAAGGGAGATAAGGTGGCACGTAACGAATGCCTCTCCCTCCTGCCCTAGAAGGCAAGTGGGTAATTACAGCCAGAGTCTCTCAAAACCTGTTTTTCTTACTCTGTTGCATGCATGCTCTTACTGCATTGCTGAGAGGTAGTGGGGCTTGCAGAGGAGCAGCATGCAGCTGGAGCAGCAAATGTAAATGACATGCAAATAACTTGACTGTGGATGTGTCATCTTGGTCCCGCAAGCTGGAAACTGACACCTGAATCTCTTTCCAGATGAGTGGCATGTTCGAAACCTGGCTTGACAGCTTGGTGTCCGCTCTGCAGGAGAGGGAGAAGGATGCCAACGTGGTCGTGGTGGACTGGCTCTCCCTTGCCCACCAGCTCTACACCGATGCCGTGAACAACACTCAGATTGTTGGAAAAACCATAGCGAGGTTTCTGGACTGGTTACAGGTAGTGCAAGCTAAGAGCAGCCTCTGTTGTAATGCTCTTACACTGAGGGACTGTTGCACAAGGCTGCCGAGGCTCACCAGCAGGGCAGGCTGTGCTGCAACACCCAGCCCAGGGCTTGGCCAGGTGATGGCTCACGGCTGCAGTGCTGCTGCCCTGCCTCCCTGGAGGCGCTGCCGCGGGCGAGGCTCGCTCGGGTCAGTGGGGCTGAAGGGCAGCTCGGGTTTGGGAGCGCTGCCGGAGCGATGCGGGCTCGGGCCTGGCAGGAGAAGGGGAAGGAGGAGAGGTCCATGGTGCTGCACTTGGCACCTGAGTCTGCTGGCAGCTCCCAGGGGAAAGTTTTATTCTTGGTGATAAAGAATATCATAACTGGGGCTGGAACAGGGGTAAAGCACAGGTGCCATCCAAACCGCTCCCGCTTGTCTTGATGAAATACAAAACAAAGTGTGCTTATCTGCCCCCTCCCACCAATCCCGTCTTGGAACTGGACTTTATATTCCTGCAGGCAAAAAGAGCACCAGATGCCATGGAAGAGAGGGGATCAAACTCTCATATTTTCTTTTCCTTGCAGGAGAACCCCCTCTTCAAGCTTGAGAATGTCCACCTCATTGGGTACAGCCTGGGTGCCCACGTGGCTGGCTTTGCTGGTAACCACGTCCATGGCACTATAGGCAGAATTACAGGCAAGTGGCTTTTTAAGCACTTTTTCAAGCAGTCTCTCCCTTGCTCTTCCTGGCAGTGAGTTTCCCCGAAGAGGCTCGTTTCCTGTGTTGCTACAATGTTGTTTTGGTGTTATTCTTCCAGAAATGACAAGTTTTCTGCTTGTGGCAGCAGTGGAAAGCACAGATCTCCTCACATCAATTACAGCAAGGCTTCAATGTAAAAGCCTTACCCAGGACAAACTGGTCCTGGGTTTGTTTGAATTTAAATGTAGGTTCAAAACAAGTCCAGCTCAAGCTCTTACTATCCAAATTCTATTCCTCTCAGTGATAGTGTTTTTGTAATTACAGCTCATAAACTAATGGAGGTGAGAACTATTGGGTGCTGTTTGTCCCACAGGATGTCTGATTTAAAAAAAAATCAACTCCAAACTCTCATTCTGGAAATATCTGAAGAGTTTGCTTCCAGCTCCAGAGGAAAGCTGATTTCAACGTGTGAGGACTTAGGGCATAGTACAAGGAGTTGCATTAAGGATTTACATGTGATACGGGCAGTGATAATTCCAGATAGCCTGGCAATAAATGTCTGTATTTAATTAATCAGGGGAAAAAAAACCACCTAACAGTCAAGTTGTAGAAATGTTCTAGAGTACAACTTCTGGTTGGGAGTGAGGCTCAGGAGTTAACAGAGCATCCCAAACCCATCATGGGATCTCAGTGCAGGTATTTCTTGGCTGCTGCTTCAATTGTGTTAGTCCCTCCAAACGTGCAGTCTGAAAACAGACTAAATGTCACTGAGGCAGCTTTGCTGCCAGCTGTTCCTGGGGTGTTAAACCTCTTCTGGTGTTTGGAGCTGCCTCTTGAATCATCTCTTCACCATCACCTGGTGAAGGCTCTCTGCTTCCAACAGACAATCTGATCATGGTGCTGCTACTGGGTTGTGCTGCCCCAAAAGTGGAGAGGGGCATCTTCATTTGTCCCCTCAGTGAGCCCACGGGGAAGAAATCTTGAGGGACAGTACCAGCAATGGGGCTGGGACTGTCTGTGTGTCAGGTGGGGAGGAGACCTGCCAGCAGCAGGCTTCTGGCTATATTCTGTATGAAATAGCCCAATTTCTTACCTGGCCCCTTGTGTTCTGTCTCTGACTCCAGGCTTGGATCCCGCTGGCCCCATGTTTGAAGGAGTGGACCCTAGCAGGCGCCTCTCCCCCGATGATGCCAACTTTGTGGATGTCCTTCACACCTACACCAGGGAAACACTGGGTGTTAGCATTGGGATCCAGATGCCTGTGGGCCACCTTGACATCTACCCCAATGGGGGAGACTTCCAGCCTGGCTGTGGCCTAAGTGATGTCTTGGGAGCCATTGCCTATGGCAGTAAGTTCTCTTTAATCTTTTGCCTCTGGTCAGTGTAGACTTCTCACAAATAGACTTGGGTTGATGGAAAGAAAACCATTTTTTCCTTCTAAACTGTCTGTACTTCTGGAGATAGTTGCTAGAAACTATAAATGCTTTTAACAATGAAGCACATTCTCACTCCAACACCTGATCATAATCTGTGGTCTTATGCTGGGGCTAAAAGCTCTTCATGGGAGGGACTAAGAGAGCATCTCCCACTAACCTCCTGAATTGCTGCTGGTGGAAAACTGTTCTAGTTTGTCCCTCCTCAGCTTGTGCTGGGCTGCAGAAAGGCATAGCTCGCTTTATCTGATGGGCTGCTGGGGTGACAGCTGCTAAAACCAAGTGTATCCCTTGCAACTCTGCCTCTCCAGCAATTGGTGAAGTCGTCAAATGTGAGCATGAGCGGTCTGTGCACCTCTTTGTGGACTCCCTGGTGAACCAGGACAAGCAGAGCTTCGCGTTCCAGTGCACCGACTCCAGTCGCTTCAAGAAGGGCATCTGCCTGAGCTGCCGCAAGAACCGCTGCAACGGCATCGGCTACAACGCCCGCCGCATCCGGCACAAGAGGAACAGCAAGATGTACCTGAAAACCAGGGCAGACATGCCCTTCAAAGGTACGCCTCCCCTCCCAGCAGGAGCACAGCCTCCCGTGGGAGCAGCCTCCCCGAGTGGTGTGGGGAAGGAGGCAGAGGCGGAGGAGCAGCATCTCCCCAAAGCCCTGCAGCTGCAGTTGCTGTTCTGCCTGCACCAGGCTGCACTCACTGCTGTGCTGTGCCATCATCACTGTGCTGTGCCATCACCGTGCTCCTTCCTCCCTGTGGAATCCACCCACAACACCACTCTGCCTTTTGAGCAGGGCTGCAGTTCACCTGCTGTGCTTGCAGAACTCAGCCTCAGAGCAATGTAAAGTCTGGGGAGCTGTCCCCAGGGTGGGCCTGCTGCTGCTGTTGTGTAAAAAACTCAAATTTGTAATCAGTAAGGGCAGGAAAAAGTGATCAGAGCTGTCTCACTAAAGGAAGGGTCTGGTCTTTGCTTCACACAGAGCAGTGGTGAGCAATGTTTCTTTCAGCACAGCTGGTTCCATCTCTGCTCTCCCCTCTCTCTCCAGTCTACCACTACCAGATGAAAATGCATGTCTTCAGCTACAAGGACTTGGGAGAGGTTGATCCCACCTTCTCTGTCACCCTCCACGGCACCAATGGAGACTCTGAGCCCCTCTCTTTAGAAATGTGAGTAATCTGCCCTTTGTGTTTTTACCTAAGTACGAAGGCCACAGGGACTACACAGGATGGCAGAAATCTTTTTCTTCTGCTAACACTGGTGTTGCATGCCAGCCTAGCAGCCTCACTTCATCACCTTTCCAAAAAGCTTTTCATTCAGTAGCTTAATTATAATTTATTACTGGACGAATTGAGAACACTTTAATGTGCCCACTCCCATGTGAGCCTTCAAGGCTCGTTGCTTTTTTGTGTGTGGGTTTTTTTTGGTTGGTTGGTTTGTTTTTGCCCCCCACCATTTGGACACAGTCTGAAATGTCTGTGGAGGCACTGCTGACCTCCCTTAGCCTCTCCCAAAGGAAAGAGCAGGCACAAACCCCACCTTTAAGCTACGGAAGGATGGCCAAGCTAAGCACACACTGTGTTGTGTGGAGCCAGCTATCTGAGCTCCTGTCAGTGCAATCAGTAATTAACTGGTGACAGTTGAACGTGCAGCACTTGATAAGCTGCAGGGGCTCTGTTAAACTCCTGGCATGGAACAAAGGAGCACCTGGCATGCTTCCATAAGGAAAAAATGCCAAGTCTCTGCCTCTCTTCCAGGCTTGATCTAATTGGCTTAAACGCTACCAACACCTTCCTGGTCTATACTGAGGAGGACATGGGTGAACTTCTGAAAATAAAGCTCACCTGGGAGGGGACGTCTCAGTCGTGGTATGATCTCTGGAAAGAGCTCAGGAGCTACTGGTACAGGCCTGTGAATTCCTCCCAGGAGCTCCACATCAGACGAATACGTGTGAAATCTGGGGAAACACAACAGAGGTAATAATTGTGCTAGGCTGCATGTGAACTGACCTGAAACTTCAACCCAGAGCCAAGGAAAAAAACCCAATGTTTTGAATGTAGTTGGTATCCTGGCTGCCTTCCTTTTTGGTGTCACCAGCTATTGCTCCCTTGTGGTTTAGGAGAACAGGTTACTGTCCAGCATGAGGCTGCAAACAGGCTTTAAGCAAAACTGGTCACCACAGAGCAGATTTGGAGCTTTACTTTGATACTGTGGGGTCCACTGGGACTAAATTAACATGCTTCAAGGTGGTTTGGATTGTACCTGAGATGTTAAAGTACTGAGCAGCAAAAGTACTGAAAGATGGATGGTCATGGCTGTTATTTACGGGCTCAATGTGCTGATTTGGTACAACCAGCAGGGCCTAAAACTGCAGCCAGTAACATGGTGGCACCAACCCCTCAAGCACTGCACTGCTCCTTTTGGGATCTGGCAGGGGGATTGGAACTAGGTGATGTTTTTAAGGGCCTTTCCAAACCCAACCCATACCCCTGGATCATAGAACTGACCATAGAATTCTAGTGGAAGGTTCTCTACCATGGCAGGGATGATTTTTAATGTCCCATCCCACCCAAACCATTCTCTGATTCTATGAATGTCTGCAAATGGAAAGTTACCTGAGCATCCAAAAATTGTCAAAGCTCCCAAGCATGTAGCACGGCACTCCCACACCTTCTGTTAATGTTGTTCTGAAGGTAATCCAGATCTGTCAAAGAGCAGCAGTTGACATTGATCATTTCCCACATTTCTCAGTGCTTTAAATAAGCATCACCTGTCATCTATAAGGTATTCTGCATTCCTGGCTTCTATGAAACGTAGGGGTAGTAGAAGCAAAGATCCCCAGTTAAAGTATTGAAGTAGGAAATGAAACAGCAACTCAAGGGGCTGATGGTGTATCAAGATGTTCTGTGGGATGGATGGCTAATCAAACAACTTGTCCTAGAATAAGCTGCAGTCCGTATTACCTGCTAATTGTTAATCATAAGATAGCAAGTGCCTTGACTTCTGTGTCCTCCTAGGTTTGCTTTCTGTGTGGAGGACTCCCAGCTCACCAGTATATCTCCTGGCAAAGAGCTCTGGTTTGTGAAGTGCACAGAGGAATGGCAGAAAAGGTATGGAAATCAGTCAAGAGAAATTCTGTATAGTGCATGTGGCTTGGCTGGGATGAGTGGAACCTTCTCATTGTGTTTTTAGCTCCTGATACCTCTTTTTCTTTCAAAAAAGATAAGAAATCCTAGCCTAAGATTCACAGCTATCAGATTAAATTTTTTAATATCACCTACTATTGCTAAGTAGGTGGTATTATTCTCCCTTCTGACCTTGGATTGTCATCTTGTACCTTTACATCTTTACAGCCAAACAGGTGTATCACATTCCTTGCTGCTAATTGTGGTAGGTGCTAAAGTCAGGTGCCACCCAAGCCCCAGATCTGTGCAACAGTGGAAAGGTAACTAAGAGTCATTTATAAAGTGCCCTGTAAAACAGGAGGAAGCTGGAAGAAGTGCAGGGCATTTCCTCAAGCTCGGGTGGAGGACCTCGAGCTGCCAAGAAATCACTTGGTTAAACTTTGAGCTCAACTGCATGAGGAAGACTCAGGTGAGGAGTTGCCGTGGTGTTACAGCCCTGAGTCCTGCAGCTTCATCTCCAGGCCTGCTGATCTCCTCTGCTTCAGGAGAGTGCCACTGCCAAAGCAGCTCAGGCTTGTTTAACCTCTGGGGCACTTCCCAGACACACAGAACAGTCCTCAGAGCATGACTTCCAGAAAGTCTGATCCCAGCAGTGACAACCTGATTGCCTCAGATGCCTCTGGTCATGTTTTGAATGAATTCCTGTTCATTTGACTAAATGATACTTTCCTTTGGATTTAGCCCAGCCTTTTGCTCTCTCTTAAATTTCATTTTGTAGACTTGGAGCTTTGTTGCTTCTAATCCAGAGGACAAAATGCTTGTTAGGGCTAGCAGAGCCGCGTGGAAGTCGAGCTTAGCACAGCCTTCCTGGGCACAGAACTCAGCTCAGAAATGCGAGCTGGTCCCATTCCAGGTTTGGCAGAAACCAGCAAGCTGTGCTACGCACGGTAGCAAACAATTCTGTGAATGAAACCCCTGTGCAAGAACTTGTTGCTCTGCCACAAGTCTCGAAAGATCGAGTAAACATTCCTGCAGGTACAATAAAAGGTTGTTTTGATATGCTACTTGGTAACCCCCATAAAACTGAATTGCTGGCAGATGTGCCCTTCCTCCTTTCTCGTGCAGTACAGCTTGTGCACGAGGCAGAGGAGCTGAGCTCAGCTCCAGCACACCATTTTTTCTAGGAAATGATCCTTCCTTCCAGAAATCATGAGTGATTACTTGCTGTTCAGCTCTCTGTTTCTGCCAAGTCAGTGCAATATTATAGTTCCCCCCTTAGAGACTGAGCCTGCAAACATCTGTCCATCCCAAATGGAGCTGCACAGGCAGGGTCTAGCTCAAGCCCTGTAATTTCTGCTTGCAGCCTGCATAATGTCTGCTGCAGGCTCTCACTGAGTAGCTACTGGGCAAAGTGCAGCTTTGGCAGAATAAAACACCAGCCTGTGCCGTCCAAACCTGTTCTTGGCGTTGCATGAGTTCTTAGAAATCCTTTATTACTCCTCTTAATTTCTGCATTTAAGTAGGTGTCTTTTTTGCTGTCTGTTTTCCCCAGGTCTGTCTCAAATCTGCTCTGAAGGCTTCCCTAAAGACACACAACCAAGCAACCTAGATGCATGAAGACCACGCAGGTGGCAAGATGCTCTGGGAGAAACCTGGCTTGGTAGCACTTAAAGAAACTAGCTCTTCAGGACAAAACATCTTGGATTGGATGCAAGAAACTGAGGAGCAATTGATGAACCATGGTCCTAGACCTAAAATAACTACAACTCCATTTTTCCCTTTCCCGAGGAGCCTGGTTTGCGCATTTAACCTTACCCTGACCTGTTACACACTGCATTTTCCCTTCCCTGCTCCCATTAACCAGGACTATGGATGAGATCTTCACAGACTGAGACCTCAGCAATGATCTTCTGGTCTGCCTGCCAGTGGAGTTGAGAAGACAAATAACCATGCTAACTGCCCATCAGACTGTGGGTGACAGAGCTGCCAAGAACAAATTAGCACCTAGGGTAGGGTTACCATGGTCCTGTAGCACTCTGGGCTCCAGGAAGGTGAGACCAGCACAGGTCAGGTGTGTGGGGCTGTCCAGGGAAGGGCTGGGGATAAGCACAATGCCACTTAACTTCAAATTGTCCTTTGCTTGCCTTAAAAATAATCCGTTCTGATACTGAAATGTCTACTTTCCTGACATATGGCCTGAAAAGGAGGCAGAGCTCTGTCCTCCCTGTGCCGGGGGCAGGACGTGGTGCAGGTGGTGGTGGTGGCAGCTGCTCCTCAATGTCTGGTCAGTGTCTGCAGTGGGGCTGCCCAGTCCCACGTGGGGATCCCTTTTTAAGGGGCAAAGAGAAGCTGCCCTTGTTCTGACCGCAGGGATGGAGGAAGGCAATGCACCGTGCTGCCTCAGGAGAGCCTTGCACCACTCCATTTAACCTCTGAGAACGTGCTCACCTCTGCTCAGAAGCTGTCGTAGCACCAATGCGTAGTTAAGACCTTATTTTTGAGTGCCAAACATCCTGCCCTCAATTGTCACAACACCCCAGTTGGATTCCCTGGTCCCAGGTGATCTTGGCTTGGCTTTGGGTTGGACAGACTCTGCAGCTGTTCTGTTTGCTACAGCAGAGTGGACCTTGTCAGTTGGTGAAATAGGTTTTGTTTTGGTTGCTTGCTTTTGGCTTTTATTTCTTTTTCCTTTTTTTTGGTTTTTTTTTTGTACTTTCTGGAAGGAAAATTGGTATAACAACCCTTGAGCTTTTGGCATGCAGAAAGGCAATCTCCATAATGGTGTTGCCAGGTGGTGCACTGAGTTCTGAAGTCTTAGCAAGTCTTTCTGAGGCCTGCAAATCTCTTCAGTTTTTGTAGAGCTTCACTCCAACCAAAGCAAGCACATTTGGGGATATTTTTTTCATGGTTTTATGCAAAGACTTCGAAAACAGAAGCCTTTGGTTCTGTGAGTTATTGCCATGCCATACTTGGAGAAGTTTCAAAGCCCTATTTGTATATTGTGGTTTTTGTATGACTTAAAATATAATTTATTTCTCATATTGTATATATGTAGAATTTTAAACATTTTGGTTTTGAGTAACAGTTTTTATGAGCCTTGAGATCAAAAATAAAGGGCTTTGTAAAAATCAGTGAAGTCTTGTTATTGATCACAGAACCATTTAGGTTGGAAAGACCCTCCAAGAACACTGAGGTCGAAGTTGTCCCCAGCACTGCCAGGGCCACCACTGACTCCTGTCCCCAAGTGCCACATCCTCATGGCTCAAAGGATGGAGATTCCACTACTGCTCTGGGCAGCTGTGCCAGGGCAAGACCACCCTTTCCATGAAGAAGTTTTCCCTAATTTCCAGCCTAAACCTCCCATGGCCCAGCCTGAGGCCATTCCTCTGCTCCTGTCCCTGGTCCCTGGGAGCACAGCCCAACCCCCCTGGCTGTCCCCTCCTGCATTGTGCAGAGCAATCTACCAAAAGCTTTGACATTCCTTGCCAGAACAGCTATGACAGTCTTGTTCCTCTTTGCAAGTCCCTGAGACCTTCAGCCAGGTTCAACACCCTCCTTCCTCCTCCTTCCCAGCTCCTCTGTGTGGCCAAGGCCAAGCTGTGCTCCCCATGCTCCCACCACCGAGGGCCTTCAGGAACGGGGCAAAGTCACTCTGGATCTACAACTGCCCTGTAGAGATGCCCCCCATAAAACACCAGGAGAGGGGGGACACAGAGCTGCTGCCAGGGCTGGAGCCCCTCTGCTCTGGAGCCAGCCTGGCACAGCTGGGGCTGCTCAGCTGCACCAGAGAAGCTCCAGGGACACCTCAGAGCCCCTGCCAGGGCCTGCAGGGGCTCCAGGAGAGCTGCACAGCCCCTGGGGACAAGGCAGGCAGGGACAGCAGCCAGGCAATGGCTCCCACTGCCAGAGGGCAGGCACAGATTTTGGCACATTGGGAATTAGGAATTGCTGGCTGGCAGGGTGGGCAGGCCCTGGCCCAGGGTGCCCAGAGCAGCTGTGGCTGCCCCTGGATCCCTGGCAGTGCCCCAGGCCAGGCTGGATGGGGCTGGGAGCAGCCTGGGACAGTGGGAGCTGTCCCTGCCATGGCAGTGGATGGGCTGTAAGGTCCCTTCCAACCCAAACCTTCTGTGGTTACAGGTTGATTTCAGTTTTAGCTCAGCAGTGAGGACATTATTTGAACAGTACCAGTACCATCATATTTTTTTTCAGCAGAGTGAATGTCAGAAAACAAAAATCCTTCTCCTCTTTGCAGTAAAGGGATGTTCTGGCTGGCCCTTCCCCACAGTGATCTCGAGCCACATTCAGCAGGGAGCTCCACCAAAACCATTAGCCTTCCCTTCCCGTGTTGCTTTCTTTCAGACATGGCAATACCACTACTGCTTTTGGCTGGGGAAAAGCAGGATTTTGTGTTACTTTCTATGGTTGTAGCAGTGAGTACAGTGGACTCTTGAAAGACCATTGCTGCTGTGCCAGGCTAGTCAGGACAAGTTCAAACTCCCTCTCTTCCTTTGATTTCTTCCATTAATTCTTTTTTTCTCCATAAAATGTCACTTATATTTTGCGTGAAATTCTTCACCTTTGCCTGACTTCGCTAACAAACCCATCGGTGAACACTTCTAAGAAAACTTACCCAAATCTAATCACTAACTGAGTTTTCCCAGCTTTTCCCCGCAGCCACACCACTGAATTTAAAGGGAAGCCTCTTATTCTGCTCTGCCTGTGCCTGACACAAGTTGATGGCACAAATCCAGCAGCAGCAGAAGGACTTTGCAAACACAGTAAGTACCTCTGAGCTGAGGAAGATTTGCATGAAATTACTTTGTTAACCTTTCCCTATGGAAAGCTCAGCAATGCCTGTCTGCAAGGAAAACTTCCTCAGTGGATTTGGCAGAGAGCTATTTGGTGCTTGTAGGGCCCCTGATTATTCTGCACCCCAGAGCTGGAGCTGTTTTCTGATGTGTTCCTGTGGGGCTCCCTTCCACCCTCTGCAAAGAGTGTGTAGGGGGAACTAACACCAGAAGTCATTCCAGATATCTGGAACTCATTTTTTGGCTGCTACCCCGTGGACACAGCTGCAGCACAAGGGCTGGTGCCTCTTGCAGGGTGAGTCTCCTGCAAGGACAAGCAGGAGCTGGCCTCTAAAGGAAAAGGGGGAAGAATACAAGCTCACAAGAGAGGAGAAACAGACTGCAGCCCTTTTACATCTGTGGGCATCCTTTTCAGGTGTCTGGCCCTTCACACAGCAAATGTTAGCTCCCAAAGGCATCGCTCCTGCTGCTCCACACCTTGAGGGGTCACACCTGCTGGCATACCAAGATGCATCCCTGCATGCCTCCCCTCACTGGGAGCTCGGCTGTGCATTAGACAAGTGAGAAAACAAAGAGAAGAGGGTATTTTTTAAAAAAGTTTCCAATGAATTAATAATCTTTTTTATGTCTCTAAGGAATTTAGGCCTGGCAGAGCAGACACATCCCAATCTGTGCCAGGCAGGGCTGAGGCTGCACAACTGTGCTCGAACTGCTGGCACCCCTCCCCCAGGTTTCCTTGGGGTCACTTTTTCACAGCCACTGCATTCAGCCCCAAGGGTTAGGTCCCCACAAAGGTCAGGCTGTTCTCTGAGGAACAATAGGGCCGGCATGGGGAATGCTTTATAACCCTCCTCAACCCCCACCCAGGGCTGCCCCAGCCTCACAAGCAGCAGTAACTGAGCACAGTTTCACCAATGACCGTAAAATCAGAGCGCCATAGAATCCCAAAATGGTTTGGGTTGGGAGCTTGAATTCCAGCTCATTCCAACCCCCTGCCACTGGAGGCATCTCTAGAGGCATTTTCCACTGTCCGAGGTTGTTCCAAGCCCCATCCAGCCTGGCCTGGGGCACTGCCAGGGATCCAGGGGCAGCCACAGCTGCTCTGGGCACCCTGGGCCAGGGCCTGCCCACCCTCCCAGCCAGCAATTCCTTCCCAATATCCCATTTAATTATCCCATCTAATATTCCCTCTGGTAGTGGAAGCCATTCCTTGTGTCATCTCCCTCCATGCCTTGTCCCCATTCCCTCTCCAGCTCTCTTGGAGACCATTTAGGCACTGGTAAGGGCTCCAGGAGAGCTGGAGAAGAACCTGGGACAAGCTCAGCCTGCCAAATACATCCCAGCATCCTTCTTTGGAGGTCATTTGAACACAAAGTGCATTTGGAGTGTGCTTCTCCCTCATTTCCCAGTGTAATATCTCCCTTTGGCAGTGTGTCCCAGATCAGATCTCCCTGTCCTGTTCAGATCTCCCTAAACTAGGACACAATGCTCTGAGGTGGCTTAGCAGATGTCCCCAATGCAGGTCGTGCCAGCTATCTCTCCCAAGCTACAAAAGTCTGGACACAAAAGATCTCTCTGGGAAGATAAAGACCAACCCATCCTTCCAAGAACAAGGACAGCACGTTTTTTGTCTGGCTTCCCAAACAGAGACAATGACCCAGCCTCACTCCAGCAAGTAAAACTTTCCAGGGGTCCCCAAGAGCAGCCTCACCGAGAGATGGCTGTGACAGTCCAGGAAACCCAAGATCCTGCTCCTCTGCCTGTGCAAACCAGTTGTAATTTTATGCCTGCTCTAATGCTGACATTCCAACATAAATTATACAGCTCATTGCCTTTGCAGCATCCCATCCAGCCCAGCAGCAAACACAAAGGGTCTGGCAACTTCTGCACGTTGATGCAAAGGCATCAGAGACCTCACACTGCCCAGAGGGATGGGTAAAGCATCTCGGTCCAGAGCCAACCCAGGTTTAAAACTAAAGATCAGATCATTTATATTGCTTGATTATTGTTTTTTTCCTATCTCTGCCCTCTCCGTTCCAGGTTGTTTTGCAGCTCTTTCACAAAGGTTCAGGATATTTATGGCAACCTGTATAAAGAAGACACAAAGTGCAAACATGCAGAATCCTCTTCTTCTGACCTGACTTGTAATAACATTAAAATATGAGGAAGGTGGATTAATAAAACTAGGTTTTCCAGGCTATGCTGTTCCACCTCTCCTCATTCTGCAAACAGGCAAACCAGCTCAGACAAAGTAAGAAATGACACAAGACTTGGACAAAACATTAACGCAAATATGGTTGATTTTTCACCCCCTCCTTTCCATGTGGCTTTCCATATCTTGTTTTGGCTGACAACAGATATATCCTACAAAGTTATGAAGAGAAAGACCACACCAGCTGGGCTGGAGCTAGGCAAGTGTACTGGAACAATTCTAGTCTGATGCCCTAAAACCTGCAGATGTTAATGAGAAGAAGATCCTTGCTCTGCTCTCTATGAAACAGCCAGACCTGTAACTGAACAACCCATCAAAGACTCCATGGAAAAGCTGGACCACATTTTATTCACACATAGCAATGGAGGGAATACCCAATTATCTCAATATCAGTTGGGTTAAAAAGCTTAAAATTTATCTCTAAATTTCAGACTGATGGATCTGTGTGGTTTGCAGATTACTAAATTTGTTCCAAAACCTCACTGCTCTCTTTACAAATAGTTTATTAGTTTGGGGTTTTTTTTGCTGAGAAGGAAGAATCCATTGAAATACAACAAAATTGATAGCTGGATAAGATTAACAGGTTTGCCTTAAAAATTTAGTTTGCTTTAAAAGCACTCCAGGAGTCAGTGAGAGAGAGAAAACACAGATGCCTTCACCTTGGTTAACAGCTCTGCACTTGAACCAGAACTGTTCAAGGTCTTCTGAACAGTTTTCATGCAAAAAAAATATAGTTGAAGGGTTTATTTTTCTTACAGGAGTTTTCTTCTACTAGTCCAGTCTGGTCTAATTTAATATGGTCTAATTCAAATTAGGTTAATGAAGGTAAGTGAAGGTAAATCAAAATGAGTGAAACAGAAAATTTCTAGGGAGAGAAGGCACATGGAGCTGCTGCCAGGGCTGGAGCCCCTCTGCTCTGGAGCCAGCCTGGCACAGCTGGGGCTGCTCAGCTGCACCAGAGAAGCTCCAGGGACACCTCAGAGCCCCTGCCAGGGCCTGCAGGGGCTCCAGGAGAGCTGCACAGCCCCTGGGGACAAGGCAGGCAGGGACAGCACCCAGGCAATGGCTCCCACTGCCAGAGGGCAGGGACAGATTTTGGCACATTGGGAATTAGGAATTGCTGGCTGGGAGGGTGGGCAGGCCCTGGCCCAGGGTGCCCAGAGCAGCTGTGGCTGCCCCTGGATCCCTGGCAGTGTCCCAGGCCAGGCTGGATGGGGCTTGGAGCAGCCTGGGATGGTGGGAGCTGTCCCTGCCCATGGCAGGGGGTGGTGTTGGATGAGTTTTACTATCCCTTCCCAACCAAACCTTCCATGGTTCTGTAACTCCAAAAGGCTGCCATGGTTGAGCATCCATCCCCAGGAGAGCAGCAGCACACTTACACACTGGACATGCTTCCCTTGATGATTTCTGTGACCAAAGCCAAGGCTGCAGAAGCAGGGACATGACAGCTTTTCTGGGAGCTGTGTCTGCAGAGCTTCCTCCTTGTCTCGGGAGCACGGAGCAGCCGCTGTTGGGCTCGGGGTCACCCAGAGGGGCACTGCCCTGCAGGACCTCGGCTCAGGGCACACACAAGTGCTCCAGCTGGGCCTCCTTTCACATCTGAAGGAGTTTTCCCTTGGACATCTGCAGATGTGAGATGCTATTCCAGGAAAGGGAAGGAAGCTGAGCTGAAATGCCCAGGTGAGGAGCATGCTCTGCGCTGTGCAATGCTGGTTATAAAAGGCATACATTTAGAGAAATTAATACTCGGTCCACGTTTTCGTCCTGTTACTTCTGCTCATCATCCTCAGTTATTGACCTAAATTCCTGTTTGGAGTCCAAGTCACACACTGCCTCCAAGCCAGCTCCAGTA
The DNA here is from genome assembly GCF_028551555.1 of Melozone crissalis. NCBI lineage: Eukaryota > Metazoa > Chordata > Aves > Passeriformes > Passerellidae > Melozone > Melozone crissalis. The sequence continues at coordinate 21,702,683 of NW_026535814.1, forward strand.
ACAACATCAAAGCTCTGACCTAGACCGATCCTGTGTTCTGGCCAACAGCTACTTAACAGGACACGATGAACTTTAGATCCAGTTCATCTTTACAGGGATGAGCCAAAGGAGGCTCTCATTTTTCAGTCTGATCCAAAGATCCTCAGTTAACTTTTGCTGCCCTGTAATGGTGCTCTTTAAAGTTGTTTGCCCTTCCCATCTGGAAGACCCAAATAAATAAGTGGAGAAAACATGACAGCTAGATGGGTGAAGCAACAAATCTGATTGTGTAAATGAAATGCTGCCAAACAATCAAGAAAAATTAAGAAAGGGAAAGACTAAAGACAGTGTCTTCTTTTCTTTTAGCTCTATTACAAGTGATTAAGTAGTGAGGGAAAGAAGGGACAAAACTAGATAGTCTTAGGATATTTAAATACTGTTTTCCTAAGATAATAATCACTAATACTGGAAATAACTGGAAAGGCAACCAGAAAAAATTTTCCACTCTTTCATTTACACTAAAATTGAACATTGAAGAAACCCAAAACATTTTAATGAAGACTGTTTTAATTCAAGTCATACCCTCTACATATCACTGGAGCCAAAGCCAAGCTCTGCTCTTCATCATTAATGTCCAGAAACCATTTAGGAGACAGATTTTTTAGATAATTCTGCATAATCATTATCTGTGAAAGAAAACCTGCATCCATGTTTTTCATTTGCATCCTTGGATTGGCTCCTATCCATGATCCACTCCATCTCCCCAGTAGATTAATATCCATGTTCCTCATTGCTTTTTCCTCCAAGTTTTAGAAGAAACAGCCCTGCCCACTGCTGCCTAATTTAGAGACTCAGTGAGCTCATGTTTGTCCTCCAAAGGATCAATATCTGCACCCAAATATGAGCTACTCCTCTCAGGTGAGAGCCCACCTGCAGAGCTGCCCCAGCCCCGGCTCCAGCAGCACAAGGAGCTGGAGCTGCTGCAGCCAGTGCAGAGGAGGCCACGGAGCTGCTGCCAGGGCTGGAGCCCCTCTGCTCTGGAGCCAGCCTGGCACAGCTGGGGCTGCTCAGCTGCACCAGAGAAGCTCCAGGGACACCTCAGAGCCCCTGCCAGGGCCTGCAGGGGCTCCAGGAGAGCTGCACAGCCCCTGGGGACAAGGCAGGCAGGGACAGCACCCAGGCAATGGCTCCCACTGCCAGAGGGCAGGCACAGATTTTGGCACATTGGGAATTAGGAATTGCTGGCTGGCAGGGTGGGCAGGCCCTGGCCCAGGGTGCCCAGAGCAGCTGTGGCTGCCCCTGGATCCCTGGCAGTGCCCCAGGCCAGGCTGGATGGGGCTTGGAGCAGCCTGGGACAGTGGGAGCTGTCCCTGCCATGGCAGGGAGTGGAACAGGATGGGCTTGGTGGTCCCTCCACCACCAGAATTTCTGATAAGGAATTTCACAGCACAGAGCTTGACCAAGGGCAACCCACATTCCAACCCTCTCCAAATCCTGTGTTCCTCCTTGTCTTCTTTCCCCCTGTGTGCAGCTTCCCCACATGTAACTCCTGGAATTCTCTGAGCATTCTGTCTGTCACAGCTGGGCAGTGGAGAGGAACAGAGGAGCATTCAGGGTAAGCTTTGAAGTACCTGAGGATGAGTTTCTCCTGCCCAGAAGCAGAAACCCCAGGAGCTCACAACCCCTGTAGCACACCCAGGTGAGATGAACAATGACATTGCCTTAGCAAGCTGACAGTCTTCCTGTGTCCCTGCAGCTCCAGGGCCATGCATCAAAGCAGCTGAGATCAGGAAAATTCTTTTATATGGTGTTTTGTTAAACAGGGATAGAGGAGAACCTGTTCCAGCCAGGCCACCATCTGGCCTCTGCCTTCAGCCTTTGTATTCTGGGGGTGCTGAAAGAGATGCACTCAGAGCTCCATCTCCACCTGCACCCTCTCCTCAGACCTCTCAGGAGAAACACATCCTCCAGCTCACTTCACCTGTATCTCATAAAGGAAACTCTCTCTGCTGAGCTTCCAGAGGGAGGTGTAAGGCCCAGGTGGGCAGGGGACACACATGCACTGATGTCCCTCTCGGCTGGGACATGCTGCTGCTGGCCCACAGAGGTCCCCTGTGAACCCAGCACAACAAAAGCTCTCTAGGCAGTGTGGAACTTCCCACCAGGAGCTGTGATAACAGCAGCAGGCATGGTGCACCCAGCCACGCTGGAGGCCACCAGAAGTCCAGGCTTTTTGCCAAGGATCAACCCTCCTGTCGCTGGAAGATGCTGCAGGAGCCAAACAACACATTCCAAACCTCAAAGGAATTTAGAGGGTTCCCTCCTTGATATCCTTATGGATCCTGGCTTGAGCATCCTGAAGCAGCAGCTGCTACTCATGGCCGGATCAGCCATTCCTGGGAGGTTGCTGGGTTAGGCTGGGATTGCAATGCTGGTTCCTGTGCTCTGCTGTCATATCAGCAACTTGGAAGGGTTGTGAGCCATGTTCTGCTGAGCCACCATCAGCTGTTGGATATGATAATATTGAGCCCTTACCTAAATTTGTGGTCAGTTTGGGAATTTAGGTTGAAGGACCGTGTCCTCCCCCAGCTCGGTGGTTGTACTGCAGCAGGGCTGTGGCCTCTGATCACTCCATCCATCTGATTTTTCTTTACAGCCAGGTTGAAGCCACCTGCATCACCAGCTCCAGACCTGGCCAGAGAGTGGGACAGCTGCTCACAACCAGGGGTGAGCTGGGGCTGATTTATGCTTTGGGAGATGGGCACACCAGCAAGCCTGTTTGTTTGTAAACTAAGGATGATTTATTCCGCTTAGTAATTCAGTGTCCTTCGGAAGGCACACGATGTCAGCCCCATTCACCAGCCCTTTTATTTATTATTTTATTCCTGCATAATCCATGCTGCAGACAAAGAGGCATATTGTTCTACTCTGGCTGACAAACAAAATCTGTTTTTTTATAAATTCCTGCTGTGTTGTTTTCTCCCAGTTTTGCTGTATCAGCTTTTAACTTCCATTTAGAAAAAAAAAAGGTATTATTTTAAAAAGAAGTTAAATTTGTTTTGTAATCCAACTGAGTTACCTCCTTATGCAGTTTCAGCAGCATTCTGCTGCTCCAATGGCCAGGAGGCTGTTCTGCCAGCCTATCCAGACTGCCTTGCCTAAACCACCCCATCCTGTAGTTTTAATGGGACTGCATTCAAGAAACAAAGCTAAGGACCAAGTCCAAGTTTTGCCAAGTACTGATGTCATTTTTCATCCTGCTTTCAGGGGAAAAAAAAAAAAGTGTAGAATCCCAGAATTGTTTGGGTTGGAAGGGACCTTAAAAATTATCTCATTCCATCCCCTTGCCATGGGCAGGGACACCTTCCACTATCCCAGGTTGCTCCAAGCCCTGTCCAACCTGGCCTTGGACACATCTAAGGATGGAGCAGCCACAGCTGCTCTGAGCAACCTCAGGGTCTCACCACTCTCACAGCCAGGAATTCCTTCCCAATATCCCATCCCTCCCTCTGGCACTGGGAATCCTTTCCTCCTTGGCCACTTTGTTCAGAGCCTTGTACAAAGCCCCTCTCCAGCACTTCTGTAGTCTCCCCATATAAATTTGCCAAGATAGAACAGTTGAGGCCCACAAGATTGCAGATTTTAGGAGATGTTACCTTGAATTTTGTGAACTGATCCACTGCCCCGTGAGAGAAAATTCTGGGGAAAGTCACAGGAGCCAACAAAAAACTCCCAGTGTCTGTTGAACTGCAGATGATCTCTGCACCCATTGCAATGAGAGTTGACCTATTGCAAAATGCACACCAAACATCCCTCTCCTGGCCACTGGACTCTTGTTGTCTCTTCATGGCCTCTGGAGATGATGGTGAAGCAATCCCAGCTCAGTATTGTTTTGACTGGGTGGCTGGCCACAAGAAGGGTCTTTGGCTATAGCACAGAACTGGAAAGTAGATCCAAGGTTGGTCATCAACACTGATACCCAAGGACAACACAAAGGTCACAGACTGGACTGGAGAGACCGAATGCTCTTTAAACCCCTTGGGAATCTGCTGAAAGCAGACCATGAAGCTGCTGGTCTTTGTTCCTGCAGGATGATTGCAGCCTACCCAGGTCCTGAGGCCAGAAATCCCTCAACAGCATCCCCATAACTCACTGTGCTCACTGCACCTGCTGCCCACAAGGACAGGTGAAACTGCTCCAGGTTTGGACATCAGCTGCCTGCTGATGTGCGAGAGCTGGGAAAGGCCATTACCAGCTGCCCAGCCTGGCTGAAGGTGGTTTTCAAGGGTGAAATCCATTTAAAGACAAACATTTATTCTGGCTCCATCTTGATCTTGCGGTTTTTCTCTCAAGTGAAAGGCTGGTGGGTGTCAGACAATCCTGTTGCAGATGCACAGCAAACTCAGGACAGTTTCAGAGCGTATGGAAGCTCCCAAGGGATGTCTTATGATGTGCCAAGAGTGACCCCAGCCACCCATGTGGCAATCCTGCACACAGCTGACTGCAAGCACAAGTTAGAATAAGAAGAAAGGCCCCTCAACTCCATGCAAAATGCCAAGGACCAGCGTTGAACAAGGGTGTAGAAGGGAGCATGCTTCTTATGGCAACCTTTTTAGACAGTAGAACATTATAAAAATTCCCACCTCACTGGAATCTGCAGCATAAACAGTCCCTGATGCTGGGTCACCAAGGGGTGGCTTTAAATTCCCCATTTCTGGGCAAAATCTTGTCCCCAGGGTGTTCCTTGCACTCTCAGGGGAGCACACCAGGAAGCTGCTGATGCCCCTCATTAGTCCTGTTAAGCTGCAGGACAGCCTCCCACCAGTCACTGCAGTAAAACCAACTTGCTTCACTCATCCATGACCTGACTCCTTGGCCAGCAGCCCAGGGATGTGATCCCCAAGCTCCAGAAGCCTGGTGGTGCTCAGGCGAGGGAGCATCAAACTGGAGGGGCCATTTGCTGCCAGATTGCAAAGGGAAGCCAAAAATAAGACAGACTAACTAGGGACTGAGCAGCTCTCCACAGACCACTGATGTTCCTGAACTGTCCTGGGAGCACCAGTGGCATTGAAAAATGAGCAAGGAAATTTCCAGCTCAGCCACTTCCTAATCGCATAAAAAGTTCAGGGAGGACAAAGACACACAAAAAAAAGGAAACTCTGAAAGGAGAGCTTGTTAAACCACAGATAAAATGCTTTTCTCTGGCCATGACACTACCACTAGAGTGGTGCTATACTGGTGCAGTTCAGGGTCCTGAAGAACTTCTAAGGTGCTCATGTGCTCAAGGAAGAAGGGATCAGACTGGGCTCTTCTGGGCTGTCAGAGGGCATACACAGCTGTGCAGGAAATGTGCCCTCCCTGCCTGTCCCTTGATGACATCCCCTTTGTATTCATCTTTTGCTGCTATCGTGTCCCTTATTCTTAAAAACTCTCAGAAAACAAGTTTAAGGTGATAATACTCCCTGCACAAGGGTCTGTTCTACAGCAGAGGAGAGCATACCATACCTAAACCCGAGCCCCCAGACCAGTTCTCCAGCATGTTTGGAAGAGCTGCTGCTAGAGCTCAGCATTTTATGGACTTTGTGGTGGATGCTCTCCCTTCTCAAGAGACAAGAAACACAGGTTTTGCTTGGGGCTTTCTACATATGCAAGAATTTCTGTCTTGGAGCACTCCAGATTTCCAGATCTGTAGATAAATCCTTCTCTCTAACCTGTGCTCACCTGCTGCACAGGGCGTGGACTGAAAATCAACCCTTCCCTCATCATTTTGCATCTCCTTGAAAAGCTGAACACTAAGGCAGATCTCAAACCACTGTTGGCCCTGCCTTTGGAGTGACAATCAGTGATTTCAGGTTATTAAACGTGTTTTGCCATCCAAGTGCCTCACAAAGCACGGTGGGAGTGCCTCCCACACCATGATTGTCATGCACCACAAAGGTCCTGCCCCAGGCTCTCGGCTATGGGACAAAAGGTGAGAGAAGCACAGCACGGGATGAATTTTAGAATGTGTGGCTGCTTTCAGCCCTGGCATGGCAGGAAGGGGAAGGTCCATGCATGGACCTTGTCTAAGTTATCAGCACCCTGTGGAGTGTGGGCTGTGGAGCTGAAGTATCTATCTACCTATTGATACACCCAATAGCAAAAAAACCCCAACCAAACAAAACAGTTCCCCTGATAACCCCTCTGCAGGTTCTATGTTGAAGCTTTCATGTCTTTCAAAAAACAACCCACGAAAAATAAGCTTCACAAAACACCACTCATCATGGTCAACTCTCCAGCTCTTCTAAGAGCAAAATTCAAGATCCAACTTAAATGCTTAAGATGAAGTTTTAAGCATCAGCTAGATGAAACTTAAACAGAGAGGATGTAATAGACAACTTTTTGGAATTTATCTGAGGTTTCTCCATCTCACCCAAATTGTGCCTCACTTAAAATCTTATTCATGAGTGTTTGGAACAGCTCCAAAACCTTTAGCAATTTCCACATAGTACAAAGAGAACTTACCTATTGCCAATTACATATTGCCTTTACCTAACAAAGCCATCATTTCCTCAAGGCATCCACAGAGTTTCTTTTGCAAATGTCTCTTACATGGCAACAGGGAGCTCACTGTTTAATAGCACCAAATCCTCACCCTGCTTTTCAACACAACGGAGTTCCCCAATGGTTTGGTTATGGATCACAGAATTGTTTAGGATGAAAAAGCCCTTTGAGGTCATTAAGCCCAACCATGCTCAGCACTGCCAAGGCCTCTGCTGAACCCTGTCCCCAAGTGCCACATCCACCCAACATGTCAATCCTGCCAGGGATGGGGACTGCACACTGCCCTGGATGGCTGTGCCAGGGCTGGACAGTCCTTTCCATGGAGAAATTTTCCCCAATATCCAAACTGAGTCTCCCCATGCCCAGCCTGAGGCCGGTCCCTCTGCTCCTGTCCCTGTTCCCCCCCCGGCTGTCCCCTCCTGTCAGGAGCTGTGCAGAGCCACAAGGGCCCCCCTGAGCCTCCTTTGCTCCAGGCTCAGCCCCTGCCCAGCTCCCTCAGCCTCTCCTGGGGCTCCAGCCCCTTCCCTGCTCCCTTCACCAAGGCTGCTTCAGCATTGCCAGAAAACAACAACTTTCCCTTGACTCTTTACCCATTGCTGGGTATTTGTCACCTGCGGGTAAGACCAGGTCTTCAGCAGGACAATGAACTGCTCTGCCTTGGCAGCAGACTGGGATTGGGAGGAAGACTCCTTGTTTTCAATTTTTAGAACAGGCAAAGACCAAACAAGGAATTAGTTAATAAAATCCTCTATGTTCCGTGGTAAAAAAAGAGAAGAAATCTTGAATAAATTGTGTCAGACACTGTAGCATCTGAACCCTATTTGCTACCAGAGATAACAAGATAACATACTTTTCTTTGTATCTCAAACCAGTCTTGGTTTGTTTCAAACCAGATTTCCAGAGTCTGGCGGCGCAATATGATCCTTTTCTTGACCAAGTTGAAGGATAAGCCATTTTTTTCCCCCTCATCTGGAAACAGCTGACAACAACATACTCTGCATTTATGGAGTACTTTTAATCTTGGGTGAAGCGTTTATGGACCATGGGCCTTGTTCCACTTTCAGCTGCATCTGTGCAAGCCCGTGCTTGGCTGGAGGAAGATAAATTAAAGGAGGGCAGAAATCACTGCAGTGTGTGCAACAACAAAACAAGAATTAACTCCATATGAAGCCCATTTGGCTCTGGCAGAGCTTATTTGTTTTCTCTGTGTTTTTCTTTACTCCTGCTGCTCACTGTGAAGGGAAGATAAAGAGATGGCTGTAGATTGCCTTGCATAATAGAGCAGAATTTATTCCAGAGATTTATTTGTTATGGGAAAAAGAGTAGATCTTGGAGACCTTAAAATAGATCAAAATCCTATCTTTTCAGGTGCTGTACAAGTAGTCACTAAATCAAGAATCTGGCAGGGATCACCCTGCATAAACCAGCAGTAAGGAGTATGGGGAGGGAAATGAAGGTCCAGAGCAAGAAAGGTGAATTAGCCAGATCACAATGCCCATCAGTGCCTGCCAGATCTCTGCAGTACCCACTAAATACCTCTGCAGAGATGCTCTGGATAAATTACCAATCCCAGGAAGCACAGCTCCCCTCCAGGCAGTCTCAAGAGCTTGAGGTCTGTTGCTGAACCAAAACCCTATATAACACTTATACACCACACATTATTCCTGAACCATGAAAACTCTCAGAAATTTTTAGGAAAAGCTCCCTCCAGCTCCAAGCTCAGGGTCAGTGAAGGCTCATTTCCCTGGTGGGACTCAGTGCTCATTGTGGAGCTGGAGTGATGAACCCTGTGTGTGAGGCACCTGCTTCTTCACGCTGCCCTGCTGACAGCCAGGCCCCCAGGGGCTGATCCCTTGGGGTCTGCACATCTGCCAACACCTGCACTCACCTGGAGGGGCTCTGCTCCTTTCAGAGATCTCCTGGGGTGTTCACTGGTGGGTACCAGGAAGAACGCCTTTGCCACATCTCTTTCCCTAGATCTGTGTGGTTTTTTTAGACAAAACAGAATCATAGAATCACGCAATCATAGAATCATCAAAGCTGGAAGACACTCTAAGATCACCAAGCCCAGCTATCCACCCAGCACTGCCACTGTAACCCCTAAACCACATCTCCCAGTGCCAGGTCCTAGCTCCTCTTGGAACACCTTTCAGGGATGGTGACTCCACCAGCCCCATGGGCAAACTGATCCAATGCCTTACCAGCCTAACAGTGGAAAAATATTTCCTGATATCTAATCTGAATCTCCCCTGTCTCAGCTGAAGGCCTTGTCCTCTGATCCTCTCACTTCAGCCACAGCAGAAGAGACCAGCCCTCGCCTCACTGCACCCTCCTGTCAGGGAGCTGTGGGGAATGATGAGGTCCCCTCTGAGCTTCCTTTTCTTGAGACTAAACAACCCCAGCTCCCTCAGCTGATCCTACAGAAGTTAGGTGCACCTAGGGATTCTTAACCTTAAAAAAACCCTTAAAGACCAAACAAATTAACACACAACCCAACACTGGCACCTTCCCTAAGGTGCCAGTGTTTTTTCTTTGCCTATATGAATCAAGAAATTTCACTCCCAAAACGTCCCCTGTGGGATTCACTAACACTTCAAATATTATAAGGACTGTGATGGGGCAGAGAACTTGAATGAAATTGTAGAATAGTTTGGGTTGGAAGGGACCTTCAAAGCCCATCTCATTCTGCCCCCTGCCATGGGCAGGAACAGCTTCCACTATCCCAGATTGCTCCAAGCCCCCTCAAAACTTGCCTTGGACACTTCCAGGGATGGGAGCCCACCTCTTTCACAGATAATAATTCCTTCCCAATTTCCCATCCAGCCCTGCCCTCTGGCAGTGGGAAGCCACTGCCCCTTGTCCTAATGGTAGTACACACACACACACTGAACAATAATTACATTAATAGCTGGAGGTGAGGACATTGCAGCCAGCATTTACCAAACACTAAAACTGTACAGAATTTACATTATGGGCTGATTCCAAGGAAAATTGGAGAGCATCAGTGATACAGGGAGTGAGGCTGTTCTCCTGCCCAGTTTTGCAGATTCATGACATTTGGAGCACTCAGGTTCCTGGATGCTGATCCAGCCTTTATGACACAGTCACTCTGGGGTGTTTTCAGGCAGCATTTTTCAGATGCTGAGGATATGCAATGAAGATCAGACTTAGAAAAAGCTCATTGTGCATTTAAGCAGTTGGATAAGTCTAAGCAGCACTTTTTAGGGCTGCACCAGTTGCAGAATCAGGTGTCTCACCGTATGAGAAGTGGGTTGCTTTTGCCAGGGCTTGAGCTAGTGCAAGGTTACGGTTTTTGAGATCTTGTCCCAAGCAGTGCTATCCTGAAAGAGGCAGCTAGATGTAGGAAACCTCTGTCTCTGTGCCAGAAAGAACAGATGTCTGTTAAACAACCAGACTCCCTCAAACATGTGTAACTGATAATATTCCAAATTAGTGTTCCAGGTAGAAATTCCGCAAGCAAACAGAGCACTTTATAATTTTTTAAGCTCAGGAGACTGGTCTCTCTGCATCAGGGAGATGTGCTCAATCTTGGAGCCTGTGCTGCTGGCCAGGTTCCAGGACTGAGTGTATCAGGTTTCTGCCTCTGTATTTGCACATGGTTTCAGATTTGGGAGGAGAAGCCCTTCCTCCTGTGACAGCCAGTCCTGGATTTCTGGATTTTCAGCTGCCCAAGTACTGCAAGCTGGAATGAATTTTAAAAAGTGTGGGTCTTGCTAAGAGAAGGCAACTTCAGTTTTCATCCTTGCAGTGCGTTTTTATGCTCCCCCTGGTATTTTTTATTCCCTCCATGATTCAGAGCCTTACTTCGGTATCTAAGGAACTTTCTTTGCAGCTGAGTTTGGTATTAGGGGCCACTTTTCCATGTGCCCAGGCATCTAATGAATCAATGATTATTTCTCCTGTGATATCTCTCTCTTATTTTAGGCATTTCAGTCATTTAAAACAACAGCTTTGTATTTCCAGGTATTGAGTGCTCACCTTGATGAACTCACCTTCTCAACTCTTTGACTGCGCTTGATTTGTTTCTATCACATGGGAGATTGGCGAGAGCATGGATCTGACTCAGCATAAACATATTTAGGAAGTTAATAAACCTATATTTTTAAGCTCTCTCACTCCCCCTCTTGTTATGTTCCCTATTACTTGTTGAGGTTTTTCATGCATTGACCACATCCAGGTTCCACCCTTGTCCTCAGTCAACCTCCTGTTACTGGTGAGCTCTGAGCTGCATCTCCTGGGACTGTTTGATTCACCTGTTCTATAATTTTCTGTCTCCTTGGCTCCTACTGAACTGAGATTGGTGGTATTCTCCATTCCTGGGAGTGTTTAAGGGCAGTTTGGACAGGTTTGAAGCAATCTGGGGTAGTAGAAGGTGTCTCTGCCTGCGGCAGGGGGTGGAACAGGGTGAAGTTTAAGGTTCTTCCCAACCCAAACCATTCTGGGATCTCTTCTGCTCAGAATGGCAGAACTTCTTCGGAGTCTTCAGCTTTTCAAAGTGGCAGATATAGAGGGGATGATGGGGTTTTGGGGCTGGGAAGTCCTAAGGGACTAACACTGCCGTGCAGACCAACTTTCTAGGTGGTGTTTGGAAACGAGGAGTAGCTCATGAGGCCCATGCCCTCAGAGCTGCTGGTGAATGTGGAGCCGCCAGCGTGTGCCAAGTCCCGGGGCCGTAAATAAAACCAAACTGCCCCTCTGCTAAACCATGCATCACGTAAAGCCCCTGGGAATGGGATCAGTGAGTCGCTTCAAATGCAAATCGCTCTTGGTGCCGGCGGGCGCAGCCCCGGGTTCACGAACAGCGCCATTCTTCCGCCCTGAAAGCCAGACAAGGCCTCCATGAGTAATAAAGTACCTAACTGGACTCTGACCTCAGCAGCACTGGGCCTGTGTGTGTGAGTGTGGATGTGTGCGTTTGCGTGTGTGTGTCTGTGAGTGTGAGTGTGTGTGCGTTTGTGTGTGTGTTTTTGTGTGTGTTTGTGAGGGGGTTTCCCTCGGCCCGCTCCTTCCCCCGGGCACTGCTGCTGTCTATGTGGTGTGGGCCTGTCCGTCACGGTCTGCTGCCTCTTGGCCGGCTTCCACCTGGCAGCCTCTCTGCTAAACCCATCAAACAAAAATGCTCCTCCCTGGAGTCCCTTTCGCTTTCTGCGGGGCTGGGAGCTGCCAGAGAGGACCTTGGTACACCATGCTACTGCAGTGAGAGAGAGAGAGGTTTCCACCATGGCCCACCACGTGTCACAAGGAGGGATCTGTCTCTTACAAGGACAAATTTTTTAGCAGGGCTTGTTGTGACAGGATAAGGGGGAATGGCTTTAAATTGAAAGACAAGGAGGTGTGTATGGGATATTGGGAAGGAATTGCTGGCTGTGAGGGTGGGGAGGCCCCCAGATATGGCTGCCCCTGTATCCCTGGAAGTCTCCAAGGCCAGGCTGGACAGGGCTGGAGCACCTGGGACAGTGGAAGGTGTCCCTGACCATGGCAGAATGTGGAATGAGATGATCCTTAAAATCCTTTCCAACCCAAACCAGCCTAGGACTACTTATAATGAGCTAAAGAACTTGCTCTGCTGACCCAGCCTCTGCACATATCTAACAGCATCGCCATAAAAAGTCTGTTAACCAGAATCTGTGCTGGAGACTCAGATCACAACAGAGTCTGTGGAAACAGTGCTGGGAGATGTCCATTTTTTGTCTGGACACATCTCTGTAATTTAAGCTGTTGGAACATGGATCTCAAAGTCTTGGGAAAAAAACCCCAGAAATATGGCCTGTGGAGATCAGAGGAAATGATCAAAATGCTAAGGACAGAGCAGCAGACAAAATTCAGCAGAACTGAGGAAAAAGAAAGATAAAATCACAATGACTGCATGAGAGGAAGGGGGAGCATAATTTGGATTGATAGAAACGTTTCAGATACAGCTGCTACAGAAACCTTTGCCAAGGGGAGTTTAGCAGTTGGCAGATGTGGATTGCTTGCTATTGCTGTCTCTAGAGGTGTATCTTCACTTTTTTGGCACTCTCAATCTGCCTGCTTTCCCTTCCTTGTATTCACAATGTAAATTGTTTGGGACAGAGACTCTCCTTTCGGTTCATGGTGGACTTTGCCTAGTAGGTCTCTGAACATTGAAAATTCTACTGGCAATTATACTGAAGACAGCTTAACCCTGAGGAAAGGATTTTTGACAACCTAGAAACAGTCAAGATGCTCCTTTTTTCCTGCCAAAAAGTTAATTTGTGATGAATTATGGGTTTGAAGCATACACAAGGAGTAGATACATAAACAGGAACACTAAGTTCTGTTTATGAGAAACCTGCAGAAACTCAAAAGCAACAAATCTTTCTTCACTCAGCCTTCATCCCATTGTCCTTCCAAAAGCCTCTTTCCAGTGGGCACTCCCCAGCTTTTCCTTGGCTGTCTGGGAATGCTTCATGTAATTTTTGAGGCATGATGACCAGGCATGTCTGCTTTACGCTGCTTCCCCACCTTTGGTTTCTCAGAGTGTTTCAATAATTGCATCAATGATCAGACAGACAGTGAAAGTCACAGTAAATATTTAAATGTTAAGGAGCATATGTGTTTAAGTCATGATGGGCCTTCCCTGCTAGGATCTTATTTATCTGGCCATGGATCTCATCTGTATATTCTATCCACCTACTTCAGCCCCCAACTGAGAATCCCTGTCAAATCTTCCCAACACTCCTGGAAAGTTTAAAATTAGATCAAATCTCCGTGGGTGGCTCTTACTTCTAAAGTGGATGAAATCCAAAAATGAGCCTGAGCTGCACACAGTTTGGAGGCTGCTCTGGGAGGCTGAATCCATCCAGCCACCCTTGTACAGGGGCCAAACCCTTACATTGCCCAAAGCACAGCCCCCAGAAACGTGTTAGGGCTGGGATCAAAGATCAGAGGGAACGGAGAATTGCCGCTGGACTAACCCCCCTCAGCCCTAGCACGGTGAGAGTTTCATGCCAACAGAAACACAGCATGTATTTATTGTTTTTAATCACTTCGAGCTCAAACCTTTTCTTGAAAATGCTCCTTCAAACTTCAGGCTCTGAATCAGCCACGTGCCAGGTGCCACAGGGTCACATTTCCAGGTGGTCCTTTGACCAAGTGGAGCACAGCAGATGTGTGATGGAAATCTCTGTCCATTCTCTGTGCACAGTCATTTCCCTGAGTATATAGGCCATTTTCATCACCTCTGGGACACTATTTCTGCCAAATATGAATCTCTGAATTGGTTCCTCAGCATCCAGTGCAATAAATTTCCAGTTTTGAAAGGGTTTCCAGACAAACAATACCAAAGTTAAGTATTCATAATGTAAAAGTACGGTGATTTCCTTCTTCAATACAATATAAAACCCAGGAAAAAGATCCAGAAACATTTTAGATTAGAAGTGCCAAGGTAGTCAGACAAGTGGCAACTCAGTACTTTTCTTTTTTTCAATTTAAAAATTGAGATAATGGATATTCACAACTCATAATATCGAGATAGACTTCCCATTTGTCCAGGATGAAAGGCTCTCTGTAGAAGGTGAGCTCAGCTGAAGAAGGAATTTGGTGAAATACCTCTTGGAGTCCATCAGGTCGGAACAACTCTTCTCATTTGGGATGTGGAACTAAGTCAGAGTGGTAACAGGCACTTTTCAATGACAACAGGTCGAGACAGGGTCTGTCTCCTATTTAGTACTCTGGTGGAGAGACCACTCATCTGAAATATCAAAGAGAAATATCAAAGAAATGTCAAAGATTTGCAGTCTCTTCTTCAAGCTATACACAATTATTCCTGTAAATGAGAGCTGTTCCTACAGGAGGCACTGGCTGAGAACAGAGGACACAGCACAAACCTGGACAGGGTGGATTTGAGCTTGGTGGTCCCTCACCCCACTTGAAATGTTGCAGGGTTTGAGCCAAAAGGGATATCTCTTTCCTGGCTGGGCTGGGATGCGCTCTGGGAGCTTGGAGGCACATCCTGCAGCAGCGTGGCTGGGGCTTTGGGAGTGTCATGGATACTGCCATGGAATCCTTTAAGTTGGAAAAGCCCTTTAAGTTTATCAAGTTAACCATTCCCCAAAGCACTGCCAGGCCCACCCGTGTGCCCAGGTGCCACTGGGGACTCCATCACTGCCCCAGGCAGCCTGTTAAGGGGTTTGATAACCGTTTCCATGAGGAATTTTTCCTAACATCCAAACCAAACCTGCTTTGCTGTAACCCAAGGATGTTTCCTCCTGTCACTGGTTGCTTGGGTGTCCTGAGCCCACTGTGCCTGTGAATGGGAGCCCTGCTGAGCCCAGCCCTGGATAGCAGGTGCCCAGCTGGGCTCAGTCCTATTCCTGCTGCCCTTGGGAACGTGGTGTGAACTATGCTCTGTATAAACATCCAAATTATGTCTGGGGTCATGTTAACTTGGCTGGGGGAGAGGGGAAAAAAAGGAGGGAGACACGGGTACATTTTGGGGGTAGGGTGAGGGACACAGACACCCTGCAGATTTCAAAGGCCCTTTCTTTGTCTTTCTTTGAGTTCTTTGTGCCCAGAAAGTTTATTTTCCCTTCGAGTCTTTCTTCTTTCTCTTTAAAATGAATGTTTACTTCTATTAAAATCCCTCCCAGACTACAAATGCCAGTCTTTCTCCACTTGTGATGCTGCACTCACCATCAAAACAGAATGAAAAGCCAGTCCTCCAAAATTCTAGGGGAAGAGAGTGTTTTCTTGTGATTAAGCAGATTGCTCTCTGGGTCATTATGTAGATCAGGAGTGCTGCAGAATTGTCCTTGAGCGCGAAATTCCCTTGAAAAAGTGCAAGTCACTTGAAGCAAGAGGGGTTGTTTTAATTTCACAAAGCAAAGTACCTCTGGGCTTAGACAAAACAACCTGGTGTGAGATATCAGCTGGGTGGCTTATCCATACCAGTCTCCTCAGGGGTGGCTATGGGAACAGATCCGAAGCCAATTTAAATGACATATTGAATATTCAGATATCTGTAATGAAAAAGCAGTTTCTAGCACTGATTTTTTTTCATTGCTGAAGGGAGCAGTGCCTCTGAGATAAAACTGAAAATGTCACTTCCCCTTGGGGCCCAGCTCCGTTCTCTGGTAGGCAAAAGAGCGATTAACATATTTTATTGTTTCTATTTCCCTGCTTTGCATTGGTCTTCCCAGCCCACATCAGGGAGAGGGTTAGAAAGGAGATGTGTTCCTGCTGAAAAGGCTTTTTAAAGTCTCTGATTTGGCACTTTTACGTAAGATTTCGACCCCCATAAACAGGGAGGCAGCAGCTGTGAGCAGCAGGGAAGGTGGCTAGGAGGGCAGGGTGTGCAGCAAACAGCTGATATTTGTGTTGTCAGCCTGCAAATGCTGTGTTTCATATGCTGTGTGGCTGTGATACTGGTGCAAATGGATGTGCTCAGATGCAGCAGATCTCCAAGAAGGTCCAAAACAACAAAAACCCCATTTCTGCAGCCGTGTCCTGCTGCACGCTGCACCACCGGGAATTCCTGAGCCCAGGATGTCGCCTGCAGCTTGGGTAGACTTTACTGCCTTAAAAACCTCTAATCCTGCCCTAAAAACCTTCAATCCTGCCCAGCTTGTCCCCACTGAGGCCAATGTCGTCATGTCCACTGTTTCTACAGCTTCATGAGGCAACCACTGAAAAAATATTGGGCCAGATGACCTTTAAACCTCCCTTCCAACCCCAACCATTCTGTGATAAAAAAGACTCTTGTGACACCATTTTTGAAGCTTCTACCTGGTGGTTCAATTTTTTGCACTCCTGCAGCTGGGCTGCAAGAGTGTGGATGCAAAGTAGGCAGTCTGGTCATCAAAATGGGACCTGCAATATGCTTTTTAATGCTGTACAAAAAAGTGAGTATTTAGAGATGTGCCTTCTCATTACCCATGGAGATGATAACTATAAACCTCTGCTCCCGGGCATGGTTACAACACCCTTCTTTCTTTTAAGGCAGTTTCCTTGTTTCCTTGCCACTTTTTCTTAAGCAGCTCTGAGGCTGGAGCACAGGGATCATGGTGGGAACTCAAAACCCAGCACAAGCAGATGCCTCACTTCAGAATATTTGTAGCTGTTGATACCATTGGTGAAGCTTGGCAAAAGCCATATGATGTTAAGAGGAAGAATGAGCTCAGTTCAGCTAATTCTCATGAAAATGGGAATCGAAGGAAGTCACAAGTGCCAACAAGAACCTTCTCAAAAGTGTTGGCTGCCTGTTGACTCACTCTGCTTTGGGCAACCAAGGCACAACCAGGGTTTGGGTTACTCTCTTAGTGCATTTTGTCATTTTTCTTGTAAACATGGCAAATACCTGATAGGAAAAATTAATGATATGGAAGTTCAATATGTACTTTTATGGGTTGAGGCTTGGTGAAAGCCAAAAAAGGATGGTATTTAAGAGGTTTGCAGCTCAAATATTTGGCTTTTCATTGGATTTAAAGCTGGTTCTAAATGACAGTGTTACTGAATATATGTGTTTTCCAAAGTCCTAATTTCTTAAATCCAACAATTCCTGTATATAACTGTAGTGTTGCCAGGCCATGGGGTGTCTTTCACAAATCTTGTCATTTCTGTGATGCTTTTCTAGATCCCAATTTCTTGTGTTGGTGAGAAATTCAGCTTTTGTTAAGTAAATAAACAAAGTTCCTGGTCATCTTAATTGTAAGGTTAAAAAAACAAAACCAAAATCGAAATGAGAAAGAGGACCTGGAGATGCTGGGGATTCTCTAAGGAAATAATAAGTGATGTTTTCTAGATTGTCTGGAGGTGTAGCAGCTCCTCAGGTTCCTCCAAGAGTTCTCTTCCACAGCCTCCCTGGCAAAGCTATCCATAGGGATTGAGGGAGGTGTGTCTCAGCTGTCAGCCAAGGAAGGTGCAGAATGTCCAGGAAAGCTTCCTGCCCATGGACAAGAGAGCTGCTGGCTTGGGAATGTCCTTCCTCGTGTGTCTGGCAGCTGGTCACAAAATCACGGAATCACAGAATCACAGAATCACAGAAGGGTGGCCAGGGGATGGTTTGGTGCCTTACAAACCTATTCCATTCCATCCCTTGCCATGGGCAGGGACACCTCCCACTGTCCCAGGTTGCTCCCAGCCCCATCCATCCCGGCTTGGGGCACTGCCAGGGATCCAGGGGCAGCCACAGCTGCTCTGGGCACCCTGGGCCAGGGCCTGCCCACCCTCCCAGCCAGCAATTCCTAATTCCCAATGTGCCAAAATCTGTCCCTGCCCTCTGGCCCTGGGAAGCCATTCCCTGTGTCCTGCCACGACATGCTCTTGTGAAAAGTCCCTCTTCATGTTTTCTGTTGGCTCCTTCAGGCACTGGACAGACACAATTAGGTTTCTCTGGAGCCTTCTCTTGCCCACGCTGAACAATCCCAATTTTCTCAGCCTTCTCTACTCACATAGCAAAGGTCTAAGAAAGTGGATTGAGTATTTCTGGCTAGGCAGGAGACATTCAATGCATTGAGGTAATGACACTTCAGAGCCAAAACTGCACTTTTTAACCTGCCCTTGGTAGCTGCAAAGGTGAAACAGAGCAGTAGGAAGGGCAGGGACCTCGGCAGCCTCCTAAGCTCCCTGGTCCTTAAGAGATCCAGGTGTTCTAGCTGAAGTAAGAGACCAAAACTCATGGCACCCTGTGAGTTTCATGAGTGAGTTTCATGGCACCCTGTGAGTTTCACAGCAGTGTTGGTGCTTTAGGGAAAACTCGTTTCATATGAGTGCTGGTGTCTCCTGGGGAGCCGAGAGCAGCCAGGAGTGCCTCCTTACCCAACCCTTCCAGCTGTGAGTATCGGTGCCACTCAGAATAGATGGGAAATCTGCTGCTACTTGTCGCCAGAGCACGGTGGGTGGTGGAGCCCTGCCAAATGTGGGTGTGTGCAGCCTGGCAACGGATCCATGGAGCAGAAAATAAAAGAGAATGTGCAGGATTTTTCAGGGGACGTTTTTGGAGCAGTTAGGCAGGGAGGTTGTTTGATGGAGGCTGCAGACACCTGAGATCCTGCAGCATCTGCTCAATGTGCAGAAGGGCCAAACTTCCCCTTGGACGGATGCTCTGACAGCTCCAGTGCTCTCCCATGCCAGGATCTCTCCTGGGTCCAACCCTGCCTGCATCTGGAGGTTCCCTAATCCTCCCTGAGCCCCTCAGTGCCTTCAGCCCCTCATTTTCCCTGTATCACCCACAGAACAATGGCACTATTACACTGCCAGATACCTCTTCACAAACTCATCTCTATAGATATTGTAGCAACAGCATAAAATATCTTTAGTTAAAAAAAAATAAAAGTCTATTTCTTGAGCAGGAAAAATATGGAGCAGTCAAAATAATTGAAAGAATGGTGGTAGGTAGAGGTTTACTTATGAATGCTTGAGTTCATGTGCTTAATTGTTCTACTCATCAGCATTTAGGCAAGAAAATTACTTGAATCTGAAAATGTATTACTGCCTTCACAAGCTTTTTATTGCAGTTTTTGGATTGTTGCACAAAATTCAGTACAACTGACATCAGCTATTAAAACCTAATACAGCTGGGAGAAAGGAAAATCTCAGCAGCTGAGAGAGGAAGAGAGAACTCCCTGCTTCCATTTGTTTTGTATTTGTGCCCAGTTTCTGTATTCCCTGGGGATCTTTCAAAGACCATGATTACAAAATGCAGGAAGGTGTGTTTGGGAAGCTGAAGCACCAGACAGTAGCGCCCAAAAAAGGCCTTCAGATGGATTTATCAAAAAATTTACTACCTCCAGAGTTAATGAAAGCCTTTGAAGACGGTGTGATGCACAGGAGATGAAGGATTTGTTGTAGTTTGTTGCGCGATGTTGGGAGACGTGCCACGAGCCCATGTAATGCTGGCAGTGACACCCTCCCCTCACTGTGCACTCACCCAGCCTGCTCCTCGAGGCTTCAGAGGACACTGGCACAGCCAGACAAGGCGAAGGAACAGAAATAATAAGGGCTAGATGGAGACATTAACTGTTTTGTTCATTTCAGATCCCTTTTCCTGCCACCACCAACAATACTCACTCTGTAAGAAATTACCCCAAATAGGAATTCACTTTTCTTTGTCTTTTTCCACCAAAAACCACCCAAAACTGGGGAGAGAGACGGAAAGAGAGAAGGTGAGCACACCATACCCCTTACTTTTTTGGGGATCATGATCTTATTTTACTGTGTATCAGGACAATGCTGAAAAAAAATAAGTACATCAGTTTGGGAATATTTTGCAGGTAGGGTTATAAGTCAACTAAGAAATGAAACAAAAAATCTCTTGGCGTCCTTCTTTCCCAGACACAGCCAAGATTCCTGCTTTGACTTGATCCAGGCGAGGGAGGGAGTGCAGCCTGTTCCTCCAACACACTGAGATGCAAGGGGTGTTTGTTTTCTGTTATCAGCAAAGGGTGGTGATGAGCTTACTGTCCATGAGATAATATTTTTTTTTATTACTGTGGGTTAGATCAAGTGCACCATGTTTTGGAACAACAATGAAAGACAAAAATCCGCCCCAAAACTGGAAAAAAATCCCCACCCTTCTCTTTTGCACTGGTGATAAAGTGGTATTTTTTGTCAGAGTGCCCACCCTGAAGCACACTTTAATAATATTAGTGGTTATTACATGCAGAGCGGCTTTTCATGTCACATGAGCCAGGCTTGAAAGAAAATCCCAGCCTCTCTGTGAAATCCACTTGATCCTCGTGTTGAAACACAGCTATTTCCAGATGATACAAAGCACCTGTTTAACAGGGAACTCGGGCAGGAAAATCCCATATTCAAGTCAGAACGGCAGGAGGAACTTCTTGGCTGTGCAACAGAATTACTCACTGACCACACAGGGCAGGTTACAGGTCACTGTCATACTTCCACAAAAATTGTTCCAACGTGGAAATGTTTCAACAGCTCTCTGATCAGGGCTGAGTCAGAAAGCATTGTCCTCTGCTCCCACCTCAAATTTGCACCCATCTTTTGCCATGACCAGAGGGGACCGGTGTTCAGCTGCCACAGCTAGAGGATGATGTGCCATTAATGTAATTATGATGTTGAGGAGAGAAAAAGATGATCCAAAGAACAGCAGCAAGTCAAGGTCTTACGAAGGAGAGCTTTGAGAGCATTTCAGAGGGAATCACAGAATGGTTTGGGTTGGAAGGACCTTAAAGCTCATCTCATTCCACCTCTGCCATGGCAGGGACACCTTCCACTGCCCCAGGTTGCTCCCAGCCCCATCCAGCCTGGCCTGGGGCACTGCCAGGGATCCAGGGGCAGCCACAGCTGCTCTGGGCACCCTGGGCCAGGCTCTCCCCACCCTCACAGGGAAGGATTTCCTCCCAGCACCTATGCTAAATTCCCCCCCTATTTAAAACTGTTTCTCCTTGTCCTATGACTATTTGTCCCCTGTTAAAAGCCACTTTACAAGGCAGAGGAGATGTTTCTCAATGCAATAAGGCATTAAATACAGCAGAAACTTTTTGAGAGAGCAGCTGGAGACTACTCAAAATAAATTGCTGGAAGATACTTAGGGACCCGTTCTTCCTATGCTTGCGAAAGCTGAATGAATAGTTTTTATCCAGATTCACTCCTAGCTCTTACAAAATCACTCATATTCTGCAGTGTAATTAAGATGACCTCTCCCCTTCCCACCTTCACAGCACCACACAGTAATTCAGGGATGTAACTTGTGGGTCTGACACCGTCCCTCACTCACGGGATCATCCGTGGGGCACAGGGACCCAGCCCACCCCGCTCCCAGGGAACACACGCTCCCAAAACTCCATCCCGGCCCTTAAAACTGCACCAAAAGCACCAGCAAAGTCACGGTGCCCGCCAGATGCGCTGCCAAACCTGACGAGGATGTCTCCCATGAGCAGGAGTGCGCGGATAAGAGAACAATGCGATTTGGGGCAGACAAAAGGCTTGAAATCTGAGCCCACCGAAGTATCCAGGCAGCAGCTGCAGCGAACACTTCCTGGGCAGATCCTGTTAAAGGAGAAGGGTCTGCATTCGCCCAGCTCTCCCAGGTGCCATCACAGCAAGGAGGATGAAGGTCTTTCGCTGTCCACAGCTCCCGGACAGGAGGGGGCAGCCAGGTGGAGATCAGTGTCTTCTGCCACGGAACAAGTGACGGATGGGGGGAAACAGCCTCAAGGTGTGCCAGGTTGGATATTGGGGAACATTTTCCATGGAAAGGGTTGTCCAGTCCTGGCATAGATTGCCTGGGGTAGTGTAAGAGTCCCCATCTCTGGAGGGATTTAAAAGCCCTATGGATGTGGCACCTGCGGACATGGGACAGTGGTGGCCTGGGCAGTGCCAGGGAATGGTTGGACTCGATGGTCTGGGAGTTTTTCCAACCTAAACCTCTCAATTATTCCGTGACTTGCATTGAGCAGTACAGAGAGTGAAGGGCCAGCTGGATCATCCAGCCTGGACACAGAAGGCTCTCTGGTGCCTAGGGCTGCTAAAACTTTCAGCATTCCAGACTCAGCCAGAGGTTTTCCATGGTCAGTGGAGATAATGGACACTTGTCTCATATTTATCCTTTTTCTTAGGATGGACATTTCTGAAGAACACCTCAGGCTCTGATGCCTGCAGAGAGGATCTGCATGACCACATGAGGGGAGTACACCATGAAGCTGCTCTATTTCCAGATGTGTCCTCTCCAAGGAGTAATTTTTATCTGCATTAATATTTACATTTTTTCATAGCCAGTCTAGTTTCCCTACTCAATATCAGGGGTGTTGGAACAACCTATTCTTTATCAGAGCGTTTCATTCCCGAGATGTTTCCAAAACAGTTTTCAGTGCAGCTTTTGTACTGGTCCCATCACCAGTGTGTCTCTGAGCATCATGTAACCACAATTTCAGTGGCAAGTGAAGCATCATCACATATGCTGCACACAGGCTGCAGGTGCTTTGGAGGTTTTCGTTGTTGTTTTTTATGTTTTGGGAGTGCTCCCAGTGTTTTCCACCAGGGCATATCTGCAGAAGTACAGTGCTGAAGCTGCACAACAGGCACACTTCCAGATTTCACCAGCTTTAGTCCCAGTATCAACTGTGTGCAGACAGCTGTCCTTTAATCTGCAGGCTGCAGCTTGTGCATAAGGGAAGCCAAAATAATGCAGATTACTGGAAAGCTGATGGGCAGAGATGGCCAGGAATATTCTTCCTCTCACTGGTGAAGATGTGTAAGGTTGCTTTCTTTTCTTTTTATTTAAATCCACATTTTAGATGTAAAGGGAGAAGCTTAACTCCCCAGAATAGGCTTATTTTGTTTGGAGTTTTTAATTTGCAGTCAAATTCTTGTTGTTTTTCTTCTATTTCTTGGAATTCGTACTCGTATGTGTAAGAAAAACCTCATTTCCTTTCTCCTTCCTGCCATTCAGGTGTTCCTGTTGTAATTTGCTGACAGTGACAAAGAGCTTTCTAAATTTCAGTCACTTAGAGAAGCTGAAAATACCTACAGAGCTTCTGGCTGGGGACTTGCAGCCACATGCAGAGGCCTGTGCACAGCTGGGAAGTGCCACTGACTCATTATTAAGGATCTCAACCAGGTGGACATCTAAATCCAGATAATCCATGTGCTGATATACATAGAAGGAGAGGAAACAGAACCAGAAGGAGACCACAGGGCAGGACAGCACTGAGAAGCTCTGCTATGTGATCCACTATAGGCAAAGCTGAGCTGTTGCTGCTGCTAACTGGTTTGAGAATTCTTTTCCTGATTTTTTGGGTTGAGACAATCTCCTGGAAGGTAGGAAGTGCCAGCAAAACTTCTTCCCCTCAGTTTGTCCCCATCTCAGCTACTGCAATCCCCCACCAAGCTGTAGGTGTAAATGCTCGTGGCAGGTCCTGAGCATGAGGTGAAACTCCACTAAACTCTTTCTATTGAACACCCAACTTCATGGCTGGAGTTTGGTGGCAAAATGACAAGGGTAACCCAAATAAATGGGACACTTGCAGCTCCCAAAAGGAAACCCACAGACAGCTCTTTTTGCTTCACCCAGGGAGGTTTGATGTTTGCAAGGAAGGTCAGCTCAAATTCAGACATATCCCCAAACCCTTTTCATCCAGTTGTGACGTTTCAAGAAGATGAAATTTCAAAGGATCATTTGGAAATGGACATGTTGTTATGGCTATAAGCATGGATGAGCCATTTTTCCTGAAGGGGAGACAGTGTTTACTGTTGGTGAGCTGCAGAGCAGATAAATAAAAGCTTTCTCAAGTGCACTCAGCTGTCTTCTGCTACAGAGAGCTGCTCTGGCTGTTCATAAAAACCTCCAAAAAAACGAACAGCAGTGGCATTTCCCACCCACTTCCACTTCCACAGAAGTAACTTTTTGTCAAGGGAAAAATAAGTGTTTAAAGCTCTCAGCATTTCAGTTGGTTTTTGGTGAAGTGCTCCTGCAGTGATGGCCCTTTGCTCTGCAGGAACCAGGAGGGAGCCACCCTGTCCCCATCAGCATCTTCACTCAGCCACAGCCTGCAGACTGAGACCATGACTTTGCACCAATTCTATAAAATTGGTACAAACTGGGGCATTCAATTCTCTCATTTTAGACATGTCTTTAATAAAAAAATCTTTCTTGCAGGATACACATCACAGACACTCAACCTCAGGAAATTGCCTTGCATCTAGAAGGGGAAAAAAGCCCCACCAGCTTGCCATCTCCATAAATCAGCCATCTGCAGAATGTAAACTGGTGCAGCGTGGCTCTATCAGCACTTACAGCTCTGAGTGCTGTGCAGAGGTTTACACAACGTGAACTATTCCGTCTCTCCTAAAAGAAATCTCATACTATAAATTGCCAAACCTTCCAGGAAACACGACAAAAACCCACCCGTCGGTGCTGACCTGCGGGACTCAGCTGTGGAGCCCGTGAAAAGGAGGAGTTTCCCTGGGGATGGAAGGAGCTGCAGAGCTGAGCTTATCTGTGGGTGTTTGGGGAAGAAGGTCACCCGCGGCACATCGCGATGCCGCTGCAATGCGAGAAGGTGTTTTGGGAAGGGGCTGACAGATGATGGGGGAAGCGAGGAGGAGACCAATGCACTCCTCTCCTTCCTGGCCTTCACAGGCCCCAAGGACATAACCCAGAATCAGCCTGAGAGAGCAGCAGAACTCCTGCTGAACCCAACAGGGCACAGAAAGATATCACACCATTTGTAAGACTTCATTAACCACTGTGTTTTCAGTTCTGTGGCAATGGCTGCAGGAGCAGGGGCTCCTTTCCAAGTGCTGAAATAATTTTTGCCTATGTTTTCCCATTCTCAGATTTCTCTTAACTTGTGGACGTAGATAATGCTGCTGTTGAACCAGCCCTGGGCCCAAGAATGCTCCACTATTCTTCAGCTTCATCAAAGTTTATTCAGCGTGTCCATCAGGAGCAACATCCTCTACCTCATGGTGTGGAACAGCAAAATCACCATTAATTCTTGAAAATTTTAAGAGCCTGGAAGACAAGCAAGAGGGGAGGCAAATGGGGAATGAATTCCCACTGCCAGAGGGCAGGGATAGACGAGATATTGTGAAGAAGAAATTGTTTCCCATGAGGATGGGCAGGCCCTGGCCCAGGGTGCTCAGAGCAGCTGTGGCTGCTTCATCCCTGGAAGTGTCTCAGGCCAGGTTGGGCAGGGCTTGAAGCACCCTGAGACAGTGGAAGGTACCCATGGCAGGGGGTGAAACTGGATGAGCTTGAAGTTCCCTTCTAACCCAAACCATTCTGGGGTTTTGTGATCTGTCTTGCTTTGAACAATTGTATTAATACTGGTATAACTGAGGTTTGGTGGAAAAACACAGGGCTGGTTCCTCCCTGTTGAGTCAGTTCTGGGAAAAGTGGCCAAAGAGTTGGCCTGGTACATGCTCTTTTTCTATTTAAGTCATGCACACACACTGAGGGGAAAAGCACCATCTTTCTGTAAGACTGCTCAGCACTTAACAATTTCTTTATAATTGGTTAAAAAGCTTTTTTGCTTCCTGTTTGGTTTGCAGCATCAGTGACGATCTCCAGCTGAGGAGCTGGGTATATCCGCAAATGGAATAGACACACAACCAGATTTTTACTTGACTTTGTGGCAAGATGAGCTTCACACAACTTCTCTTTGCCCTCTTCTTTACCTAACAGCTGCTCTCCTCTTAAGGGGTCCCAAAATCTCCAGTGGAGCCCTGGCTGCCCATGCTACCTGCATGGTAGCCCCAAACCTGCTAAAGTGGGCCAGGAGATCTGACTCTTCTTCTAAGAAACATCCTTGACATATAATAAAAAAAGCCAAATTATGAAAACAGGAAACCACAAGTGGTTTCACCTCTAGTAAGTTCAGCTGTTCAAGAGAACCAAAACAAACCCTGAAAACACACTGAGCTGCATTTTCTGAGGCCAGCTGTACTGAAACACTCTGATTGCTGGCTGTTTTCTGTCCCCCTGCATGGTCCAAGACATCACCCTGCTTTTCAGAGCATCACCGTATCAGTTCCCAGTTATAATGTCACTCACAGTAAGGAATTCTTCTCATTTCTCTGGTTTTGGCAACCTTGCCCTGCAGCTGAACCTCCCTCCAGTCTTGCTCGTAGACAGCAAGGAGGAACTTCTCACAGACCTCCATCCTGGGGAAATTAGGGTTAATCATGTGAGGAGAAGGAGGTCTGGGAGCTCTGAAATCTCCCTGGTGTCCCTGAGGAGTCACGGCAAAGGGACTGCACTGCTCTCGTGCTTGGCTCCCAACCCAAGCCTGGCATCCCATGTCCATCTGTCCTTCCCCTCCTTGGCCCCTGGTCTACACCAGCCACATGCCTGTAAAGAAAGATGCTGAAGGAAAAGGTTCTGGTGGAAGAGCACACTGGGGATTCCACACAGGGGATTTAAAATGAGTGTAAAAGCTTCCCACACCCTCCCATGCAAAAAAAGGTCCCCAAAGAGGAACTTACCGACCCCCAAAATGTGCCAGAAGTAACAAGTTCCTGCTTCTGTCTGAGCATGGAGGAGCTGTGGCAGAACACACCTCCTCATTTGTAACCCAGTAGAGAAAATCACAGGATTTGGGGTTATGTTCTCCTTGCCTTCCCTGAGTTTATTCACATCACAGGCCATACAACCCTTCCTTCCCTTCCCCCTCCCCATGGAACCAACCTTCCTTCCTTCCTTCCTTCCTTCCTTCCTTCCTTCCTTCCTTCCGCCACTTCCGCCACTTCCGCCACTTCCGCCACTTCCTTCCGCCACTTCCTTCCGCCACTTCCTTCCGCCACTTCCTTCCGCCACTTCCTTCCTTCCTTCCGCCACTTCCTTCCTTCCTTCCTTCCTTCCTTCCGCCACTTCCTTCTGCCACTTCCTTCTTTCTCTCTCTCTCTCTCTCTCTCTCTCTCTCTTTCTCTCCCTCTTTCTCTCTCTTTCTCTCTTTCTCTCTTTCTCTCCCTCTTTCTTTCCCAACCTGCTATTCCCCCAAGTTCACCCCAAAACCTGACCTGGCAAACCTGCAGGAGGGCACCTGGGCCATGCCCAGCTCCTGCCCATCCACCTGAACAAGGCTGCTCAGCCTCAGCTCTCGTTTGTGCACAAAAAGCACAATTAGATCAGGATCCAGTGACGAAAGAGCCCCAGTCCCAGAGCTGAGAGGCAGGATGGAGAGATCACCCCTTGAGAGCCTTCCTGTCTTGCTGCATCATTTCACTTCTCCGAGCCCCTTCTCCCTGGGCATCATCCCCATCTCCCTCATCCCCACCGGCTGTGCCCAGGAGGAGACAGGACAAGGACATCCCTGCTGGGCAGCCAAGCAGCCCAGTGTGTGCTGCCCCTGGTGCCAGGGCTGTGCTGTGGGCAGGACACGGCTGGGAAGGGCTGTCTCACCTCCCTCCAGCCATCACCTGAAGGCACAGGAAACACCTCCCCGATAGCCAGCAGAGGAGTATTTCCAGAAGGAGGATGATCTCAACTTTAAAAGGAAGATGTAAGAAAATGCATGAGCAGATGAATTTGTGAAGTCTTGTTCCAGAGACAAAAAAATCCTAAAGAAGCAACAAAAAACCACTGCCTTCCTGAAGCTGTCTTGCTGCAGCAGCTACAGAGAGACTTGGGATGACTAACATTCCTCCTTCAGCAGCCAAGTGACACACAGCTCACCTCCGCAACAGAAAATAGATCAGAGATTAATTTATTGTAAATAGAAGGTGTATCCAATAACACAGTGCTGAGAAATGGGAAAAGCACGGGAAGGATTTCAGGCAAGGGTGTGCCTGAAAGCAGAACACTGCATGTCAGGAGATTCATTAATGTGCAGTGCCGTGGGACCCCGAGTGAGGAAATGAGCTCATCTTTTCATCTTCAGAAATCCCTTCTCTTCAGTTCTGTAAAACTGATGGAATTTGCTGTCTTCCTTCCCTGTCCCAGTGAGGAGAGAATTCTACTTTTATAAAAACATAACTCAATGGAGTTCTCTTTTTAAATAATTCTATTAAAACTGGTCTTCAAGCAGATTTTAATGTGTCATAATTTCAAGAATTTATGAAAATTTGAAGACGTATATCATTACATATTATATATGTTAAGTTTGTTTAAAATGACAGTAAGTATGATTTTTAATTATTCAGGAAAAGATTGACAAGTGAACCATATGCTTGAAAACTAGAAAAATTCATTCTGTAGTAACGGAAGTTATTTTTTTCACAAATTATTTAAAACCAGGAACAGCCCCTTATTTTTCAAAATAAGTCATATTCTCTGACAGGCATACACTCAGGCTGAATTCTCTGAGAATAACAACATGCAGATACATAAAATAAAAAAGGATAAATAAAAGCAGGCATTTCAGAAAGAAGCCAGCAGTATTTCTCCTTACAGGTGAGCTGCATCTCCTGGTGACAATTTTGAGGATGTTCTTAGTGACAAGGGCCACCAGCAGCCAGACTGCACGGGAGGGAGATGGAAGACACTTTACACCAAGGTAAGATGACTCAATGATCCCCATGGTTCCCTTCCAGGTCAGCTTATTCCGTAATTCTGTGATTAATTCCGTGATCCTGTGACTGACTCTGACAGCTGTGGGAACCAGCAGTGATTTCTGGGCGGCTGAGGCTGCCCAGATTTGTTAGTGTTAGTTAAGATAGTTCCAGGAACTGGTGTTAGTTAAGATAATTCCAGCAGCCAGCGCTGCTCCTGCCACAGGAGGAAACGCACAGGTAATTAATGGCCCCAGGTTCCCGCAAGCACCCGCGGCAGCTCCGTCACTGCATTAATTGGGTGATTTGCCTGCTGGGTGAAAGCACAAACCCCGGCTCACTCCTCCAGGTCAATTCACAACTGAAGGAGCCCACCTGGAACTAACAGTCAGCTGCCTTCCTGTGGTCATTGGGTGACATTCATTGAACAAATAAAGAATCTGCATTTAAAAATCTTTAAAATTGGGTAAGGGTGGAGTTTTGAGTCCATGCCTCCAGCCTAAACAAGAACAGGTAGTACATAAATCTATACTTCAGCTTTGCCCCAGGTGAAGTCTGATGATGACTGAAATAACTGTTCTGCATGTTTCACTTTTTCTCTTAGGCTACAGAGTACTCTGGGACTTTCTGTTTTGCAACAGAAAATCCCAAAGGTTTTTGATCTCCACAGCATGTTTCAGGAGCCCTCTGAGGTCCAAAACATTTCCTAATATCAAAGTATGCTCTTCTTCCCACCTGATTTTTAAACGCAAAGCAGTTCATCCACTGTGTGGATACACACCCACCTAACTTTAACCCAAACACAAACCATTTCTGTTTTGGGGAAGCACAAATGTTTGATCTCTTTGCTTGCACAATGTGACCATGAAGAAGGTTAAACAGGATGACACTAATTTTAGAAATATGTTTAATTTTTGTGAAGTCAGAGCATCATTGACATTTGACAGTAATGAATTGAAACCATCTTTATTTCAGGCTTTAAAAGAGGAAACTGAACTAGAGCAACTGGAGTTGGTGGCAACCCCATGGGTAGAAAACACAACTCTCTTTCCAGATTCTTTAGGTTTAAAGGTACACATCATTCACCCAGCACAGGGCTGTGAAGGGGGAGCTGACACACAGCTCTGAACCTGACAACATATCTCCTGTCTGTATTAATTAGCATCAGATGGATAGTACAAGCACACTCTCTCCAAAATGCCTTTATTTTGACACATAACATCCTTTGACCTACCAAACCCACATCCCTCCGTGGCAGGAAAACTCACCAGGACAGCCACCCTATTAAGTGATGGTGAGCATCCCCATAGCCATTCCTGGGATGAGCAGACCAAGTGTCCTGGGCAATTTTTGGGGAATAACAGCCAGCAGAACAAAAGATGTCCGTGTGAGCACCAACCAAACTCAGCCCTGACCTGAATGGAGGTGTCTCTATGTGTGTTAAAGATCTGAGCTCCCTCCAGAGCCATCTGAGATCTGATGCTCCATCCCTGGAAGTTTTCCAGGACAGGATGGACAGGGTTTGGAGCAGCCTGGTCCAGTGGAAGGTGTCCCTGCCCAAGGCAAGGGGTGGAACAAGATGGTCTCTAAGGTCCCTTCCGGCCCAAACCATTTTGTGGTTCTGTGTTTGTGTGATCCACTTTGCTCACCCTAATGCAGGTTTCAGGAAGGACCTCATGAAACCTCTGTTGTTCCCCCCCACCATATAAACCAGCAGGAAACATGTTTTCTATTTGTCTCAACACCAATATCCTGGGAGGTCTGGACCAAAAACCCCCACAATTTGTGAGAAGAGCTGAGTGCCAGAAAGGTGACTTTCTCCAAGGTACCATTCACATCTTCCCTTTACTGGAAGGAGCCCAGGAACATGTCATCCATATCAGCACTTGCCCATTCTAGGATATTTCTGGTGCTGCAGGAAAACATAGTCAGGCATCATCCTGCACTCTGAGCACATGCATTACTGCTCTCCAAAACATGTGTTGAAGGCCTTGGCAAGTCTGTGTTCCCCCCAAGGACAGCTCAGATTCATCTGCTCTCTCTCTCCCCACGCCAGGAATGGAGGTGATAGGCAGTAGATATATCATCACACACATTTGGGGCACATTATCCGGGGTCACCTGAGAAGCAGGGTGCAATTTTAGGTCATTTTTCCTCTCTCTTGTCTGTGCACAGCTCTGGGTTAATCCTTGCAAGGGTTATGGCTTGTGATGGTGCTGACCAAATTTCAGATGAGGTGTGTCTCCTCTGCGCACTTTTCATCTCCAAGATTAAATGTTTGAAATCAAATAAAGAAATAAGCCCCCACAATCAGTATTTTGAAGCCTGAATTTGGCTCTGGGGCTTTTATTTCTACAGCATTTGCCTGTATCAGTGAGGAGGGAGAGATCACGGGGCAGAGGTGGGTCACCGTGTCCTTGCACTGCCTGTGGCACACAGCCCTGCCTGCCCTTCACCTCAGAAAGATTTATGAGTTCCTCTTTCATCTCATAATCCTTCACTTTTGCCACGTAACCTCCCCTGAACCTGCTGTGAGTCAGCAGGACTTGTCTGTTAAGGCAAGATTGATGGATGGCACTGGAGCAGATAGTGCATGTTCCTGGATCAGCCAGAGGCATGCTGGCCACATCAACCATCTCTCCCCTCACCCCTGCCCCACAGGAGGGATGGACCAGGTCCAGACCCTGCACAGAGATGCTCCAAGGGTCCCTGCCCCTCTGTCCCCTCCCCAGACAGACTGAGGTGGTGATGAGATTGTGCAGCACAAAAGTGCATTTTCCATCCCCCTTTGCACAAAGCTTATATCCCACAACTCAGGTGTTGGCTGCTGGTGAAGCTTTCTTCCAAATGGGACCAAAACATGAACACTGTTAGTTTGTGCATATTAGGGATTGTGTAGCTGGCAAAAATATTCACCATGGGGTTCTGGCCCAACTCTTCCCACGTGGTCAAACTCTGCCTCCCAAACCTCTCCTGGAAAAAAAAACATACCTAAAGTTGGTGCTGTAGTTTGCTTTAGAGGTGGGAACATGTCAGGAATGAGAGATTGCTGGGAGCAAGCGCTCCCATTTGCTTAAAAAAAAAATTTCCCAGAGCTTGATATGGGAGGTCAAATCTGCCAGCTTAAATCACTTTATTTCTTAAAAGTTGCCATTCTTGGCAAATATATGGTGGCCTTCACCTAAAAGTGAGGCTGTCTGTGAATGCCATCGCATCAGATGTGCACTGCGGCTTCTTTCATCCCCGGCAGAGGAGGGCTGAGGGCTGCAGCCCGAGGCTTGAAAAGATACTTTTCTTTGGAGATGCCAACAGTTTCTTCGGCAGATTTCTCCCCCTTACCCCCTCCCGCCCCAACCTACTTTCACAAAAGAGACAAAAAAAAAAAAAAAAACAACCCCTAAATGGATCCTGTAGTGTCTGCAATGTAAAGAATTAGCTGAATGGGAAGAAATGAACCATGGTCTTTATGTCCTAGTTACAGTCAGTGCAAACATTGCTGCTAATCCCTGTTGTCAGAGGGGACTGGGGAAGAGACACGGATAGATCCCACTGGGAACATTTTGTCTCTCTCAATCCACACTTGAGATCACATTTTTTGTGTGTAATAACACTGGGTTGTATTAAGAAGCCTGTGGATAACGTGAAGCTGGGGGGGATAATTGCTCGCTGTCCATTCCACCGAGCATAGCACCTACAGCCTTCATTTGCAGGGAGGTCTCAGCAACCCATTCATTTCAGGGGAGAAAAAGAAAGCTATTCATTCCCAGCAAATCCCATTTTGCCATGGTAACCCCCCTTCCCGCCCCTCGAGCACAACAGTTGTTCACAGGAGCTGTTTAAAACAAGACAACAAAACCAAACCATCGCACATCCAGCCCTGGCATTTTCTGCTCAGTCTTTTCTGGGCAGACATAACCCAGGGATGGGGAAGGGAAGGAGTGAACACCTTATTTTGTCCCCTGCCATCTCTGGGGGCATCCCACTTGTGTCCCTCAATGGGACCCATCCCAGGGGTGGGGTGTCCTGTACACCCTGAGCTCCACGGTGGGACAGTGACCATGTCATGGAAGCAGGGAACAATGGGGGGATCATATTTTCTACCCTGTTGTGCCAAGGAGAGGGCTGTGGCTTGCCAGAGCCCATGTAGGGGCTGGGGAAGGGAAAAGCAGACTCCCTGCCAGCTCTGTCCCAGTCTGGAAGGATCAGGCCTGTTTTCTGCCATCCCTTCCATAGGGAACACATCCATGGGTCCAGCAGCAGCTGGGAACCAGCACAACTCTCACCACTCTGGGGGCCTCCAAGTGTCCTGGGCCCCTGCAGCCATCCTTGGGTAGGAGCTCTGGAGCTCCCAGCCCCACAGCCAGCACCAGGAAACCCAAATTTGTGCTGCTAGTGGAGCATTTAGGGGTCACTAAGGCTGTGTTTAAGCTGCTGGGGAGGACACGGGGCATGCAGAGTTTATCCTGGTGTAACACTGACCAGCCTGGCGCTGGGCAAGGGGAGGGCAGGGGGGTGGAATGAACTGATTATGGAATCCCAGAATGGTTTGAGTAGGAAGGGACATTAAAGCCCATACATTCCCACCCCCTGCCATGGTCAGGGACAGCTCCCACTGTCCCAGGCTGCTCCCAGCCCCATCCAGCCTGGCCTGGGCACTGCCAGGGATCCAGGGGCAGCCACAGCTGCTCTGGGCACCCTGGGCCAGGGCCTGCCCACCCTGCCAGCCAGCAATTCCTAATTCCCAATCTGCCAAAATCTGTGCCTGCCCTCTGGCAGTGGGAGCCATTGCCTGGGTGCTGTCCCTGCCTGCCTTGTCCCCAGGGGCTGTGCAGCTCTCCTGGAGCCCCTGCAGGCCCTGGCAGGGGCTCTGAGGTGTCCCTGGAGCTTCTCTGGTGCAGCTGAGCAGCCCCAGCTGTGCCAGGCTGGCTCCAGAGCAGAGGGGCTCCAGCCCTGGCAGCAGCTCCGTGGCCTCCTCTGGACCTTCTCTGGCAGGCCCACGTCTCTCTTGTGCTGAGGCCCCCAGAGGTGGGTGCAGTGCTCCATGTGGCTCCTCTTGGGGCAGAGTAGAGGTGGGGAATCACCTCCCTTGACCTTCCCATGGCTGTTTTGATGCAGCCCAGGGAGTGTTTCACCTTCTGGGCTGTGAGTCTGGCACACAGCAGCTCATGTCCAGCTTTTCACACACCAGAACCAGCAAACCCTGGGGAGCCTTGATCCATAAGGCCCCATCCGACTCAAACTATTGTACAATACCCACCCCAAGGTCTTCCCTGTGCCTCTCCATCGCTCTCCCTTCCTGATGCCCCATCCCTGTGTAGCCACTCCATGTGCAGGGAGACTTGGGGTGCAGGAATACTCTGGCCCAAACCATTTGGATCTTGCACCAAAACTCCAATCCAAGTTGCAGCTCCCACCAGAACCAAGACTGAGGCGAGCTGACCACCACTCTTCGGCAGGAGACCCTGTTCCAGCCAGAGGTAATTCCTTCCTGTAGCTATTATCTGAGCAGAGACTGATGTTGCATCACAGAACATCCATGGGGCAAGGAATCCAGGGAAATCCAGCCAAAATCCAGGCAAACAGTGTGGGGAAGACAGCAGATCCTCAGTATGTGCCACAAGTGCTTTAACTCCGTGGCATCACCTCTGCTGAGAGCAGGGCTTCCCGCAGCTAAAAATCACATCATTTTTGGTTAACCTGAATTTGCATTTGAGAGCAAATAAGGGATTCCTAGCATAAATATAATTTCAGTAAAAACTAGAATTAAGGACTGGTTTTGGTTGTTAATTAATAGGCCATTTTATTTTTGTAAACACAGAGGGAGCACAAAATGTTGGGAAATAAAAACAACTGTTTGCACCAGGTGTTTTTGAAATAAATCCCAGCAATACCACAGATTTTATCCTGCACTTTTGTGTTGACTGAGGTGAATGAAGCCCTTCTGGTAACCCAGACTTTTCCCTGCTACATCCTGGGTATAAAACCCTCCATCTCCACAGGCAAACAATGTTAGCCGGTTGGTCATACCACAGCCTATTAATATGTAGATATTTTAATCACCCTCCAGATCCTCTCACAAATTGCTCTGCCTGGCTTTTTCAAAGCACACAACCAATTTCCTGTTTTTTAGTGGCGCTCCTTCAGGAGTGTCTCGTCTGTCCAGAGCACCTTCTCCTCTCTAGACACTCAGCACATTGTGGGATCTACCCCCAGCACTGCTGCACCCTCCAAAAAAGTAACTTTAGAGTTAGAAAAGTCTCAAAGCAAATTGTCTTTGTCTAAATCAAATACCCAATTCAGCTGAAACGCCCATTCCTGGGTGGAGAAACCACTCCTCTCCATTCACAAGAATGAGAATTTAAGGTTGCAATGAATCCCACTAAAAAGTCCCCCTAGAAAAAAAATCCTGTAATGACAGAGTTTGACTCATACTAAACTCACTGCAACTGTGGGGCAGGCGGTGAGAAAAGGGGGAGGAAATAAATACAAAGGCTTCTCCATTCTCATGTTTTCACTGAAAAGGCTCTGACATGAGCAAAAGCATATTAAAACTAAGTGCCTGGAGAAATGACTGCTCCCAGCTGTCTGTCCTGCCTCCTTCCCCTCCAGTGTCACCGTGTGTGTGACACAGACAGCCTGGCTCAGGCAGCAGCTGTTAAACCACTGGAAATTTCACACAGATTTAGGGTTTCTTTCATATGTGAAGTGTAACCTGCAGCTGTTGAGCAGCTGCTGTGCAGGAGCTTAACCACCCGTGCAGCAGAGCTGGGGGAGCACAAGCACCTGGGGGACCCAGAGCACCCACATTTGATCTGCTTCAACCACAGCCCAGCCCTTGGTGCTCATCAGAGCTTTGGTTTCACTCAGGACCCTGGCTCTGGGGTCTCTGCAGGGTCCCTGCTCCCCTCAGGCTCCAGGGGCACCAGCCTGGTGCCACCCAGCTCAAACCATCCTGGAATGAGCACTGGAGAAGTGCTGTGACCAGCCTCTGCACCCTGTGAATCCTTAAAGTATTCAAACATCCAATATTGAGGTTGGAATATCTGCATGACAGTGAAATAACAGGAGGTAGTTACAGGTCATAGACTCAAGGACATATTTGGGTTGGAAAAGCTCTTAGAGACCATCAAGTCCAACCATCCCCAGCACTGCCAAGACCACCACTGCCCCGTGTCCCCAGGTGTCACACCCACACAGCTTTCAAACCCTGCAGGGATGGGGACTCCACCACTGCCCTGGGCAGCTGGGCCAGGGCTGGACAACCCTTTTGGTGGAGAAATTTTTCCTCATGTCCAGCCTAACTCCCCATGGGAGCGAAGTCCTCTGCTATGGAGTTGGTTTTTTGTGAGACCATCAAGTTTCTTACCCTTTGGCTAAGCCAAAACCTGACAGCCCTTGGCATTTTCTGGACTCCTCGGGACAGAAATGGAGCCCTGGGTTCAGGACATTCAGGAATGGTGTTCCACAGCCATGTGGGAGCTGCAAGGCTCCTGCTTGCTCTTGTAGGCAAACATATATTTATTACCTGGAGAACACTGCCTTTAGCCTCCAGAAAGGATGAAACAGCAGGATTGTTAACCTGGAGGACCATAGCCATGGTAAGAATGCAACGATTTCGGTGCCCCTCAGCCAAAGCAGCCTTTTCTCTGCTGTTCAGCTTTTCTTGGTGTTTGCAGCTCCCAAACCACCCAAAATGACCAGAAGCTTCCTTGGGGCAGATGTTTCCACAGGCTGGGCCACAGCAGTGTCCTGGAGCTGCCCTTTCCTATCTTGCTCCGTGTACATTTCCCTGAGGCACTGAGGGGGTGCCCGAGTGGGGCTGTCCGGGGATCCTGTGATGGCTTTAACAGATGGACCATGACCACTGATTTACACCATCAGCCTCCTGACCAACAACTGCCAGCTTGCCACCATGGACAGAAGAATCACTTAGTTTTGCCACAGTTCTCTCATCCTCTCTAGACAAGCAAAGAAAGCCAAGCAGAAGTTGGCTTAGAAAACACAATCAAGTCATTTTTGTATCCTTGTCTCTATGGAAAGAGAGTTTTAGTTAATTTCATTTCATCTAACCTCACCCATTCTGTTTGGCATGCAAATGATCTCATTGTCTCACCATAAAAGACAACATCAGATTGTTCGCTGTTGCCACAAAGTTGTTTTTATTGATAAGTACAAGTGAATTTGTTTGGCCTGTTGGTGCCTGTTTAAGAAATACTTATGAGGAATGCTCCAGACCAGATCCAGTGGTGTTTCATTGTGGTTCCCAGAGAGAATGCCAGAACTGTGTAGGGTTCACTCTCTGAAATTAATGGGGAAAAAACTAGCATTGCAGGACACCACTATATATCAACCCTGTTGTGGGCCACGTTTTTGTCCCACACATCACACTGTGAGTGGTTTCCTAATTTCTTCACATGAAAGTAATGAAAAATGAAATTCAGGTTTACATTTCAAGCAGCCACACACCCCACAAAAGTTTTACTGAGGGTGTAATTAAATATAAATTAAATATTTGCTCTGGTTTGTTAGTTCATATCAGCCTCAGCCAGAAGATATCCCACTGCCAACCCTGGGCTCCCAGGGTGTAAAATATTCCTACTGACAGCACAACCCTTCTGAGAGCACCAAAGCCTTGCACACACACTCTGGGTGATGGAGCAGGAGACTTTCCAAAGAGAAGCCACTGTGCTGAGGGATGAACTGTTAGATTTAGGAAGGGACCTGGGGCAGAACCTCAGATCCACCCACCTTTGAATTTCCCAGAGTTTTTGTATTTGTGTTACAGCATGAATTTGTCTGTTCTTGCCCTTTGACACGTTCTGAAAACCAGCAAAGCTGTTGAACTCCCACTGAAGAGCACTTACAGAGGCTGGCATTTTTTTTCCCAGGGAAAAAAAATCCTGCAGAAAGGAACCAAAAACATCCACGTCCCTGGCTGCATCTGGCCCACATGAGAAAGAATATACCTGTAGATATCAGAGTGGGTGGAAATCATAAAAATTTCCAACTTGAGAGGCAGTTTCCTGCCTCTGCAGCATCGTCTCCCTTCTCCTTTTGAAGAAAGACACTCACTGCTTTGGAATCTCAAGAATTTGGAATTAATCCCACCCCCTATCCCCCGACTCCCTCATTTTTTTTTAACCTTGTAGGTGGGAAATATTAAAATGCTAATTGACATTTTCAGTCATTGATCCTTTGAAAAACACCTGCATGACCCTGCTGATAAAATCTGTGGGCAGCACCAGCCACTGGCAGCTCTCACTGAGGGCAGGGCAGCTGCACTGGGATCTTCCAGCCAGCCAGAGGTGTTCTGACAAACTCCATTTTCACTGAGCTGAACAGAAAGTTGCAGCTGCAGTTGTTATCTCTGTGGTGGGAAAATGTGTTCTGGAGGGTTTCAGCTGAAAAAAAAAAAAAAGCAGATGCAATGGTATTGTATTGGTATTGCATTGATTATACAATTGAAGTGATATTGAAGAAGGTGGTAGCAATGCCAAAAAAAAAAAAAAAATAAAAGGACTGGAGAAGTTTGTGTAAGACAGAAGAAGTATTCTCAAGCTTCTGTATCAAAAGGAAGAACAAAAACCATATTCAATGCACCATATCCACTCTGAGTTCGCAACTCTGGCTGGGGCATCCCCACAGCAGAGAGAGTGGTAAGATTTTTAGTTATTGCACTGACTGAAGGCATTTTCCAGCTGGGATCCTTGCCCACAGCAGATTCCACCCATCTTGTGGTCCAAGGGTTCTCTCTGGTTTAGCCAAAGGAGGGTTGAGGAGTGCTTTGATCTCTGCTTCTGAGTGCCTGGACTGGGAAAATAATTAACGGGTACTAATCAACCCCAGCAGCTGAATCCAGACAAGTGCAAGTAAGAGTAAATCTCCCTTTCTCCAAAGGTTTGATTGCCCACATGGGACAGCCCTTTCCAGGGAGGAAACAGACCTGCATTTCTTGGTGTCCTCAGCTCCAGACGTCACCTTTCTCAATAGTGTCCTTCAGCCCGACCCAAGCTATTGTGTGTGAATGGTAATGGGGGGCAGGAGGGAAGAAAGGGAAACGAGGAGGACACTTTTCTTCTGCTGAGGAATCTCTTGGGCACCACAAACCAGCCTTTGAGTGGGCAGCACCACTTGGGAAGCAGGGCGAGAAGAATTCCCTGAAGAATGGCCTGTTCTTTGCAGGAGGGAAAACTCCAAAAGCACAACTTGTTCTCCCTGCAGTGCCAGCCAGCCTTGATGCTGCTCGGGGATGGCTTTGTGTGTCTGCAGTTGTGTCAGGACATTTGTCGTCACTGCCCAGCAGAGTGCTCAGCAATCCCCTGGTGTTCTCATCCTCCCCCTGCACAAGGCGGTGCCTTCCAAGCTTTTTCTGCCTCCTCTTTGTAAGGGCTGAGGAAGCACGGGAGCTGTGGCCTGGGCTGCCAGCAACGACCTGGAGGGAAGAGGAAAGCCACCGAGCAAGACATTTGCCCCTCAGTGTCAGGAGAAACTCGCCCAGCTGTAATGATCTGCCCAGGTTGTTCAGTGTGGAGTGTCTGTGCCCAGGAGATCTAAAGAGGCGGCCCCCAGCCTCTCCTGGATGCAGCCCTGGAGATGAGGGCTCCCAGCCTACAACCCTCCCTCTGTAAAGGCTCCTGATGCTGCAAAGAAAAAAGAGAAGCAGCCCTTTGAGAAACTAAAACCATTTGGGTGGGGGGCTCAAATTAGAATTTTACCTCTCAAGGTTTGTGAAAAGATGTGTCCGTGTCCCTCCAGGGTCACTGCTGAGTAAATCTCAGCAGTGCTAATGGTACTGCTAATAGCCAGCACACCAGAGAGGGATGGTCCCAGCTGGAAGGTGATGGTTTGTTGGTACATCCTTGGAGAAATTCATAGAATCACAGAATCATTTGGGTTGGAAAAGCCTTCAGAGGCCATCGAGTCCAACTGTTCCCCCAGCACTGCCAGGGCCACCACTGACCCATGTCCCCAAGTGCCACATGCCCATGGCTCAGGGGATGGGGACTCAGCACTGCCCTGGGCACTGTGCCAGGGCTGGACAGCCCTTTCCATGGGGAAATTCCTGCTGTGCCCACCCTGAGCCTGCCCTGGCCCTGCCTGAGGCCGTTCCCTCTGCTCCTGTCCCTGTTTCCCCCGGCTGTGCCCTCCTGTCAGGAGCTGTGCAGAGCCACAAGGGCCCCCCTGAGCCTCCTTTGCTCCAGGCTCAGCCCCTGCCCAGCTCCCTCAGCCTCTCCTGGGGCTCCATTCCCTTCCCAGCTCCCTCAGCTGCTCCTCACAGGACTTGTTCTGCACTACAGGAGGTTTCTGCCTGGCTCCTGGTAATGACAAACTGAGCCGAGTGAAGGGAACGCTAACTTTGGGTTGGATTTTGTTTTATTTTTTCTGTTCTTAGTGCTGTACAGAGTAAGAGCTCACTTGCATAGCAGCCCCTATGGTAGGGTTTCCCTGCCATCTGAAGGCTCCTCCTAGACACCTTGCAGGAATTTTGTGCTTATGAAATTGCTCCAACCTCTGCAGCTCAGCTCCCCTTGGAACAATGCATTCTCTGTGAGCCCCTGAATAGAAAACATCAGCCCATAGTGATAGAGCTCCTGTTAGTGCCCAGCCCTAGACATGGGATAAAAGTGCTTTTCAATGTGTACTTGGGAAAAAAAATGTCTTTTAATGCTCCCACAGTACTCCTTTTACAATGCCAATGCCACTTACAGCCATTGATAGGAAGAAGTTGGACTAATCTTAGCCAGAAGTTCCCATGACCTTTCAGTATCTGCAATACTGCAACTTTTCTTAAAATTATCTTTGCAGGGAAAACAATGTAAAATATACCAAAGGACTTACAGCAGACAAACCCTTACTTGTTAAGCAGCCGAAATATTACAGGAAGATGTTTTTGGTGATTTTATGCAGATGGTATGAGGGCAAAATTCACAGGAATCAAGTGGGAATATTGAGGAACAAAATTAAAATGAGTCAAAGGGTTCAGCAGTGATTTCACACAGTGCTTCATGGGGTAACCTGGGGAACTTCCTGCCCCCTTATATCATCTCAAATATGCAAGTAAAATGGAAGCAACTGTGATTAAATATTGGAACCCCCTTCACTTTCTTAGAATCAATTAAAAAACTCCTCAGAAAAAATGGTTTAAACCCTCTTTTTAGGAAGCAAGCTGATAAAAGGACAGAAGAACCAGCAAATTAGAGACAACACCATAAATCTTTGAGCAAATACACATCCAGCAGCAGCACTGGGACACAAGGTCTAATGGAAGAAGAGGAAAAAAGAGAAAGGAAAGGAAGGAAATCTCTTCTCCCTGTTGTCTTTGTGTACAGTAAACTGCGCTCACCGAGAGGCTGCTCAACACCTCTGCCAAGCAAAGCTCTTATTCTGGCCTCTGCCTGCTGCACTCAGCCAGACTGACCAAAATCCCCCCAAAACTGTGACAGCTGGAATAAAATAGTGATCCTGGCAGAGCAAACATGATCACAGAATGGCCTGGGCTGGAAGGGACCTTAAATCTCATTTCAGCCCTGCCCTGGGCAGGGTCCACCATCCCAGGCTGCTCCAAGCCCCGCCCAGCCTGGCCTTGAAGTATATCAAAATGATAAGAAAACAGTAACAGGGGGAAAAATTTTTTTTTGAAGGACCAGGAAACAATCAGAAGCCAGATTTGAGAAAAATAAATGCAAATAGGTCTTGTGATGCAGGGAAAGAAAGCCACACTCTTGAAATGTGTCATCCCATGCATGACATGTTTTGGGGGAGTAGCACTGAAAAGCAGCAGGCTGTTAAACATCATCTGTTTCCAAGTGGGAAGTGCACAATTTCAGATCCAGACCTTTTCCAAGGCACAAATGGTGGGACAAGCACTTCACTTTTTTTATGACAGGGAAGAAGAGAAGAAAGAAGAGGCTGTGGAGGCTGTGGTGGGCTGCAGTTAAAATGGGATGGCCACCTCAGTCTGGCTCTGCTGGGACCCTGAACAATGACCCTGCATGGGCCAGCGTGCTTGTCCTGATGTGATCTCTGGGTTCTCCGTTTCAAAATTGAACCTCATCTAAAAAAACAGACCAGCTCTGTTCCTTAAGGCTTTTCAGCGCAGGAACTTGCCAAGGCACAGGTATGGTTACTCCTGGGACATTGGCGTGACACCCCTTGGAAAACTGTCCACAAGCCTAATGTATTTTACATGTGTTTTAATATTTTTAAAGCAACAGCAAGCTGCTTTTCATGCAAGTAGGGATGAAAATATATGCAAAAACTGAAATAGATTCCTTTATTTTTCATTGGGCCTTGCAGACCACACCACTAAGTGTTTACAGGCAGTCCTTTTAAGATTTATTTTTATATTTGGGTATTCAGAGGCAGCTTCTGCTCAAGTGGAATTCCTTTTTCTGCTGTCTGTGAGTAGTTTTTTCCTAGTAAAAACAACCATTATTTTTACTAGCAACAGCTGCTGTCCTGAGCCCAGCCCAGCAGCACCCAATCTCCATGATGTGGGAGTTTTCCCTTCAAGCTGGGAAACACCAACTCCAGCTCTGATCTTTTTTCTTTTAAACCAAGGGTTGCCCAGCCCTCAAGCAGGGATGAGCAGGGCCTGAATCTGGCTCCCTGCTCTCAGAATATCTTGGAGATGTGAGCAGTGGGCTCATGACTGGGCTCTGCCCATGGCCACCAAAAAGGGGACCACAAACCTGAGCCAGACCAAATTCCAGCATGGACACCTGGAAGATCTGCTCTCCCCTTGTCCACAGCAGCCTCCTGGTGCACACCAACGGGATGTGGGTTCCTAAACCCCTGGGCATTCCTGAGAAACTCCAAAGGAAAGAAAAAGGATCCTTTCCTGGCCGTGGAAGGTCTGCAAATGCCAGACGTTCCGGCTGCCTACATTCAGCCTCAAGGCCCCTTTGTCTCATGTGAGTTATTCATAATTACTCAAGCTGCTAATTTTCCTCTCATGTAAATGATGTTGGGAGGCAAAGCATGAAGGCAGCTAGGCACGTACAGGATAATGGATTGCAGGAGGAAAGAATGGAGCTGGCGTGATGTGAGAACGGCTCTGGGTGCTAGGCAGGTTCCAGCAAACTGGAATGCCTCTGGGGATTCCCTAGAGATGCAGGTGGCACCAAAAAAAATTCCTCTTCAGATTAATCACCAAAAGATTGAAAGGGTGAAATGTGAAATGTTTCCTCTCACGTGGAAAAAAAAATCCATTTTAGTGCCATGGTGCTCCTCCCCAAACCAGCCCCCTCTTCCAGCTCGGGAATGTTCGGTTCAGCCACCCCAAAGCCACAGCCCTTGGGGACGGCTGGGTCAAGACTTTTGAGGACATCCTGTCTGTGTTTACCCTGCTGGAAAAACTTCCAAATGAGGCCTTATAAACAAGCTCATGTTTTTGGTTTTTTTTTCACAGCATCTCCACCTGACAGCTGAGTGGCCATCTCCTGGGAGCGCACAGCCCTCGGCACACAGCCGCGAGTGAGCGCTCGCCTTTGGATGCAGAATAAACACCAGCAGATGCACACAGCCTCACCAGGAGGTCATCCCAGGCACTTCTGTGTCTGTGCTGGCCTCTACCTGCATCACCAGCACTGAGTTTTCCATCTCAAACCCCACTGCTCTTCAAGTCAAGTAGTTTACCCTCACGGTTCATGCCTTAGCTCCGTGTTTTGCTGGCGGTGAGGATGTCAGGAGAGGGCAAGGCTGCAGTGCCACAGCACAGTGGGGTTGGTTGCTTGTCTCACATAATTTTGGGGAGTGCTGGAAAGCAGCTCTGAACACACCTACCAGGCTTCCAGGGAACCCATGGAGCCTCCAGACCACGTCAGGGATTTGTTCAGCTGGAAACCTTCACTCAGTGCAGATGTGGGCTGAGGTTTCCACACGTCTCTGTTAATTTTTAGCCTAATGGGGCTGAACCCTATGGCCAGCATTTTCAACTCTCATGACTTCCTGAGCCCGTGACTGCTTCCCACGGGACATTTGGCCTTGTGTAGGGGAGCACCTCTGGGCAGCACATTTCCTCTCCTTACCTTGCACAGATCCCCCCGTGGACTTCACCATAAAGTGCTTCCAACCAAAAAAAGGTTATAGCTCAGCTAGAAAAGATGGGATATTCTCAAAATGTGAAGAGTCTTACTGACACATCTGGACACAGCTGAAAAGGGAGAGAGCAGCCAGAGGCCAGTGAAGTGCTAACAAGGATGGAAACACTTGCAGAGAGCTTTGAAAAGGACAGGATTTCACTCTCCACAGTCCATGCACTGTCCCACCAACCTATCATAGAGACTAAGGAGTGAAGCTTTTTTTTGAGCAAATACACAGAACCAGGTGGACTTGGGCTCGTTAATGGGAACGGTCACATTTTTCCTCTTCCAGAGGAGAGGAAACAAAGATGTGGGATCTGTCTTAGTAACTGGAGGAAGGAGAGGGCAATTCCAGCTTCTTTCTAGCAAAAAAGGAACATGTTTCAGCCAAAGAGCTGAGTCAGCTAAGCACCGTCTGTGTAATTAACCATAACGTGAGTAAGATTCCTTGGGTTTTCTTCTTTTATCTCATTCCTTTGCTGCAAAGCTATTTTTTCAGCCTCATGTACCCTTTAATCTGTCTTGTCTAGTTACAACTGCCTCAGTGTGAGCTGAGACATAACAAGGTGTTCTCCTGCCCTGGGGTTGAAGGCTCTTCAGACTGGGCTATGGGGTGCTACCTCCCCAAAATACTGCTGTGATGGGCATTGAGGTTGGCTTCAACAAGGTCTGCAAGAGGTCCCTGAGGAACTGCTCTGATCTCTGCTCCCTGTGACCTGCAGACCTGCACAAGAAAGCTAAAGACTTTTAGGAGGGAATGGAGGGAGGGTCTTCAGAGAAGAGTTGACTCCAAAGCCCATTGTTGGTTTTGGCATGAAGGGTGGTGAGGCTGTCACTAGTGTCCCAGTTGGGATGTAGTCCATCTGCAGCAAGAGGGCTGGCAGCCTCTGGAGTGTAATTCAGGATGCCTAAATCAGTAGTTGATTGTTCAGAAAATGCAAACTGTGAATGAGCTTTTAGAAATATTTCATCTGGGTTTGCGTCATCAGGTCCCACTAGCCAGGGCACAGCTGGAGCTGTGCCAGGGGGGTTTGGGTGGGATCTCAGGGAAAGGCTCTTCCCCAGAGGGTGCTGGCACTGCCCAGGCTCCCCAGGGATGGGCACAGCCCCGAGGCTGCCAGAGCTCCAGGAGCCTTTGGACAGCGCTGCCAGGGATGCCCAGGGTGGGATTGCTGGGGGTCTGTGCAGGGCAGGGGCTGGAATGGGTGATCCCTGGGGGTCCCTTCCAGCTCGGGGTATTCCATGATTCATGTCAGGCATCACTTGGGTCATGAGCTGCTAATGACCAGGTATGGGAGTGAAAAAGGTCTCTCCAGTCACCAAAAAACTGAAGAAATGTCTCTGACCTGTAGAGACACAGGAGTGTCTCTACAGGTCAGAGTGTGTCTCCTGTAGCAAGACACAGGAGCCTCAGAAAGGTGCAGTGCTTGACACTGCTCAGC
Organism: Melozone crissalis; assembly: GCF_028551555.1. NCBI lineage: Eukaryota > Metazoa > Chordata > Aves > Passeriformes > Passerellidae > Melozone > Melozone crissalis. Next base: position 21,747,663 of record NW_026535814.1, read on the forward strand.
AAGAGCATCACCCTTCCCCACCCATGCCTCTGTACACTCCTGGGCTCGAGTGCCTCCCTGAAAAGGTTCAGCCAAATCACAGCCAATGCTGTGTGTGGCACCAGCTGATACTGCTCAGAGCTGGTTTTCAGCTTTTAAATGCTCTTTCTGTTTCAGTTCACTGCCTGCAATCTGTCTTGATGGGAAACACCTATCCCACAAAAGGTCTTTCAGCTCCACCAAGCCCCAGCAGATAATTTTATGCAGAAATACCTAATTTATCACACGGTCAAGAGAACATTGCATTTTCACATGCAATCCAGGAAGCATCATGCTCTTAGGATGTCACCTGTTGGGTCTATTCCTCATTTCCTGCCCAGAAAAATCCATTAGTCTTCAACTCAACAACTACATCTCAGGGATGTAACCTACCCCTCACCTTCTCTGTTTATTAGTTGGGTCAAGAGGCCAGAATGGGACTGGCCAATGCAGAGATGTCACTGGTCCATGTCCAAATTGCTGCACATTCTCCAGAGATGCATATTCAATAAAACCTCCCCTCTCTGATACCTTCAACCCTTGCTATCTCCTTTTACAACGATTGGATTCAAGCTGAATGAATCAGTGAGCTTTACGAGAATGACATTATTCCTTGAGTTTTAACAGGGTAAAAAGTGATTTTACATGTTAACATTTTCAATATGTTCTGGAAGTGAAACTACAGCTAAGTAATAGCTTGGGGCACTTCATAATAGAATTCTAAAACAGTTTGTGTTGGAAGGAAGCTTAAAGTCCGTATTGTACTAACACTCCTGCCATGGGCAGGGACACCTTCCCCTGTCCCAGGCTGCTCCCAGCCCCATCCAGCCTGGCCTGGGACACTGCCAGGGATCCAGGGGCAGCCACAGCTGCTCTGGGCACCCTGGGCCAGGGCCTGCCCACCCTCCCAGCCAGCAATTCCTAATTCCCAATCTGCCAAAATCTGTGCCTGCCCTCTGGCAGTGGGAGCCATTGCCTGGCTGCTGTCCCTGCCTGCCTTGTCCCCAGGGGCTGTGCAGCTCTCCTGGAGCCCCTGCAGGCCCTGGCAGGGGCTCTGAGGTGTCCCTGGAGCTTCTCTGGTGCAGCTGAGCAGCCCCAGCTGTGCCAGGCTGGCTCCAGAGCAGAGGGGCTCCAGCCCTGGCAGCAGCTCCGTGGCCTCCTCTGCACTGGCTGCAGCAGCTCCAGCTCCTTGTGCTGCTGGAGATTCCCTTTGAAAGCAATAAAATGTACTAAACTCCAAAATTATTCCATATTTGTTCAACAAAGGTGGCACAGGACCACTGAATATCTGGTCTGTGTGGGGTTGGGGTTTTCCCCTCCTGGACAGGATGTCAGCAATGTTCCCATTCCATACAGAAACCCCAAGTTATAGCTTCATATGCTAAAAATCATCAGCACCATCACATCCCCCTGCAGAGCTGGAAGCAAGCCCAAGGAGCCTTCACAATCACTTAGCAGGCATCAGACAGTTAAGAAGACCCCTCTGTTTCCTTTGTGCATCTTTATAAACTGGAAGCACAGCCAAGTGGTGGAACCACACACAAGCTGAATCCTGCGTGTCCAAAGCAGGCTGGCACCTTCCATGAGGGCCAAAAATAAATTGGGTCAGGGTTGACTTGCTCTTCTTCATTCTCACCACCCGCTCAGGTTCATGGTGTTCAGTGGTATCTTTAAAAATTTAGCCTTTGGGCTTCTGCTCTTACAGGAAAAATGTAACTGTCCCCAGCATAAAACCAGAAGCTGTTTCTGGTGGGTGCTGGGGAAGCAGTGCTCAAACAGCTTGGGGGCGAAAAGTTAATCAGGCCTCCCTGAACCCAGGGTTCAAATAAGCAAGGCGCTTTCAAACAGCTTTCTGTGGGGAAGAAGAACTAAGGAATATAACTTTTATTTAATTTAATTGGAGAGAGCACCAAGGCTGAGGCTGACACACAACTGAAATGACTCTAAAAGGCAGAGGCGAGGAGGGCACTCCAGGAGGCACTTGCATTTCTGGAGCTGGGTCTTCTTGGCCAAGTTCAAGACCTCTAATAACTACTACAATTAATTGCCTCCTCCACAGCTCTTGTAGTCCTCCCTCTGCTGTATTTTTCCGTAGTATAATCACAAAAAGCCATAAGGAGCTATCGGGAAGGAATATTTTCAGTTTCTCTTTTGAATGTTATCATGCAAGAGTTCGTGCAACTTCCCTGGAAAATAACTAGCCAACAAATCAAGATCAAAATTACTTTTTTCCAGGTTTTTTTTTTTTAGAACTAAATCCTTCTAAATCCATACAATCAGAGAATAATAGCGCCAGCAACCCAAAAAATGGTTCTTCATCTTCAAAGTATCAAAATGAATCAATTTTCTAATGAATTCTAGTTCAATTTTATTTTGGGGCAGCAAAATAATTGCAAAGTGTCTATTTCAACAAAAGTATTACCTCCTGGTACCTCATTAATTGAAGATTAGGCTGCAGAGTTTCTAATCAGATGAGTTTCTAACCATTCTAAGGTAGATCATTAGAATCAACAATTTTGTATTGTCAAGCCATGGGTCAGCCACAACTGAAAAGCAAAAAGCATCTACCCAGAAACAATGCCTATCTACAGAGACATGTATAGAGGGGGAAAAAAAAGAAAAATGAGGAAAAATTGTGATTGAAGATGTGGATTTCTTCCTAATGGCAAAACTAAAGTTTGGTTTTAATAGGCTTCAACCAGCAAAACTTAATTACATGAATAGGCTTTAAAAAAGTGTTTTCTGAACACGCATGTGAAAGACTGGTTCTCCTCAAGGCCACACATCCCACACTGCCCAGGCATGGGACCAGGACCCAGAAGAGATTTTTTTTAATGTTTTACTCATATGGGATTGCACTGGGGACTTCCTTTAAAGAGCAGCCGCTGAAGGCAGCAAAGCAAATTCCCCAGCTAACATTTCAAGGAAATGAGAAGCGTCTCAGCCCTCTTTGAGAGCCTCTTCTGTCACTGCACAGCATGACCATATCTGCTGAATTCTCTCTGTAAAATCCCCCTCCCAAATGAGGGCTCTGAAACTTTCTCAGAAGATGAAACAGTGCAAATTTCTCTGCCTGTCAGCAGCATAAATTCACCAGGAAAAAAAAATCATGTAGTTTAGCAGAATTTACTCAGGGAAAATTTTCATAGTGGGGTTTCCTTCTGAATGCCTGTGCAATGATAAAATCAAAGTCAAAGATCTGGAGATAAACTCCAGCTGAGGATCTGGAGAGGCAGTGGGGACCTCACCAGCCTTTCCCAGCTTGCAGGGCAGGATGCTTTAATGGCACCAGGCACATTCCCGTAACACCCACCTTATGCAAACAGCAACAACCTGTTGGATAAAACACGGCTTGTTCTGGCTTGGGGCAGGCAGGCCCTGCCTCCAAAATGGCACATTTGGTTCATGGTCTCGCTGGGACCCTTCCCATCCTCTGGGGCCAGCTGGGGTGCCTCAACAAACCACCGTCCTTTATAGGATCACAGGATGGTTTGGCTTGGAAGGGACCTTAAATCCCATCCCATCCCACCCCATGCCATGGGCAGGGACACCTTCCACTGTCCCAGGTTGCTCCAAGCCCCATCCAGCCTGGACTGGAATATTTCACAGCCTCAAACTGTACCAGGAGAGGATTGGGTTGAACATTCAGAGGAATATTTTTACAGAAAGGGTGATTTAACACTGCAAGTGGCTGCCCAAGAAGGTGTTGGAGTCCCCATCCCTGGACGTGTCCAGGAAATGGCTGGATGTGGCACTGAGTGCTCTGGGCTGAGTGACAAGATGGGACCTGATGGCCTCGGAGGATTTTTCCGTTCCACGTGATTCGGGGATTCTGTTTCCAAGGACGGGGCATCCACCGCCCCTCTGGGCAATCCTTTTCCTCTCTGGGACACAGCAGCACAGGCACACGCTACTTTTAGCTATGGGGAGAGATCTGTCCCCAGGCCACAGGAGGAGATGCCTGGGGGTCATTCCTGTCCCCAGACCACAGGAGATGTTTCCCAGTGAGGTCCTGGTGTCCCTGGGGATCATTCCTGTCCCCAGACCACAGGAGATGTGTTCCAGTGAGGTCCTGGTGTGCCTGGGGGTCATTCCTGTCCCCAGGCCACAGGAGGAGATGCCTGGGGGTCATTCCTGTCCCCAGACCACAGGAGATGTGTTCCAGTGAGGTCCTGCTGTACCTGGGGGTCATTCCTGTCCCCAGACCACAGGAGATGTGTTCCAGTGAGGTCCTGATTTGTCTGGGATCATTCCTGTGCTCAGATCACAGGAAATGTTTCCCAGTGAGGTCCTGGTGTGCCTGGGGGTCATTCCCAACCCCTGGGCCCCTTCTGCCAGCCCCACACGTAAGGGCCTAACCAGGCCCTGCCTCAGGCCTGCGCTGTCCAGTATGAAGAGTGATAGATAATGCGGGATTGGCCAAATCTACTGCTGATCCATGCCTGGATAAGTCCTCCCAGTTGCCCCAGCCAAACAGGGAAGCAGTTGTGAGTGACTTGGTGCCCTTTTTCCTCTCTCCTCAGCAGACAAGGAGCAGCCTGAGCCGTAGCGATGCCCTCAGAGCAGAGCATGCTCAGCACAAATATTGCTGGTTTTACTCATAAGCAGGAGTTAGAGAGAGCTTTCTCCACCCAGGTACTTTGCGGCAGAGTTGGATGCATCATTTGCTTTGATGATGAGCTGCACCAACCCTTCTGGGCCTATCCAAGGAGCTCTTTATGCAGGAGACCCCCAGTCCAGGGAGGAGATCACACACCGTGAAGGACACCTGCACAGAGCTCCACTTGGATGAGCTGGATTGCTCCATCCTTTGGAGCAGAGCCATGAGCAGTCATTGCCACCAGCTCCTCCTCTAAGGAAGATCTGGGAAAATTATTTTTGTAGCTCCTTTCCATATAAAAAGTCCTAAAAATGCAAAGATGCCAGCAGGTATGGCTGAGACCAGCCACACTTTGACTCTTCAGCAGGAAGCTAAAGGGCTGAGAAGCTAAAGAGCTGAGAAGAGCTAAAGATGTATTGAGAAGAGCTTCTCAATACATAAATGTGATGGGAAATTATTTAGTTCAGTGCTGGTAAAGCTCAGGATAACATCCAGCCTGGCACAGCTGCACAGGAGAGGTGGACGTGATCCTGAGGAACAGCAAATTCATTTATTTATTAAGTCTCATGCCAAAAATACTAGAGCAGTATTTGCTTGCAGAAATATTTAGTTCAGTCTGGGACGGCCCTTCCTGAAGCTGGTGTGGGATTATTTACCTAGGCAGAAAATTGCAGGGTGTACTCACGTAGGAATAATGTGGCCAGATCTGGGATCTGCTCCTGCACTGGCAAAACAACTGGCCTGGCAGAGCAGCCCGTGGGGAGGGTGACAAAAGGGTCCTTTTCCCTCCTGCCCCAGAGGATGAAATGTGAAAGCACCTCCTTGAGGAGCCCTTGAGCAGGGTGAGCAGCTGAAGAGGACGCATTTGCCCCAGACATGCAAGGGCCCAGTGTCCTATGGCATCCTCCTGTTCTCCTCAGCTTGTGGTGGGATGGTGGGACTGGGGGGAAAACACTGATTTCAGGCAAAGGCAAGAGCTGTTAGTAGATCAAAGGCTATGGAAGAGAAAGGTTGTCCTACTCACAGCTCTACAGGAGTAGGAGTGTGTGAGAGCCACAGACCTCTCTGCCTTCTGGAGACCCACCTTAGGTAGAGAAGAGCAAATCTGTTTTGCAGGCCCTCAAAAACACACAGGGATGGGACAAACCTTGCTAAATGCTTTCACTCCCTGATGAAATCTTCATCAAATTCTACTGGGAAATTGTCTCAAGCAGTTTTCCCCAAGATGAGGGAGCCAGCTCCCACCCCAGAAATCCTCTGGTTCAGCCAAACACCATGTGGGTCTCTCCTTCCTTTACCATAAATCCACTTTCTGACCTGATGTCCAGAGGCTGTCATTCTGTAATTTGTCCCTCTTCCCCCTCTCCCCATCATTACTCTTGCACTTTCCCTGCCAGCTGCTGCTGCTGCAGTACTGCAGGTGTGTCAGAATCACATTTTTCTCCTGCTCTGGGCTGGGCAGGTCAGAAGGGTGCAGAACATGGACAGGCACCCCCAGGCATCCCCGTGCTGGGTACCCAATTCATTTATTTATAAAGTCTCATGGGGAAGAGGGTCTAGTGACAGATTACACAATTTTGGATGGGGCTGCAGCCCCCTGTGCCCAGTAACATCTTGTTCCTACAGATAAAACTGGGGTCTCATCATCTTTGGTTCCGGGATGTCTCATGTACACCAGTACAGTAATATAAGCCAGAAATACTTCCCAGACCTGGCAATCTCACAGCTGATAATGAGAAACATTTTCTTTAACAGAAGACTTCCAGGCATAGAAACACTGAGAATAAATCTTATCAATACTAAAAATGAAGACAAATTATTCCAAACCCAGGACGAGCATTCCATAAATCTGTGAATTGCTCCGGGTGGTGGGAGGAGAGAGCCAACAAGAATCTTGTCAGGAGTCCATGCAGAGGTGGGCACCACTGCAGGAGAACCCTGGACAAGCTCTTGGGGCTGACCTGCCCCTCTGTTTTCTCCCAGTGCTGAGCAGTGATGGGGTCCCAGGGTCACCATCCTGGCCAGGCTGGGTATCAGGGAGCAGGAGGTGGAACATGCTTCAAAGCAACCCGGGGTAAACACTGCAGCTAAAAATCCTGTGGGCCCATCACTGCAGCTACCAAAGCTTCTGCATGTGTCCCAGATAGGAATTTGTAGATAAGAGAGTATGCAGAGCCCACGGAGCAATAGGAGTGTGTTCCACCCAGCGTGGCAGTGACTCACGCTGCCAGCATGGGTAACTCCCCCCCTCCATCCTTCTGCTCTTGCTCCATCTGCACTAAGATTGGTGCAGAACTATAGAAACTGTATTAATAAAGGTCTTTTATGTGGGTTTAATCATCTCCCAGGATCTGCCAGACCACAAACTTGAAACTCTTTATGAATGTGACTCACTCCCAGAGCACACGTTCATTGGTCGACAGACTCTCCTGATTTTGCCCTGTGAAATTCTTTTTCCTATTGGAAGAGAGGGCCTGAGGTGTTACCTATGCTGCAATGGAGTTCACTGACTCACAGTAACCCCGAATACTTGTATTACATTGTTTGATACTCATTCATTCATCCCAGAGCAGCCTCACAATAAACATTGACCCCCCCCCTTCCGCAGAAATTACCATGTGTGCAGATACACTTCCTACTTTTGCAACACATTTTACAGGGTAAGGTTATCTGCAAGACCGAAACAAAAAGAAAAAGAAGTAATTTTTCTCCTCAAATATATTAAACATCCAGATTTGCCACAGTGCGCTTAAAGAAAAGGATTTGTATGAAGGACCTCAATGTGTTTTGAATCAGTATCAGATCCCACTTAGGAGCTGGTGTCTGACCTGCAGAGAAATGCAGTGCAGCCAGAGATGAATGAATTTTAGTGACATTTTTAGAGTCAAATATGAGCTTGACAAGTGATTCATAAAGAAGAAAGTTGATAAATACGGACGCAGAGTTCAGCACTGGCAATTTAAGCTGAGCTGGGGTTGCTGCAATATTAAACCCATTGAATGTCTGCATTGTACAGAGATCTCTGCAGTTCCTGCTCCCCCGAGCTGCAGAGGGATGGGGGATCTCAGGTCAGGCTCACAGGCTCTGTGCTGCACACATAATCCACGGAGCCAATTAGAGGCTCATGCACATCATCACAAATCTCTGCTAGTGCAGAAAAACGGAAAGGAGAGATTTCCTGCTTACAAAGAGCCAGGAAATGTCCAGCTTGACAGAGGTGTGAAACTCAAACCCTCGACACAGGTGATGGGCTCAGCTGCTAAAGAGGAAACTATTCACAGGGGGGGCATTGCAGAGACCTATGGATTTGACCCTCTTAGCAAGCATCTGTTTGTCAAGTTCACCAATTCACATGAGCCCGGGGGCACCTCCTTTGCATGTGCTTATTTGTGCATCTGCACTCACAGCACTGTACAGACCATCTCCCACCCAGGGCTGCCCCTCAGGCAACCTCCCAGGCTGCCCTTCCAGTGCAGCAAAAATCAGCCCCCAAATCTGGACCTGCTCACTGCCCTGACACATTTACACCAGGCAAAGTGCCTTGCTGGAAAAGTTCAGAGCAAAGCAGGCAGGCAAGAGGCAAATGCATTCTTAAATATCTTCTCCAAGGCGCTGGATCCTCTGCAGAGCTGGACATAATACAAAGCCAATATCACCACAGCTTGTCCTCCCCACACTGAGCACTGGCTCACACACTGAAGAAAATGTCTTGGATGTCTGTCTGGAACACAGCCACTTGCTGACAGCCTACCATAACATTATATACAGGGCTATCTTACCTTCCAATTACACGTCCCCAGGGTGTTCCCTAAATATGACTACGCTGATTATATTCACCAACCCTCCTTCTATTGAAAGGCACTTATTTCCCTTCTCCCTCCCAATTTATTCCAGACACACTTGAAGGCTGAATAAAAACACTGAACTCTGTTGCCCATTTTACTTTCAGATACAATTTAAATTTTAAATTTTAATTTCCAAACATGGTTTTTGCTTTACGTGTTTCTCAAACGCTTTCAGTATCCTGGTGCATCCTGCTGGTTACTCCAGTCACCACTACATTTTTTTCCCAGAGCAAAACATCTGAATGGAGTATTTTCTTCCATATGGCACAAGGAAATTGGTACTAGAGGTGAGAGAAGAGAGTGCTGAGGATGGATGGATGAGTGGATGGATGGAGGTCCCTTCTGCATGCACCTTGGATGCAGTAGGATAGAGCTCCTATCAGACAGGAAAGGTCTCTGATGTCACCACTTCTTCTGTATTTGCACAGTACATTTGGCTCCCCCGTGAGCCATGACCACGTCAGCATTGGCAAACTCCACTCCAGTGTTGACATCTTCTGCAAACACCCTCTTCATTCAACAAACAGCACCAAAAGGCACATTAAAATATTTGAGGCGCCAGCAGAGCGAAATAATATGCACATGGATATTTTACCACCTTACTCATGGACTGCAGAAAATCCTTATTTACCACAGATTAGCAGAACTCCTCTGTCAAAAGGCTAAAAAAAGTGCAGCAGCCTGAAATAGAAACAAACACACTTGTTTGGTCACAGAGGTCAATGCTGCTCTCTTGTCAGGAGCTTTGTCATCCAGATCTCAGGAATTCTGTTGCTGTCAATGCAGCCATCCCTGTGTGCCCAGAGCTGTGCTGCTGTCACTGCAGCCATCCCTGTGTGCCCAGCACTGGGAGATGCAGGGTCACATCCCTGTGTGCCCTCACCCATCACACTCCCAGAGCCTGGGTCCCCAGCCAGCATCCCCTGCTCCTGGCCAGTGTGAGATGCTGCCACACAGCCCTGGAACCTCTCTGCCTGCCTTCCTAGGAGCTGATACAAGGAGCAAAGTCGTGAAAAGCCCTCCAGACAAAGGGACCAGGCTCCAGCTGTAGTGAAAGCCTCAAAAAACCCCAACTCCTGTCAGTGACTGCCAGTGCCAACATCTGGATTCACTGAACCCACGTCATGGCTTTGATTTCCTGTGATTCACCTGTGAGATAAAGGGCTCAGTCAGCTCCATCAGATAGAGGGTAGAAGAACAGACCACTATTCTCTCTTCAGAAAACCAGGCACACACAGATATCCTGACTGAGGTCAGGCTTCCCAGCGCTTCAGGCTGCCTGCCCTGTAAGGCCATGGAGCTCCCCAGGACACCATGCACAGCAGGCTTTCCTAGAAGCCTGCTCCAGTAATTTTGTTGTCAGAGCACTTCTTTTTAAAGGTGTTTGTAGAAGGCAGAGACGGATAATCATGGCTGAGCAGGAAAGCACAGGCTGGATGAAATCCAGGGCGAGTGCGCCGAGCTGCGACGCGGTGCTGTGGGGCTGCTCCTGTGAACTGCAGGGAGATGGTTATGGATGTGCTGCAACACAGCCACTGGGGTTTGCCTTTTTTTCTTTCTCTTTTCCTTTTTCTTCTTTTCCATAAAGAGCTAATATCTTGGGAAGCCTTCCAAGGCAGCCTGAAAGAGAGGTGGACCTGCCAAAACATGATGTGCGCTGGACACCGCTCCCCGCTGCAGGCTGCCAACCAGCTTCTCCAGCCAGCTGCTTTAGGAGTTGACAAGTTTTTCCATAGTCCAGGATCAAATTTAGAAGCAGTGATCCAGCTAGCAGCAAGCAGCACAGATGGTTTCTTTGTCAGGAGAGCAGCAGGTAGAGATCTTCCAGCTCAGAGGACTGATCTGTCTGGTCTCAGGTCTCCCTGTTGACTCAGAGCAGGAAAAACCTCAGCAAGCTTTGGTGGGGTTCAGGCTGGAAGACCCAAACCCACCCCAGGCAGGAGATGCCAGACAGGTCCTTTTCCCCTCCTTTAACCTCCCCCACCACCTGCACTCTGTGATCCATATGTTTATTTGCTCTGCAAGGCGGAGCCAATTCCTGGCACTCTTTGGAAAGCCACCACCTGCTCCAAGAGACCTTGGTGACTGCCCTTTTGCAGTCATTATGTTTGCAATAAAATTCAAGCAGGCCCATAAAACCAGGGGGAAAAAATCAGATCAAGTGTAGGTCCAGCCCCGGAAGAGGCAAGAATTTCTGGATTTAGATCAGGGGTGCTCATATCTCAGCCTGGGCTTTCTGCCAGGCACCAAAAGCTCCCTGCAAACCCAGTCTGGAGACAGAGCTGTGCCATGGTGAATGGGCGTGGAATATCTCTGAAGGGGCTCCACAAATCCCCATGCACTGCAGAGAGGACCCTGCCAGGAGACAGCACTGGGCGGCTACTGGAAGGGGGAACTGAAATGTTAAATTCGGGTCCTAACACCAAAATCTCACCTTGAGCACCAGAGCTTTGTGCTGGGTCACACTGCACAGTGGGACAACTGCTCTGGCTCTCCCCGTGCCTGGGCTGCTCTCTGGGGCTGACAAAGGCAGAAAACCTGGGTTCACCTGCAGCACTGAGCTGTTTCCTCACCTCCAGCAAGGACCAAACCCGTGTGCCTCAGTTTCCCCACCTGCCACAGGGGCCCAGCAGCACTCTGAAGTCTCTCACAGTGCAACTCACACCACATGTAAGACCTAAGTACCATTGCAATGCAATTATAATAATTTCCCATGTTAAGCGTGGCTTTTCCTTCTCCGCTGAGAGCTTTCCCTGCTGGCTTGCAGGAGGCAGAGCAAGGGGAGCCCTGCTCACACCACTGCTGCTCCAGGGCTCACACCACCCTCCTGCACCACATTTCCTTCGGGAATGCAGCACAGAGAGCGTGGGAAGCACGGGGGGACCGGGCCCTTGATGTGCAGCCCTCAGACAAATCCCGTGGATTTGCTCCTTCTCCCTTGCCTCTGCCTCTTTGTAGCCGTGACCTCTCGCTGGCGAGGCCAACCTTCTCCATGGCATTTCGGGGCTGACCAGGGCACTGAATGGGGAATCAGCCAGAACACAGCCTCCTTTGTTGCAGTTCTCTTTCTAATGTATGTAAATGGAGCAGGTTGCTGCTGCAGCCCCGGCACCCACCCGCAGGTAGAGGGGCCTTCGCCCCATGGCAGAGGCCAGAGCAGGGCCCAGCCCACGTTCCTGGGTGAAACCCAAGCTGCATTCCTCCTTCCTGCCTTCCCAGCAGAGAAACATGAACGCCCCAGATAAAGCCACCCAGCATTTGATATTTCACAGGGCAGGAATGCGCTTCATCCTCTCTAGGACAGGGTTTTCGTGCCATCTCCTCCTGCTGACAGATCACTGCCACTCAGCTGGCTCAGGGGTCTGGAGCAGGACACAGCGCCCTAGGGTGGCATTGCCTTCAGACCCAGCTGATCCTGCTCCTGGTCCATCCTTCCTTGAGGTTCCTTTGTCCTTTACCTCTGCTGTGGGGTCACCCATTGTGCTGCATGATGATGGAACCTTCACAGGAAGGTGACAGATCATTCTCTCATCACTCTCTCATCACACTTTGGGGCACTAAACTGGAGTTTGGTACCTCCTGGTGCCTGAGGTGGGAGGTAAAACACTCCTCCCAGACACAGACTGCTACTATCAGGCTCAGGCTGGAGCTCCATGGGCCCAGGAGCAGGGAATTCAGTCACAGAACTGCCACTTGAAGCTCAGGACATGTCCCATGTTTTGGTCCACATAGTCAATAAACAGAAAAAAGAAAATAAAGGTTTGGCTGAGGGGCACACAAATCTTCCAAGCACATCTGAGGGGAGCTCCAGGACGGACCCCGAACCTTCCTGCAGAGGTGTTTTGGTGGCTAAGAGTGAATGGTGTGTCAGAGTGCAGCTGAGGGAGCCACCAGAGGAAAGGGAAAGTGGGATTTTGCTGTACACATCCCCATTTCAATGCACAACTCTGCAGTTTCGCTTTTGGTAGCAAACACCAGAGCTACAGGCAACAAAGGCAGCAAAGAGAAGAAAAAAGGAAGAGGAGGAGACAGAGGGGGAGTGGGATCAGAGATTAAAGGGCACCTCGAGCCTCACACAAAACATTTTGCTTTTGATCTTGTCCTTGATCATGAAGGTCCATCCCACTTTTGCACAGTCAGAGGTCATATTATGGCTTGTTTTCTCAACAAAAAGAAATACAACACCAGAAACTGGCAGGAATTGGCTGTCACGCACAGACCTGAGCAAGGGTCACATTTCCAAAGTGAAAGTGTGTGTCCTCTGTGAGCAGAGGACACGAGAGAGCCTGGAAGGGAGGTCTGGGGATGGCTGCAGCTCTGCTTTCTGTGTGAATGCAGATGAGCAGTTCAGGATCCAGCTCCCTCCACCCTGCCCCAGGCTGGCAAGGTTTTAAGCAGATTGGACAAAGAAGGAGAGATCTCAAGGAACCAGTTTTTCTACAAGGCTTCTGAAAGTTTATGTTGGGAAGAACAGAGTGAGAAAAATAAAAAAAAAGACTCTGTAAGTGTATCCATTCAGAGTAAGAATCAATCTGTGGGTTCACTTCCTACTAAATATTGGAGAAACACACCAGAGACCTCTTAAAAGGCATTGGCCATCAGAGAGCTTTAAATCAGAGCTCCCATTTCCATCAACACCTAAGTCAATCAGCATCAAGGCACCAACTCAGGGTAAATCAGGCATCCTAGCTGCAATGCTCACAGGGTTTTCCCTTTCCTCTCTCTTGGACAAGGTACAAGAAATAAAAAGCTTGTTTCCAAACGGTACAAATTTGAAGTGAGCAGCTGTTCACCAGGGAAAGACCCAGAGCTAATTACCCAGCTCATCTAACAACCTCCTTGCAGGATGATTCAGGTTGGAGTGGGCCCTGGGGGAGGTCTGCAGGCTGAGCCCCTGCTCCAGGCAAGGTCAGCTGTGAATTCACACCAGCACTCAGGGCTTGACCCAGCTCAGTCACAGAAGCCTCCAAGGATGGAGACTGCAGCCTCTCTGGGCACAGCTTCCCTGCAGAGCCCTAATCTGGGATGTCAGGGGCAAGGAGGTTCTGGTTGGTGGCAAGGGAATCACAGGAATGTCACAAACAGCACAACTGACCTCCCTCTCAGGGTTCCCATCTTATCAACACCTACTGACACCAGGGGGACAACAGTTCTGGCAAAATCCAGAGTAAAACTCACAGTAACTACAAACACCTCTGCAAAATGAAGTTCTCCAGGGAAAGCACAAAGCACAACCTTTTCCCCCTGCAGCTGCATGAGGAAAAATCCACCCATTGCCTGCCCACGGTGATCTCAAGCCCTAAATTTAAACTAGGAAATCAGCTGTCATTGGGAAAGCAACCTGGGTATTTTCAGCCAGGATTCCTGGCATAGCCTGGGGCTGCTCCGTGGCAATCCCAGAGCTCGGTTGCCTTTTGTGGGAATAAACCTCGGGATGGGCCCGGGGAGGAGGAGGGGAGCAGGGCAGGTTCAGCTGGTGTGAGGTGTGATGGGTGCAGGTGCGGCCCACTCCACATCCCATGACGCAACCAAGCCCTGGGAAGTCTTGGGCAAAGCCCAAAAGTGCCTAAACAGTGGTTATTGGCCCCAGAAAGAGTTAGTCTCTGACTACTGCTGGTGAGCAGCTGGGTTAGTCCATAAATGCAGGTGTGTGAGGTTACAGCCCGGCACAGAGAGCGGCTGGTCTCAGCTGGCCCGGCTCAGGTGTTTGTACATAACATTTCCTACCTTACAGATGTATTTACACTCCCATCCCCTGCTTTCCTGCATGACCAGAGCTCATTTCCAGCAACTTGGTGCACACCTCATGGAGTAGGGCACAGAGAGCAGGAATGGAGCAGTTTGGATCCTGATCCAATGCAGAAAAGGCTGTGCCACACCGTCACTGCATCCCTGGCTGTCCCAAAGCACTTTCTGAAAACAACAGTGAGGTTCAGCTCGGCCCAACATGGCACCAACCCCAGGCGCTAAAATTGTGATAGGATCAGAAAATCAAAGTGGTTTGTTACAAGCAGCAGCTTCTTCCTGCAAAGGTACCGGTGCAGCACATCTCTGTACTGGTGGGAAAGCACCAGCGCTGATCTTCACTCCTGTTTTATTCATGGCCTCATTTCCCTCTGCCAGAGGCAGGGATGAAGACCCATCCACGGGATTATTCTTGCTAATGAGTGAACAGGAAAGAGCCCAGAATCGCTCTTAATTTCTAGACCAAGACTGAGGGATTGATGCCCAAAATCTACCTATTTACCTGGGATCTGAGTCCCTGGCAGGGGGGGCATCCTCCTCAGGCTTGGCTTTTGTGTCAGCCCTGAGCTGCCACTGTCAGAGCACAGGCACACCGTGCTAAACCACAGCAGGGTAACAAGCACAGCCCTGCTGCCTGGCTTTGCACCACCTCCCCTGGCTGTAACTCCCCACTCCTCTCCTGCACACAAAGAGTGGCTCTGCTGGCAGCTCCCTCAGCACAAGGATCTGAATCTGCTCAGCATTTTCCACCTGCTCTAGGCTGGGCTGCAAGACCATTTTCCTACCAGGTTAGGGAAGTACCCGTGGTGTTTCCAGTTGCTGATCCAGGTGTTTTTCTTGTGTACCTTGGCAATACACAACTGAATGGCCTCCAGTCCCACCTTTGTGTCCAGCATCCCCCAGCTCCTCTCTCCCTCATTCCTTGGGCTGGTGGAGACTCTCTCTCTCTCTGTGGAGTAAGAATTGAGATGCTCCACGGAAGGCGGCTCAATACTGAAATCATAGAAACACAGAGTCATAGAGAACTTGGGTTGGGAGGAACTTCAGTGATGATCCACCTCCATGGTCAGGGACAGCTCCCACTGTCCCAGGCTGCTCCCAGCCCCATCCAGCCTGGCCTGGGGCACTGCCAGGGATCCAGGGGCAGCCACAGCTGCTCTGGGCACCCTGGGCCAGGGCCTGCCCACCCTCCCAGCCAGCAATTCCTAATTCCCAATGTGCCAAAATCTGTCCCTGCCCTCTGGCAGTGGGAGCCATTGCCTGGCTGCTGTCCCTGCCTGCCTTGTCCCCAGGGGCTGTGCAGCTCTCCTGGAGCCCCTGCAGGCCCTGGCAGGGGCTCTGAGGTGTCCCTGGAGCTTCTCTGGTGCAGCTGAGCACAGCCATCTCTGCCAGCTTTTAAAATGCAGACTCCTCTTCTCCACTTCTCCACTTTCCCCCCATTTACCCATCACTGCCTCTGTCACCTCCAAGAGCTCCTACTCCACAAAGCCACAAGCTCTTTTCTTTGGCTTCTTGCTCCTGGGTGTAACCCAACCATCTGTGACTGCTGGTAGCCAGAGCTCAGTTTTCCTTTATCCTCGCTCCCAGTGTAAAATCTGACTTCCTGGTGATGCCCCAGACATTATCACGGTGCCCCCAAGCCCCACTCACAGCCTCCCAATGTCTCCCTTCCCTCCAGCCCTACACCCCTCACTCCTGCAGGCAGAGGAAGCCAAACTGCACAGACAGGCCCTGGCTTGGCAGTGATGCCAAGAAACTTGGAGATTTCCTGCTGGAGCACCTATGGAAAATGAACAGCTTATTTTTTCCTCCGTGTGTTCCCATTTATTCACACGGAACACTCCCCAGTGCTTCCTGTCTCGGCAGAAGCTGTGTTTGCTGTACCCAAAACCCTCTCAAAAAAGCCTCTAGACAGTCACATCCCATCAGGGTAGCTGCCCCTGGATGTTTTATGGGACCATGGCATCAAACAGGTTATATTTGTACTGTTTTCACCAAAAATAACCCTCCCCACTCTCTAAAAAGTGTTTTCAAGGACAATATTTTTTAAAATAATTTAAAAAATTATTTAGATTATTGCAGAATTTCTTGAAGACCACTTATTTTGCTATCAACAGAAACAATCAGATCCCAGAAACTATTTAGAAAACCTTGCCCTGAGTAAATGAAGCCCAGAACATTCAAGAAGCCACATCCACCTGTTATCAGAAGCCACACACCTTTGTAAGCACTTGGGTATATATAATTTTAAAACCCCTCTAAACCTCCTACTACTAAATGTGGCATTTATTAGAGCTACCAAATGCTTTTAAAAGATCTTTTTACTTATTTAAGAACTTAAAGATATTTTTGGGGAAGGTGTAATCCATTTTGGAAAGTCTGCTCCACATTTTTAAACCTGCTGATAAAGTCACTGCTGTTGTTGCAAAGGATCTGTCAGTTCCCTGAAGAGATGCAGAAAGTATTTTTATACTAAAAAAGCTGTGGATGCAGCATCAGGTCCATACTTAACAGATATGAAATGCCTCATTTTTAAAGACTAGGGCTGGATAATTTTGGCAGCCTCTTTCTATCACATCTTAATTATTTTTTTCTTTCAACAAAACAGAAATATTTTCTCTTGATTTCTTGAAACAAGGACAGTTCATGCATCATTTGGCAGCCCTCTGCAAGCGGTTTGTACTTGAATTTCCAGAAACAGTTTGTTATTTACACTGCCAATTGCAACACTTTTTTCTGTGTAAAAGCTCCCTTAGATTTCACCAATCTTTGCCTTTTTTGGTTTTTTTTGTTTTGAATAAACAGACCCTGAAGGCAAGAAGAGCACTGCAGGGAAGGAAAATAGCTCCAATACTGCTGGAGCTGGAGGCCAAACACAAATTCCACACTCTCTGCTGGCTCAGGTTGATAAATTTGCTGGGATTTCAAGGCGCAGCCCCAGAATTTCATGTTCCCTGGGAGAGTGTTGATGCACGAGATATATCTGTCTCTCAATATGCTGCTTTTCCAGGGGAATGTGCTGATTAGCCCCCAGCCGGACAAAAATGCACTTCTCGTTGCTGTCCCATGGAAGTCCTTCAGGGCTCTCCAAGGCTGGGAAGGAGGACTGGTGAAGGCTGGGGAACAGAAGGGGAGGTGAGCTCTGGGGATGCTGCTCCGCCACAAATTCATCCCTTTTCCATTTTTTTTTTTTTAACACGCAGATTTGTTGTTTAAACAACACCAAAACACAGATCCCAAAGTGCCACCTGCTCCCACTCACACACAGAGACCCCGGTGTCTGCCACTGCTCTCATTCCATCCTCAACATCCATCCCTTTTAATGGGAGCCACAGTTTTAGGAAACACTGGAGTCTGCAAACATCCATGATAATTTTTCTTTAAGCAACCCAGATGTTATTAAATGGGGAACGCCACATGAGCTGATATTCCACATTCATGAGTTTTTAGAAACAAAACAAGAGCTTGCAGTAAATCAACCCCATTGGAATAATATGTAGGAAAAAAAAAAAAAAGGAAAAAATCAAATCCTGGAGTGTATAGTTGTTGAAATAAAACACAATACCAGAAAAAGACGTCCAGAAAACTCATTTTTAACTCGAGAAGTTCACGTTTTCAAAAGGCACAGCTCATCCCACACTCCCTCCCCTGCAGAGGAGAGAGGAGAAGCTGAAGGCATTTAGCAGACATTTGCATCTATATTCTGCAAGTAGCAGATGCAAAGGAAGAGATTCATTTCCCCTAACATAAGCCATCTAAAAATTAAATGCTGATAGTCATCTTGGATTCTTTTTAAGCCCAGATGAAAATAGCTGCTATGTGCAGGTCTGCCCTGCTCTCTCCCCAGAGATTACAGAAAGCTCTCAAGTGCCAAAATTAAATAGGGGGCTGAAATTAAACCAGAGGTATCCCACTCTCAGCACAGCTCCTGAATGCAATGCCTTGTATCCAAAGCACACTGGAATCCCTGGAAAAATCACGGCTGTAATCCTGGAAGGGTGTTTGAGCCCTGTGCTGCTGCTCAGGGATTCGGGCAGGTCAGGCTGACCCGAGGCGCTGCGTCAGCCCCCAGAGCGACCTGCCCTGCTGCTGCCAGCACCCAGCGCCCTCCAGGACAGCACAGCACGGTCCATTTGCCTGGGCTCAAATGGGAAGGCAGAACTGGAAGCAAAGAAGGTGCTCGTGCTCC
Source organism: Melozone crissalis (assembly GCF_028551555.1). Taxonomy (NCBI): domain Eukaryota; kingdom Metazoa; phylum Chordata; class Aves; order Passeriformes; family Passerellidae; genus Melozone; species Melozone crissalis. Next base: position 21,766,060 of record NW_026535814.1, read on the forward strand.
CAAACTCTCTGCTGGGATCGATTTCTTGTGGTATTTTTACTGCCGGATATCCTGAGCCCCACCAGAGCAGCATCACTCTGAAGGCATTGGAAAAAGCATCTCTGGAGTGCAAGGGGAGGAACTACAGCAAAATCCTCAGAAAGGGTCTAACGGGGTGAAGAAAAATAGAACATAAAGAATTTAAACACGTGCGCCAGGAGCAGCACCCAAAGCCGCGCTGTGGCAGAGCGGGTGATCCAGGGAGAGCAGCAGGAGATGCTCCTTGGCTGCCCCAAAGGCACCACCAGGAGACTCTGAGGCATCCAAGGCAGAGGAGGGAGAAGTCCTGGAGAGGAGCCCCCATTTTTGCTGCTGGGGTCTTGCACTGCAAGGCTTGTGATGGAGGGCTCTGCCCTTTTGAACACCCACCTTCAGGGGGAGGGTGCGTGGGGAGCAGAGTGGGAGCAGAGAGGGGACCAAGCTCATCTGCTTTTATTCTTTCTATTTTTTAATTTATTTTTTTTTTTTACGTGGCAGGTGCTGGTTTTCCACGCACGCTGCCAGCTCCACACAAGCTCTTTTTTTTTTTTTTTTTTTCTTCCTAACACGTTCCTTTGAGAAACAAAGGTTCGACGCAAAACGCTGCCCCTGATGAAATGTGGAAAGCGGCCGGCCTGGCTGCTGGTGAGCGCTGCTATTCATCTGACTAAGCAGCATTTGACATTTGGGCTTGGTGGGTCTCAAGTTTCCCTCTAGTAAGATATGGGCTGACTCGGCCGCAGCCAATCTCGGTCGGAGGCGCGGATGGTGCCGCAGGGAGGGAGGGAAGGAGGGAGGGAGAGAGGCAGGAGCGCATCCCAGACGGAGCAGCACCCACGGGCTGTGCGAGCGGCGCTGCAGCCTCACCTCAGCTGCACCGCAGCCGTGGCACCGCTGCCCGCTCCTCCCGGACCTGCTCAGCTGCCAATTCACACCTTTCCTTTTCCTTTTCTTTCTTTTTTTTTTTTTTTTTTTGACATTTCTTCACGACTTCCACTTGTTTTTTTGCTTCTCTTCCCCCCTTTACCAGAGTTCTGTGTTTCCTGCTGCCCGCGTGGTTTATCTTCTGCCGTAACCGGAGGCAAGTGGAAGCTGTTGCACAAGAGTTTCCCAAACCAGGTTCGAGCTTGGTGCAACACAACCAGCAGCACAGAGGGAAATCCTTTCTGAGGGCCAGTGTTTCAGAATAAATCCAGTCAGACTGAAATGATACCAAAAGCGACAGGCTTGCAGAGCGCTGGCACGGAGGCTGTGAGCTGAATCCACAACTCAGACATGTCCTCCCAGATGGAGGGAGTCCAAGCCAGACAACAATACCACAGTCCAGTCTTCTGAGAGGCGTAATCCACCAAAAATCCTGCTCTGGGTGGATGTGTCACTGCCCAAGCACAGCGAGCCAGCTGGATGGAGCTGGCATCTTTGCCTTTGATGAGTAAAGCATTAAGTATGATTTGGTAGAGACACTTTGTGGTACTGGGTAGATCTGTGACATCCTTTAATCTTTACATTTCTCTTTGCCTTTTGTGCTCCTCCTCCCAACCCCAAGATTTTTGCTCTAACTACAAGCAAGGACAAAAAGAAGGGAGCTGCAGCATAAATGACATGAATACTAAAATAAGTGCCATTTATAAATAAGGGTTTTTTAAGTATTACTACTTCCTGATGCAAATACTAAACTCCTTGTCCACAAAATTTAAAACAGGCCTGTACAACACAATTTTTCAATGAGTAAAAATCCCTTATCACTTTATTTTGCACCAGACTTCCCAGGACTGATACTTGCAACATTGCCACAGAGTTTCCCAGCTCCTAACAGCACCATCCCCAAAGGCCCACTTGTCACCCTCATTTCCACTTCTTGAGACTTTCTATTAGTGGAAATGAAATTTGCAGAGTTGCAAAGCTCATTGCATAACTTGTTCAAAAGCAGTTAGGAACAAACACAAACACATCTCGTGGATGACAATGAGCCCCTGGGAACCCTGAAGTCCCAACAGGCATCTACCCACTCCAAAAAGCTCTCTAAGGACCCGGCCCCAGCCTCACTGAGTGCAGGAAAAAAATTAACTCCACACCACAAGTGCTGCAGAACACTCTAAAACCATGGCTTTTAAACTTTATTTGCCATGTGCCCCCATTTGTTTGCTTCAGGAGCTGGATAGCCTCACCCAGGATGGTTTTCTGCATGGTTCCTGGCTGCACAAGGACTCAGGCAAAGCTCAGCCTGATTTTGAGCCATCTCTTGGCTCTGGAGGAGATGCAGGAGCCCTCCTGATCAGGGTCTCAGGGCATCAAGTCAGTGATCAGCCACGGGGTGGGACTGCAGGCATGCACAGGTCCCACAAGTGCAGCACGCTGTTGCAGTCCATGCAAGATGTGGCATGTTCCTCAGCTCCAAGTACACCCAAGACACTCATCTGCTCTGCAAACACAGCTGGGCCTCCACATGAGCTCATGAGGACAAACAGGGCTATGAGCAGCCTCGCACACAAATATGGGTATGAACAGCCCTGCCAGAGCAGCCACACAGGAAACCTGGAGCGTTTCAGGGATAAAACGGAGGTGTCACCTCTCCCTGTCACCCCAGAGAACCTCTGCCAGCTGTGACACTGGTGCAGGGCACTCCTGCTGCCTGCCTGGGCAGGGGCAGCATCCCCAGGGCCCTGAGCCTGGAGCAGCTCGCTCCACCCCACCCCACAGCACAGCAGCTGTGGGAGGAACAGAGCAGGTAGAACCAGTGCTCCCCACCTGCCAGGGAGCTTGCTGCTGAGCAAGACCAGGGGCACCGTCCAAAACAAACAGAGCAGGAACCACTTCTCCAAGGAACAGCTTGTCCACGCTGTTGAAACCTCGAGGATTACTGCAGAGCAGCCCTGTCCCAGCAGGCACCTCTGCTGGGCACACTCCAGGGCTGGAAGCACACCTGGAAAATGGAATGAAGAGGTGAAACCCTGGGGAAGGGCCTGCCTTATGCCACAGGCCAACCCTGAGTCCCACACGTTTGCTCTGGTTGTCTTTAGCAGGCACCCAGGGAGGAGGCACTGACACAAACCCAGCTCTGAGCACTGACAGTGATGAAATTCTATGTCTCACAAGAGGAATGCAGGTTTTTCTCTCCCTGTTCCTCAGGAGGGGTGCAAGCTCCACTCCTAATGGCTCCTAGTGTGTGCCACAGGAGGATGAGCAGGCTGAACGCTGCCCCAGAGGGAAGCAGCAGGCTGGAAGGGGTTTCTCCCAGCCCTACAACCACCACCTCTGACACCTCCCCGGAGGGCAGGAAGAACAGGGTGCTCACTTTAAACTGTCCTTTAAAATCACGTCTAATTTTCCTTATTCTAGCACTGAGCTGCACAGCTACCACGTAACCTGAGGGCTGAAACTGGAGGAGTCCTGCCACTACAGCAGCTATGTTCACACACGTGCATAATTGTGCAACAGTAGTTGCAAAAACTTCTATCATTCAGGCATCAAGACCTGAAATTGGAGGAGAGAGACCTCTTTTACTTCTTCTCAGCACAAGGTGAGCTTGGAGAACATCACCAACCTGCAAAAGCCAGTGATGCCTCAATTCACACTGCATGGCCACCAAGCTATCAGCACTGTGCACACACCTGCACAGGCAGCTGCCTATGTCACATAAAGCATTTTTAGAAATACAGTTGAATGTTATATTCCCTGTGAAGAGTCCTTGTTTTGTTTTCCTATCTCAAACTCTCATGGTTGAAAGGGGCACAGGCAGCTCCAGTTGCAAGTTTATTAGCAAATTAACAGAAACCTTGATGAACTCCAGCATATTTCTGGTGGTTGATGCCCTAAAGGATTTTATTTATATGAAATCCATGCTTTAAACAGCTGATAGTCACTTCAAAACACGTCAAACTGACCCCTGTTCTGGCCTCAAAGGAGCTCACAAACCATAAATTTACGTAATAAATAAAACTTCCCCTGGGACAAACAACAGCCTGTGAAATGCACTCGTTCAGCAACTGCTGAGAACACTCATTTCCTAATCAGGCCCTGTGGATGCAGCACACACCAAGTTAACCTTATCTCCCCTCATCTGGGACTCAGACTATCTGCTCATACAGCAGTTGTGCTCCTCCAGGAGCACCGTGGTGCTCAGGTGCCAGGTTTTTCAGAGACGAATCAAACACAGAACGGTGAAGAGCTACAGGAGCTACCCAGGACCTGAAACCTGCCTGGCACAGCCCCAGCCCCATTCCTGGGGAATGAGGAACCTGGGCACTGAACACCTCTTCTGGCAGCCTGGAACCCTCTATCAGATGCAGATCAGGAGCTGCTTCAGCTGGGGATGCTGCAGGTGGCTGGCTGGAGTGTCAGGGGCTGAGTCACAGCCCGGAGCTCTGCACCTGCAGCCTGGCAGAGCCAGGGCCAGCAGGGGAGCTCAGCTGCTCAGGAGCACCTTGGGAAAGGGCCAGGTAGCCAGGCTGCTGCTGGGATAAGCTCAGGAGTTGGGGTGTAACATGAGACCAGGGCCACGAAAGTCAGGTTTTGGCTCATTATCTACCAGATTCTGACATCCACTGCATGGTGTACTGCAGCTTTGTACAAGGCATTTGGTAGATCCCTGATACCCCATCCCTGGAAACATCCAAGGCCAGGCTGGATGGGGCTCTGACCAACCTGATCTAGTGCAAGGTGCCCCAGACTATTGCAGGGGGATGGATTAGGGGTCCTTCAAAAGTCCCTGCCAACCCAAACCGTTCTGTGATTCCGTGGTCTATTCCAGCACTATCAGTGGTAAATAATGGCTTGATGAGGTATCTCACATGGGAGGCATCTCAGAATTTTGACATACTGCATTACCTATTTTTCATAGAAAAATGTTTTTTTTTTTGAAGTTCAGATTTTACTCATCTCCTAACAGGTCTGCTCCCAGATTCTATCCAGGGCTTGAGGCAAAAACAACCCACTGACTTGAGCTCAGATTTTGCCCAGGGAGTGTGTCCAGGAGAGCATGAGCAAGTGGGATAGTGGGGAGGCTGGGAGCCCAGCCTTTGGGTGCTTGTGCTGTGCTCTGCAGTTTTGCACCTCCATTCCAAATGTCTCTTGCACTTGTGCAGGACATTCCCCAGGTCCATGGATGGGAGACAGCAGCCTGGGACAGTGGAAGGTGTCCCTGGGGTGGAACAAGGTGGGCTCCAAGGTCCCTTCCAACCCCACACATTCCCTGGTTCTATGACAGGGGACCACCTGCAGTGTCAAAACAAATCAAAGAATCTCTGATACACAAAAATCTGGCTCCAGCTCTCTCTGAGAAGCAGGCTGAGGGATGAGAGCGAGTTCACTGCGCCTTCATCAATCTCATGGAGAGGCCCATTCCAGCAGTGGCACCCCTGGCTGCTTCCAAACCTTGTGCCAAATAACTGCACCAGTGCCCAAACCACGTGAGAACAAGGGGAGGTGCAAAGAAAGGAAAAAGAGAACATCTCTATATGGTTAGAGCCCCAAGCTGCTCATCCTCCATCCCACGTGCAGGGATGGGCGTCACTGACACTCCCCCGGCCTACCCAGGGGAGTCACAGTGAAATCCTCCTCTGAAGCCACTGATTTGGACTGGAATTACACAGGTGCTAGCAACATACCACAAATTCCTTGGGTTTGGTCGGTTCTCAAGTCATCCTCAGGGAATCTATTTTTAGGCCTGCAACTGCATTTTTCCATGGCACTCCATGACCCTTCCTCCCACCCCGGTGCTGGGCAGAGCAGGAGGAGGCTGAAGACAGAGAGCAGCCCTCAAGCAAACAGGACCTGAGCAAGGGGCACACCTGCTTCGCAGTACGAGAGTCGTGGGCCTCCACCTGGAAGCTGTCAGAGAGAAAACAGCAGCACAGAGCCCTGCAGCACACACTTCTGCCCAGGGCACCAGCACTCAGGGTCCCAGTTCTCCAGGACAAAAAGCTACAGGTGGCGACAGAGGCAGGACACCCCTGGTGAGGGCACACAGCACTTGAACCTCATCCCTTTCTTAGAAACAGCATTAATGAATAAATACTACTGTTTGTGCAGCTGCATCCAATACCTGCCACAGTGAGTTCTTGGTTCATATCCATACTTGCCCTTTGTCTCAAGTTTAAACTACTCCACATCAATTTATACTCCGTACCCTACTCCATACTCAGTCTACTTCCATATTCTACTTCCTTACAACCTCTCCTGAATCTAATCTGCAGACTGACACTTGCCACTGTTAGAGAAGTAGTCAAAAACGTTCTACTTTTCGCTCACCACAACCTCACAATGCTTTTCTCCAAATTAGTAATGTTTTTTACCCTTCTAGCAACTGCAGATTTGCTGAATCACAGAGTTTTATGATTATTTTTAAGGTGATTTAGAAGTTTCTGGAGTCTGGTGAATGTACTTTTATTAAAAAGAGCACATCTTTAGTTTGTACAGGTAAAGAACTTTAACCTGGAGAGTGTCAGAAGAGGCTCCTGAAATTGAGTTATTGATAAAATTGAGTTATTTCATGCTCAATCCAATTAGTGTTCCAGTAAATACAACTTCCCAATGCTCTGCCATCTCTTAAGTTCTCCCTCCCTTGTTAAACTTATGTTGTCTTCTGATTCACACTCTAGATTTTGCAAATCCCTTTTCAAGACCTGAAAAATCTCTTTTTATAAATAACCACAGCAGAGGGGAAAAACATTGTTGTGTAAAATACTCTTACAAGAAAAACAGAAAGCCCAATGATTATATCATGTGTATCTTGTACTAGAGCTAAATGTTTATAAAGAGGGATTAATTTTTTTTTCCTTCCTGGCAAAGGCTAAAGTAAATACAATGCTAGAGAAAATATGTGACATGCACTCAACACTGAAGAAACATGTTTGGATACAGCGCAGTGAGGAACTTGCAGAAGAATTTAACACCATAAAAATTCTGAGCTTCCAGCTTGCTGTCAGTGCTCAAATCTCTCAAAGTAAAACTTGGGTGAGTTTTCTTTGGAGATGTGGTCAGATGGCGCTTACAAGCTCCATAAACTGATTAGTTAGTAGCAGGAATGAAAAACATTTCATAGGTTAGCAGAGGTTATCAGGCAGCAACACAGACATGAGGGCACAAAGCCCTTCCCCTCCTCCTGAGTCCTGCAGCCCCACAGCTCAGGTTTTGGCTCATAGATGCTTACTTTGTTCTTTTATTTTTTGTTATTCTAAGTTTCCTGCTGCTAATGTGGAGGAGCTGGTGTGATGTCTGTGCTCGGGACAGACAGGAATTTGGGGTGCCTGGCTCTTGGTGTCCAGGCTGGGCACCACAACCTCTCCAGACCGGCAGGTTCACTCCCAGAGCTTGCTGCCTGCAGCTTCCGTGCAACAGCTCCCTGTCCCGCTGATTCCCAGAGATTAAAGCTCTGCTTTCACAATCGTTAATGCCACATTTGGGCAATGCCTGATCTCACAGAAAACACATCCAGCCCAGGCAGGGTGTGAACACACAGCCCGGCTCCTGCTGAATCAGAGCAAGAGCACGATCACCAGAGGGAAATCAATAGCTGCCTCGTGGAGTACCTGCCAGGGGGAGTCTGTCATGATGGCAATTCCAAACAGCTGTGGATCAGCAGCCTGAGATTACACCTGATCTGCCCTCCAATTCCTACGGCTCCAGCATTTTGACCAAGCATCACTGGCTCTACAGCTGGACTTGTTCTCAAAGAGTGCTGCCCTCAAGTCCAAAAACATTACCTTTTGATCTTAACTCACTTCCATGAGAAATACTTATCCAGTATAAAACTAAAACCAACAACCATATGTGCAATTCAAACTTCATTCATCCTCCAACCCACCTGCTAAATTTACTTTTTCATTCAAATGTACCAAAGTCAGCAAAGGCATGACCAGCACTAGGTTCCTTGTAGCTGCTTCCAGAAGGTGGGAAGTGTATCCCTGTTACTAAATCCTTGGCTTTGAGCTCTCAGAAGGATTAATTTCCCTTCTGATCCCCCTCAGCATCCCCCTGCAGCATCCCAGTCAGACAGCACAGACTTTGGCAGGTGGAGAGGCCAGACAGAGCCCTTCCCAGCTTAACAGCATCACACCAGATGGAAAACGTCTGGATTTGCAGATGGAGGAAGAGCTTACTAGAAATACTCTCACGATGAGGTGAGACTTCCCCAAAAATGTGCACTTTAGGAGCTTCAACAAGTAATTTTTTTATGCACAGAATGCTACACAACATCCCATCTTCATTACTGGAGCTCCACTAGCAGTGCAGCAGAACTGCTCATATCTAATCCAGAAAGGAATGCAACAGGTGAGTCTATCTCTGTCAGGCCTCTGCACCTTCTCCCTCTCTCTCCCATACAGTTGTTTAGGATTAAGGTTTAATAGCTTTTTTTCTGGACAAAGGAACCACAGAATATACTCTCTTCATCTCCTGCCAGACTCCAGTGATCTCCCCACAAGCTGCAGTTGGGACCCGCTCTGTGAAACACCAAGTGCTCCCCAATGCCCTCGGAGCCCAGCAGCTCTGGGGTGCAGAGCAGCACGGGCGTGCTGCTGTCGTGGCAGTTGCCTGTTCAAAAACCGTAAAAAGAGAAACGGGGAACGCTGAATTTTCAAGTGTTTCAGTTTCAAGGCTTAATCCATCAAGCACTCAGGAGAAAGGCTGTGCTACTGTAGGGAGTGCAGACGCCTCTGCAAGGCTGGGAGAGCCGCAGGGTGTCTAAAATGCTCCACCCAGTGGCAGAAAGCTACACCCGCCTGAAAAAGTAAATCCTGCACAGTTCTACACGAGCATTAAATCCCACACGTGCTTTCTTTCCCCACACGGTACAAAAAAAGAAAGAAATTAGCATTTTCGTTATACTGCATAATAGAGGCTATTCACGTAAAGAATACAACTGAGCCTAAAAAGGAAGGAAAAAAAAAGAAAGTATGCACTCAGTACATTTAAAGTATGTGATTATCCCTCTAAAATCTAACACATTTCTTATCTCCCACTTCTTCCAGGACACTTAAATTCCCGTAATCCCAACTGATCTCAGCAGAGATGCCTTAATTTCCCAAAGGCAGAAACACAGTTCTGCCATTGTTATATCCAGGAAATCAGAGAACATAGCTGGGAATTAGTACAAGGATCAGGTATTTCTGCTGTTATTCTGCAATACATGATAGGGCTTACTAGCAAAGACAAGCTCAAACCAAATCCTCAAGGCTCAGCACTCCTACGTAACGTAGAAGATTGGCTCAGGAATCAAACATCAATGCTTCTGCTCATCTTTAATGATAACTCAGCAAGAAGAAAGCCAGCATTGTGAATCCCTGCCCATGGCACTGGGGTTGGAAGTAGATGATCTTTAATGTCCCTTCCAACCCAAACCATTCTGTGATTCTGTGATTCTGAAGCACAGCAAACTGTGTTTGTGTAGGGCCCAGTACAGGACCTGGTTTTGGCCTTCTGGGAATGCCATGCTTTAGGCTTAGAAGCGAAATCAGGAACCACAGAAGAGGAATGCAGAGGGATTGTCACTGGTCTCAACCATTTAACAGTTCAATTTGCACAAAGAAGATTTTGATGGGCTATAGGGAATTAGGGATTGCTGGCTGGGAGGGTGGGCAGGCCCTGGCCCAGGGTGCCCAGAGCAGCTGTGGCTGCCCCTGGATCCCTGGCAGTGCCCCAGGCCAGGCTGGAACAATCTCATCTGGCGGAAGGAGCCCCTGCCCATGGCAGAGGCTGGAATGGGACAGTCTCCACACCATTCCATGATTCTACAAGCACATCATTCTGACCTGGCTGACTTCACTCAGCTGGGTGATGTGAAAGAAGCTGCAAGTGCTAGAGCTGCACTGCCTGAAGCCCCAGTAACTTCATGGGAAAGGATTTTTCACTGCCTCACTTTTGTGTGACAAAGCCTCTCAGCCTCCTCAGTTCTCACAGAAAATGAGCAGGATAAAAATGGAATGATATGGGAATAAGCAGTTGGCTCACACTGCAAAGAAAGGTTACTGGCAGGAGGATGTACATCATCTGTGCTGATAACACATTTGTCAAGGTATCTGGAAAGCTGCAGCTAATGCATAAAAAGTTCTCTGGAAAATAAGATGGACATGATGATGCGTTCTTCAGAAATTACACCATAATTCAGGATGACCAAATGCAGCTCTCCTGGCTAGAATTACACATGAATCTCAAAAATGTGAGTGATAAAAAGAGGAAATGAAACATTGTGTGCTAAATAAAGCACATGAAGAGGATTTACTGTAAACACACAATGATGAGCTCAAGAACTGTTATTGCACAAGGAAAAGATCCTGGAAAAACACATCCAGTTCTCTGAAAATGAGAATTCAGTGATCATCCACAGACAAGAACTGCCCATAAATTCCTCCATGAGGACCCAACCATGATCTCTACAACCAGTGACCAGACTGAGGGAATGACCAGACATGAGTGAATGACATGAAGCGCTGTAAGGGCAGGGTTAGGTTGGATCTCAGGGAAAGGCTCTTCCCCAGAGGGTGCTGGCACTGCCCAGGCTCCCCAGGGATGGGCACAGCCCCGAGGCTGCCAGAGCTCCAGGAGCCTTTGGACACCAGGGATGCCCAGGGTGGGGTTGCTGGGGGTCTGTGCAGGGCAGGGGCTGGAATGGGTGATCCTTGGGGGTCCCCTCCAGCTCAGATTACTCCATGCCTCTATGATTCTAAGAAGAAACAGGGAATTAGTTATTGGTTATGACAGAAAGCACTACTGGTTATTAAATAAAAATCCTCCTGCAAAAGATGTGACAAAATCCATGTGAAAAATGTTTTCTGAGCAGTGAAATCCCAGTAATCCCAATCTACTACAGTAAGAGTAGAAAGAGGAAAACAGACACTGTATTAGATAAATATCTGGTTTGCTGCCCTACTGCAGCTGAGTTGGTTGGAGATTTTTTTAATCCATATAAACACTGCTAAATACCTCTACAGTTTTTGAAGTCACTGCACCCATGAAAACCCCTGGGAAGGTAATCAGCATACTTCAATTGTTATCCACCAGCTGTAGCAACACTTGCCTTGGCCTGAATTTCCTGCTAGGCTAGGCAGACAGGTTTGAGTGGCTTTCACAATCCTCCCATGCCAGCACAGGATTGTAGGTAAGGAATATTTGACAGAGGATGAGAAGGAGTAAAGGCTGAAGTCTCTGCTGCTGTTCCAGGGCTATGGAGAGGTGTGTGCTGTCTCTGGCAGGGCTCTCTCCAGTGAGCACCTGATGCAGACATGCACATCAGAGCAAGCTGCAAGCTGCTCACAGAGCCTGGAGGACTCCAGCGAGCACCAAGACTTCATTTCACCCCAATGTCATGCTGGCTCTGTCAAATGATTCATAACTCCAACTCCACTGCCTCTGGGGCAGCTTCCTCAGAGCTGCACCTCCCCAAGTGGCCAACAACAGCCCCACACCAGCAGTCCCAAGAAATATGGGTGGTACTATCAGAGGAGTTTTAAGAAAGAGGTGCTGAGTGCGTGCAGTGAATGTGCCCCTTCTCAGGGGGCTGGCAGATTTGCTGGAGCTCTCTAGAAACTACCTAATAAACACCAGTTATTCCTCAACAAAAAGAAACACTCTCTCCAAAACCCAACACTGATTTCCCAAAACTAACAATTCTCACGTTGCTTTACTTTAAAAATAAACTAACAAACAGAACGCCAAGCCTTTTTTCTTTGTGTGTTATATTTATTATTCTTTTGGGAGGCACAATGAAAATTTCAGCTTCTGTTCTTTTCCCTTGCAGAACAGCAGGGTACAGGTTAACAGTCATCAATCTACAATCAATATATACTTCAAAAAGTCTCTGATTGCATTTTCACATTTCCTGATAATAGAAGAGGCACATGTACCAGACAGTGTCAGTAGCTGAAATAAGTTTAAGCAATACTTGCTTAAGAAGCTGCACTGACTGCTATTTTAAGGCAGGTTGGGTGAAAGTTTGACAGGCAATTTCCTCAGGAAATGAAAATAATTTTGCCTACAGAAATACATTGATTGAAAAGAGGCTTTTAGAAAATACTTCATCAGTGTGAAATTATATTGATGCTGCACTTCCTTTAGTTAGAAAGACATCAATGAATCTCTTTTGTTCAGAATTCTGACTTCTCAGTCGTTCCTTTACCTTGCAGGAAAGGCAGGCAGCGATGCCCTGGTGTCAGAGAGGCAGGTTTCTCAGGGGATCAGCAGCTGCAGGGCCCAGGAGGCCTCAGGCTGTGTTCTCAATGAGCACAGCAATGCCTTGCCCTCCGCCGATGCACGCTGACCCAACTGCGTACTTCCCGCCGCGGCGCCTGCCCAGAAACAGAAACAGGAGACTGGTTACTGCAGGTTACTGCAGCTGGTCTCCTCTCATAAAATCAGCAGCTCCTGTCCTGATTTTATGAGAGGAAACCAGCTACCAACTGGGTGTCACTGACAATGACATTTTAGAATGTCTATGTTGTTATTTTTCTAGTAAAATACCATGAAGTCTCAAGTGCTGTTGAAATATTTCTGAACAATGACTTTAGAGATCATCCGGTTCCAGCCCCTGCCACAGGCACAAACTTCTTCCACCAGACCCCACCTGAACATTTCTGGAGTAGTTTTTAAACTAAAAACATTGCTGAGGTAGATTTCAAACGCTAAGTTTTCTACAACCACACTCCAAGAAACAGAGTTCTGCAAGGTGCAAATGATCTGAAGTTTCACGGATGAGCACTAAGACAGTGTTGCAAGTGCAAGCAGAGAGACACAGTGATCTCCGCCCTGAGGGGGGAATTAAAATGCTGCTAAGCATATTAAGCAAGCCAAAAGAGCCAGAATTTCTGAAAATGGGCTAAAGGAGAGAGCAGGTGACCACAAAGTCTTTTAAAGCATCCCCTTCCAGTAGCTAAAGGACTGGAGAGGGAGGGAAAGGGCACGGGGGAATGGCTTTCACTGTCAGAGGACAGGGACAGATGGGATATTGGGAAGGGATTCCTGGCTGTGAGGATGATGAGGCCCTGGCACAGGTTTCCCAGAGCAGCTGTGGCTGTTCTATCCCTGGCAGTGTTCAAGGCCAGGTTGGACAGTGCTTGGAGCCACCTGGGATACTGGAAGGTGTGCCTGCCCATGGCAAGGGGTGGAATGAGATGGTCTCAAAGTCCCTTCCAACCCAAACCATTCCAGGCCTCCATGATTCTATGAAATGCACCACGTTAAGAACAGAACAGACTTTGCTCAAAGGCCATTTCAAAAAAACGAAACCTTCCCACAGGCTCCAGTAGGCTTGGATCAGATCTAGGTGAACGAACAAATGCTGTCATGACAACAGGATGGGATGTGAGGCAAGTGCAGGACCTGCCCTGCAGCACAGAGGTGTCAAACTCACACAGAAAGTGTGAGTTATTATTTTTATTATATTTATCTAATACAGCCCACTCCAGCCAGGAGAGTTTTAGGCTGACTGACCAGAAGTGTTTAGTCACACGGTATCCGTGCCCAAAATGTCAGCAGGCATAAATCCACCCGCCAGCAGCGCACCCACGCTGAGCAGCTGCTCAGTTCATACCTTAATTCATGCACCAGGTGAGCTGTGATCCGTGAGCCCGAGGCCCCCAGGGGGTGGCCGATGGCAATGGCACCTCCGTTGACGTTGGTTTTCTCAGGGTCAAGGCCCAACACCTTTTCCACAGCCAGATACTGAGGTGCAAATGCCTCATTCACCTAAAGCACCAGAGAAAGGACAGAACTTCAACACCAGCTTTCAGCACTATGTGTGCAAACAAGATTAAATGAGGTGAACTGGTCTTCCAGGTCCTTTTGGGAGAAACATTAAATGCTGTGTCTATAACAGCATGCTCAGCCAACACTCATGTGTCAATCCAACCCAACTAAATTCAAACACTAAGCAAGTATGAGGTGTGATTTCTAAAAAAAAGTACAGTATGTTCTGAGGCAGTGGGTCCTTGAAGAGCCTGCTGCTCTGACAGAAGAAGGCCATGTTCACAAGTATCACTAATTAAAAACATGAGCAGTCCAGCCAAAGGAGTAAAATGTCATGTCACATGAGGATATTTTTGTTCCACGGAATGCAATCACACCATTTCCAGTTTCCACATGCCTGGGATTTTTGTAGTGACTGTGCAGCAGAAACTGGATGGACAGAGGTCAGGCAGGCTCCTGACAGACAAGAACACCTACATGGCATGAGTGGAATCCTCCTGCTAAAAAGATCAGGGGTAAAATCACTGCTCTTGTAAAAACATCTCACCTCTACCAAATCCATATCCTTCAGGGTCAGTCCTGCCTTCTTCAAAACTTCTGTAATTGCAGGTACAGGGCCTGTTTGGAAATCATATGCAGTTAGTTAAATTTAAAAAATTATTAAATTAAGTATTAGAAACTTGTTTTACATGGGACAAATTCATAAAGCCTCATGAGAACCCCTCCCACAAGCCTCTGTGCAGATAATGAATTTTGGATATGTCACTAACCTGCTTTATTAGGTGGTAAGAATGCTCCTAAATCTCAAAACTACTTGGTCTCCTTGCCAACATACAGCCAGGGAAAACTAAGAGTGTCACTACTGCTGCACACAGAGCTTTTGAGTCAAGAGAAGTGACAGTCCCCAGGTAAATAAAATAACTTCACAATGGTTTTGAGGCATTCTCCTTCCCCCAATACTCTTGGTTCCACTTACTCTTTCCTCACAACTTGCAGCCTCCAGGTAAACAAAATAAGAAAAATACAAGCTGCTCCAGAGTTTGCTGGTCACGTGCTTAGTTATGGGTATTGTCGTTTTGGTGTTCTTAATATATCTGAAAATCTTCTAATAAAAAGCCAAACCTTTAACTAGTTTATTCCAAACAATTAGATGCTCCCTCAGACCCAGGTCTTGGACGACTGAAAAAAGCAAGATTTTGAGTTTCAGATTATTAAGAGTTTGGCAACAACACTGTCCTCTGGAAGAAAGCTGCCTTCTATAACCTAATATGAACTATTATTAAGGGAAATTAACTTCAAATACAGCTACCTAAGGAAATACACACTCAAAGAAAATTTGGAAGGGTTAATCAGGTATGTGCTTGTAGGAGAAACATACTGAGATGTTGGGTGGTGGCTGATCATTCAATTCTAAAACACCAACAATGCAATCACACCACCACAAAATGGTGATGAAAACACATAGCTCAAAGAATAAATACATAAAATTAAGTAAAGACAGAAAAATTAAAAGAAGTAAGGGCCCAGTTCAGAACTCAGTGGAGTTTCAGGGCGCCCCAGGCAGCTTAACAGCAGACTAAGTGCATCTTATTAGGGAAGGATTTTAGTATGCCTGTTACGCATCAGAGTAATGGGAGGGTCTCATGTAGACAACACAAAGACCCCTAATGACAGCCAAGTAAACTTTTCCCCCTCTCTCTCTCTTTTTTAAAACAATGGATTCTCTCACTGAACACTGTGAGACAGGACACGCTATCAGTCTGTGAAAGGACAGTGGCTCAGACTGAGCTCCTGTTTGTCAGATCTGCTGCTGTCACGTCAGTGAACCTCATCTGGTCTCTCTGAGCTGCTGGGGACAGGCTGTGGTGTGAAGGAGTTGGGATACTAAGTGATCCTCCACATGATTTATGACGTTTTTAAACAAGCTGGAAGAGCTGCCTGAACTAGAGAGAAGGGGCTGGTCTAGGAAGCACAATGCCAGCACCAAGTCCAGCGAAGAAAACCCTCCCTCCTGCTCTGTGTCAGACAGTCTGAGCAGGAAAACAAATCTGACAATGCCTCATTTGCATTTCTACTGGCACACAGAACCTGCCAACAACAGCTCCTCTGAACAGAACACAGAGAGGAAAAGCAATGCTGGGATACAATGCTGTCTGCAAACTAAAGCGAAGGGAAAAATCCTGTGGTGTCTGGATTGGCTTTGAGGGACTGTTTGCACTAAGAGAGGAAACAGAAAACACCTAATGAGGAAACAGAAAATATAGGATTAAAGCAACCAAGAAAAGGTTTTTGGTTTTCCAAGTAACACATGAACAGATGCATATCTTGGGATCCAAGCAGCTTGAGCCACTGAAACTGCTCGAAGCTTACACTCCTCCATCAGCAAGAGGGGAGGCAGGCAACCCAGAGCTACACGTTTTATCAAGGGATTCAGAGCTCACAGCAAATGAACATGAATTTTAGGAGAAAATGGTTTTTAAAAAATGTATGAGTGTTTGTTTTCTTGACTAAAAGAGACAGTAAAAAAGGGGAAGAAAGAAGAGCCTGGGGAACTATGCTGATGCTATTACTGTGGGTCAGGCACTGCACACACCCCTCCAGCCAAACTGAGGAGCAAATCTGTCCCTCTGCACAACAGGGATGAACTGACATGGCAGGATGGACAGCAGGGCATACAAACACCTTCAGAGCCACCAGCCTGAGCACACTCCTTTCCTTTACAATGCCCATGACAAGAACATTTTAGTGCTGTTTGATGCCATAAAATTGTGCTTTACTGCAACTTACCAATGCCCATGATGGAAGGGTCACAGCCAGCTGAGTGATAAGCTACTACTCTTGCCAGAGGAGTGAGACTGTGCTTTTTAAGTGCTGATTCACTGGCAAGGATGACTGCACCAGCTCCATCACACACACCCTTGCAGTAAGAGAGAAGCATTCTTAGTGAGAAAATACAAAGAAACAAAAAAATCCTCACACTCTTTAACCCCAAAAAGGGGCTTGAGTCTAAGGTACCATAATTAACATTTAACAATGTTTCTTCAAAACCAAATCACTCTTCTGAGGTTGGGGAAAGATAGTTAAATATAGATAAATGTTTCACGAATTCCAATGTGTTAGAAAAGAAAAATAAGTCTTCCCTGCATTGGAAATATGATTCTGCTGACTTGCAAGAACACTATTAATAATGGGTAATATATGTGCTATTAATTATAAAAGATGCTTTACAGACACCCACACTTGCTGTGGCTATGATCTATTTTAGGCATGAATTCAGACTGTATGATCACAGCACTCCATCTGGCCCAAAGAACTTTAATCAATTAATTAAGATAATGACTGTGAGAGGAACAGTCCATAAAGACTAAGCACTGAGTATATTCTGGGTAAAAGCAAAATGTGGGGAGAGAGGACAGTAGCTGTGGTACAAAGATGAGCAGCAGCAGTATGCCCACTAAAAAAATGTAGGTTTGAAGCAAAGAAGTTCAGTTACCACTGCCCCCCACAAAAGGACAGTGGCTACACAGCCACTGCAGCCACCAACTGCACAACTCAAGACTCAGGAGGAAATGCCAATGCCTCACTGCAGTATCAGTGGCAGCCACAGAACCAAATTTAGGGCTTAGGAGTGACTGAAGGAACCCCTGGCACCAACCAGAATCACCTGGCATGAGGCTGGGAGAGTCAGCTGGGGCATTCAGCTGCAGAATCAGAAGTCATCTTTGTCAGGAGACACCACTGAGAGCCAACTCGGTGAGAGATAAAAGCAGTGGCAATAAATTTGGAGAACCACAGAGGGGACACGTGCCCAACCCAAGGGTCTGATGTACTCACTGAAGCATTCCCAGCCGTGACTGTTCCATCCTTTTTAAAGACACACGGGAGTTTTGTCAGCTGTTCCATGGTGGTCTGGGGTTTGGGGTGCTCGTCCTTTTGCATGCTTTCTTTACCCTTTTTTGTCTTCACCTCAATTGGTGCCATCTCAGCCTTAAAGTGGCCAGCATCATTAGCTGCAATCACAAAAAGGAAAATAAAAAGGACCTGATAAAAACATCAAGATGATTGCCCAGCATGACCTACAACCATATTTTCATGTGCACACAGCTTCTTGCTCTATTTGAACCAAAAGTTCAGGGACAGCAATATTTATGCTTTATTTTCCTTATTTATTGTTGGGGATTTTTTTGTGTTTTTTGTTATTTTAAGAAGTTGGGTAAAAACCATAGACGTACACTGTCAAACTTCTCCAAAGAAAGCCTCAAATATTGAAACTTTATGTCAGGTTTCAACAGCTGAACTCCTTCTAGTTTGGTTTTTTTTGTGTAAACCACTAGGTTTATTTTTAGTACATACTCCCCTTTACTGCTGTAATTTTATTTTACAGTTCTGTCATTTCTCAGATGGCCAAGATGTAAATCTCACTCAGAGAGGAATGAGCAGAAAACCTCTTGAGCCACATTGTTTCTGTTGATAAGATACTGTACATCAGTCAAAATCCTGCTCAAGGTGATCCTCCAAAGGCTCTCACTGTCAAACAGATCTCAGAATGGGATTCAGCTGCCTAAACAACCTAAAACAATTCAAGTCATTGCAGGTATCTAAGATGCCCAAAAAAGCATCTGGCCAGATTGCCTAATAAAACATGAGACAGAGATTTAAAACTGAAATTGTCAGATCTGATGTTGTTTAGCTACCTCTGGATTTCTCAATAAATGCCTCAAACCCTTTTTCTTTCCTGATTACACACAGGGTTCTCTCTTTACTGTGGGATAAGATGACCTGGTCCTACATGCAGAAATAAAAACAGCAAGGTAAAATCCTAGGAAACAAGAAACACAGTTTCTAGCAAAGGCTCCAGTAATAGCAGGAGTTAGGTAACAAGAGGAACGAGCAGGAAGGGTAATAAATGATGAAGAAAAGTTACAAAAAGCACTTCTACATCCATTAGAAAAAATACAAAATCTTCCTTCGAGAGTGGAGCTGTTAAAATGCACCATCATTAGAATCCAAAACCATGCTTACATCCTTCTTTCTTACATTCACCTTTGGCCTCCAACGTATGTTGAGTGCCAGGATGCCCACTGCACATCCCACTGGATTTTGGCCTAAACTTCACAGTAACTTAGTCACAGAAACTTGGGATGGTTTGGGTTGGAAGGGACATTGAAGTCCATCTTGCTCCAGTCCACTGCCATGGGCAGGGACACCTTCCCCTGTCCCAGCTTGCTCCCAGCCCCATCCAGCCTGGCCTGGGGCACTGCCAGGGATCCAGGGGCAGCCACAGCTGCTCTGGGCACCCTGGGCCAGGGCCTGCCCACCCTCCCAGCCAGCAATTCCTAATTCCCAATGTGCCAAAATCTGTGCCTGCCCTCTGGCAGTGGGAGCCATTGCCTGGGTGCTGTCCCTGCCTGCCTTGTCCCCAGGGGCTGTGCAGCTCTCCTGGAGCCCCTGCAGGCCCTGGCAGGGGCTCTGAGGTGTCCCTGGAGCTTCTCTGGTGCAGCTGAGCAGCCCCAGCTGTGCCAGGCTGGCTCCAGAGCAGAGGGGCTCCAGCCCTGGCAGCAGCTCCGTGGCCTCCTCTGCACTGGCTGCAGCAGCTCCAGCTCCTTCTTACATTGCAGGCTCAGAGCTGAATGCCTCTGAATTATGGTTTTGGGCACGTAAACCACCCAGAGAACAGTTCAAAACACAGCTCCTAAACAAATATTCCCTCTTCAGGTTCCATGTGCTCCTACTGTTCCAGCATTCAAGAACAACATTCAATTTGCAAAAGAAAGCAGAAGGATTTAGATGAATTACAGCACATGCTGGCACACAAGGAGGATGTGGGTCACTTTGGAAGACTGCTCTGCCGTGCAGAGGAAAGAAAGGAGTGCAGTCAGGCATGCCTGGGACAATGCTGCATCCCACCAGAGGGGCACCAACAAATGACATTCACCGACATGAATCCTGCTCAGGCAGGAGCTCACCCGTGACTGGCCAGTGGTGTTTGCTGCCTCAACAGCTAAGGACATTCCTGAGGAAGGCACAGGAAGGCAGTGGAAAGGGGCTCCCACTAAACCTTCTGAGAGGTGCAACCAACCCCTCACTCAGCACACAGTCAAAGTCAACCCCCCTAAGATTTATTTGTATGATGGGGCCAACAAAATCACAAATTACAGCATGCAAACAGAAGGACAAGAGCACCAAGAGCCAGAGAAACCCTCAGAACGCTTTGAACCAAGGCTAAAAACTGACTAGACTTGAAACTGGTGCCACATAAATGCCTCCCCTGCCCGACTCACTCACCAGCCTTGCACCTCTGCTGGGTTTTGAGCGCGTACCGGTCGCAGTCCTCCCGGGAGATGCTGTACTTTGCAGCCAGGTTCTCAGCTGTCACTGCCATAGGGATTTTAACATGGGTATCTGTTAGGGCCTCCCACAACGTGTCTTCCAGCTGCGTGGAACATCAGAAGGAGGAAATCAGAAAGCACGGCAATACCTGTATTTATTACTGACAGCTTCTAACTGTTCAGCAGTCTCTTAGAAAGTAATGGCTCTTTGTTGAATTAATTCAGGTTACCTACAGATAATTTACTGATTTATCAGAATGAACATAGTGAAAAACAGTGTGCAAGCTCTTGTGTGCTACTCTAATTAATCTCCATTACACTCTAGTGCGATTCTTTCCACTCACACATGGCCCCAAGAGGCTTGGGGGAAAGCTTTTAAAATAGATTTTTGGTATTTCAGCATATTTTGCTTCTGTATTAATTATTTATTAGAGTCCTGTGAGCAAACTTCCTGGTTGCCAGGAAGGAAATGGGAGGCACTGTGAGAAGGCACAACAACCTACTGATTCTTTAGCTCTTTCTCTAATGTCAGGTAGAATCCCCTTGCTAGAGTCAAAAGTTTCTGTGGGTATGACATCTCAGGGGAGAAGATACCCAAGTTTACCTTCACTCAACCTGATAAAGGTAAGTCCAGTCTGTTCAGATGGGTTTTGTTATCTCTGTCAGCAGTAAAGTTCTGCACGATAAGCCATTCATTCACCTGTCACTGTGTAATTCTGTTATCTTTATGGTAAGAACACAGCTGCACCTACTTGGTGTGTCAGCAACTTTGTGAAGGTGCTGTCAGTAGGACCTGCGCCACACAAGAACAAATCAAGGACATTCACCATCTTCACAATGGAAATATGTTGTGGGAGAAAAATCCAAAGGGGTGAAACACTGAAATATCCTAATTTTGCATTTTGATGTCAGTTATGACCTCCTGAGTAAGTCGTGACACGTTTTCAGTTTATCCTGCTGATAAAGTATTTTCCACAGTATTCACTCAGAACTTATCTTCAGAAGAAAATGTAAATATAAGTTACTGGTCAATGGATTTAACTTCAAGGCTCCACTTTGAAATTGAGAGATGCTCACAGCTTGGAGGTATACATGCTCTTTACCAGTCTCTCTACCTACTGCCAGCACTACTAGCCTTGCCTAAATGTGTGTGCCTCTGCTTCACAGACATTTTGTACACAGTACTTGCACAGAATGTAGCAAGTGAACTAAATTTTGTGTCCAAGAGTTTATTGGTATGTTTAACATGGAACAGGAACTCAAAAATGGTTTTGAAAAAGCTGGAAAACTGGCACACTTCAACAAATGGCCTGAACCTACTGTTTTGATACTGTCTGAATACTAGATAAATGCTTTAAGATATGAAGTCTGGATGTAATCTCCAATAATTTCATTTGCAAGGATTTGTTGCCTACAATCCTGATACTAAGCAATGCTTTGCTCACAGAGCAAAGGAAGTACCTTGAGTTCTGCTCCTAATCTGGTTCCGAACCGAACCTTCCGAACCGCATAAGGAGCCTGGCTCATGCTCTCAGCTCCGCCACACAGAACAACTTCTGACTCATTCAGGCAGATTTCCTGTCAACACAGTAAAACAAAACACATCCAGGATTTAGCTGGCTGCTTGAGGAAGAGAAAAATAACTGTTTTAAAAGAAGAGGTTGTCACCTACAAAGCAATGAACTCAGAATGAACGCAAGCTTAGCCATGTGTGCACATGGATGAAGGGTTTACCCTTCTGTTAATGGTGGGGTCTGTCTCCTTTGAGCCACATCCCTTTTTCTTCCTTTCAGCAAAGAATGATTGCATTCATGAGGGAAGAAGAGAATATGGGTGTGCACATATGACAGAGCAGAGGAACCAATACATAAGGCATCTGCATGCTGGTGTGGTTTGGTTCACAAATGGTTGTGCTTGTGGTTTTCAGCTCCCACTCTTCTCAAAAGGAACACAAATTACACTTCAAAGCCTGAAGTACGATCTTACAATTCAAAAAAAAGGACATAATTTTAGAAGACAATAGCTAGGTAGCTGCCAGAGTAAGTACCCAAAACACACTAATTCATCAATGGCAAAGCACACAAAACCTAAAAGCCCCAATTCTTAAATGCACCATCAAAGCATTCAAGAATAGTGCTTCCTTAAAATGCTTCACTGAGTTGGACTTTGAGTTATTTATGAACTAGAATGAAAGAAAATTAAATTACCCCAGAGCAGCTGTGGCTGCCTCATCCCTGGCAGTGCCCAAGGCCAGGCTGGACAGGGCTTGGAGCAACCTGGGCTAGTGGAAGGTGTCCCTGCCCATGGCAGGGAGCTGGAACGGGGTGTCCTTTGATGTGCCTTCCAACCCAAACAGGTCCCTGATTCTGTGATCTTGATATGCATTTGAGATTCCTAGTTGATAACTTGTGTGTAGCAATAAGCTGAGATGATCTTTACTGTTACTAAAAACTTTGTGAGCACCTAAGCAGCACAGGCTGCATTGATGAAATGCCATCTTTGAAAAGGACCTCACCACCATACTTCCAGTAAAAGTGGTCACATTCTGCAGCAGATTTTTTCAGTGTGGACAAACAGTGTGTATGGCCTCTGCAAAACGCACTAGTAAAAACAGATGGGTGGATGTTATTGCAAACATGTAACTTTATCTCTACATTTTTCACATTTTTTCTTCTAGAATATCAGGCCTAAAATAATTCATTAGCCAAGGAAAACCAAAAAAATCCCACACAATACACAATCTGCTTGTTCAAGTATTCATAAAAGCAATGTATGAGCAAATGAAATAAAAATCTGTGTGCTCTGACTCAATGGTTTAGGCCAACTCCTCAAAGAGAAGTTGATTCTCTTCTATTTTAAAATAAGTGACCTCATAAACTACTTAACCCATGAGAGGTTTGGATCTTTGAACAAAAGCATACTTAAAAAGCACAGGTTGCTGCTTACACAGCTAGGCAGGCGAGAATATAAACAATGATCAAGAGATGAAAGACTCCTGGAGTCCAGTAATTCCAGTCCATACAAACAGGATTGTGGGATGCAACTATAGCACAGCAAGCTAACACTTGTTCACCAGCTCACATTTGTTGCATTCCTCATATTAAACTAAAAATTGCTACAATACTTGGATTTTAAGAAACATCCACAAAATGTGGCACTGTGGTGGCTGAACTCCTGCAAAAAACTGTGCTGGACAATAGAAATCTCTATCAAAAACCCGTGTGAAGATTCATCCCAAGCACAAAGGACATGTTTCTACACCTTAAAGGCCTGACAAAAGCTACAGCTGACACAGAAACACAGCTTTGTACCTGACAGCCATTGGCAATGGACTGGAAGCCAGAGCCACAGAGCCTGTTGACAGTGAGGGCTGGGACAGCCATGGGAACTCCCACTCGCAAACCAACGTGTCTTGCAATGTAGATGGCATCTGAGGAGCTCTGCAGGCAGAACAGGAAAGAGGTTTTGTCACACTCTCATTGGTTTGGAAAGCAAAGAAAGTCAAAATGGTGTGATTGCATCCCAGACAGAAGATGGTGCATGTTCAGCAGAAATCCTACCACTCACCCAAAGCACTTTGATTCAGCTCAGAAAGACACTATCCTACAGGATCTGAAAGTGCCACTGTCTTAATATGCATTTTAAAGAAAGTGTGTGTTAAGTCAGAAACTTTATGGTTTTTTCCCTTATCCTTTATTTTCAAAACAGCACCCGTACAGCAGGCTGACACAAGGGCAGATCCTGCCAGGCAAGCTGCAATTATTTTAAGGTAAATTAATATTGTTCAGACTAACAAGGGAAGGCCTCCCAAAAACAGAGAGAACACCTATGCCCTTGGGGAACGCGCCCTAAGCTAAAATGTGTCATAAAGACAAAGTTCTGTGAACAGTGCTGCAATACTACTGCAAGTTCAGAAAAAAAAAATTAATGAAGCCACTTCTGCTGAAGGAGTTTGAAGAAGTCACACATTCACAGTTTATTAAATTTAATCAAACAATATAAATAAACCAGAATTAAAAAAAAAATCTACTGGGATGGGGAAGTATGATGCAAAGGAAAAGACATGTACTTTCAAAATAAAAAGAAACTTTTATCAGGAGATAGCTATTTTTTATGTGACAGCGCTACAAGAGATTTGAGTGCAGCAATGTTTTCCTAGGCCACAAACAGCTCTTACAGAATTGAAAAGCTGAATAAAAGAAGCTTAGATGGTAGCTGTAGGAGACAGAATAATTTGAAACCACTCTTTTGGATGAAAATGCAAAGAAGGAATACCACCTTGTTCTTTGCTTATTGTCCAAGTTCTCAGCTGTTTGCTTCTTCTGCATCCTTGAAACATGCAGTGCAAAATAAAAGTCCCCACCCTTAATAGTAATGGTGAAATCAGAATACAAAGCAAAAAAAAAAAAAAAAAAAAGCTAGGAATGTTCTTTGCTGTCTTGCCTAAAACAAAGATCCTCATTTGTATGTGTGGGTAACTGCAGCTCTGCAATGCATACAACAGCATCCTCTTTGGAAAAGACACGATTGTCCAAATGTCTCTGCCAATCAAAGCATGAATCCTCCCAGTTCAAAGGAAACTCAAAAATAATTCTATGGAAAACACAGGAGAAATTGACTCATATCACTTACAGGCTTGACACAGAAAGGGATTTATACAACTCAGTGAATAAATACTGATCACTGAGACACACAGCTCCAGCCATTAAAACAAGGGAAACATACCTGGGATTAGCAACTAACCAGTTAATTGACACATACTTTTAGGAGGTCAGCTCGTCCTGGTTTAAACGACCTCTGGCACTAAAAAAAGCAAGCTAAGCCCTGCTCCCAACAGCACCACAAATCACATAGGACACATCCCTCAAGCACAAGCAAGAAACACTAGCCTGCAAACCGCTACCGACCCCTCTGGCTGCCAGCCCGAGGCAGCGGCCCACAGGGCCACACCGAGGGTGCCTGGAACAGCCCCCAGGCAGGAGATCTTGCAGGCCACCAACCTGCATGACGTTGCCCACGACGACGCTGTCGATGATCTCGGGGGGCACCTTGCCCGCGGCCAGCGCGGCTCGAGCGGCATGCTCCGTCAGGTCGGTGGCCGAGAAGTCCTTGAGCAGCCCCCCGTAGGTGCCGAAGGGAGTGCGCTTGGCTGCCACGATGAACACACCTGCAGCGGGGGCAGAAACGGCCCACAGTGAACACACACCCGGGGGGGCACAAATTATCCACAGGCACAGCACCTCGCGCGCAGGGGAGCGCCAAGCCAGGCTCCAGCGCGCGAGCGTCGCTGCAGGACACGAAATAAAACCATGCGGACACAGGGTGAAAGAAGGGCAGTTTAATTTCTGACTCCAACATTTATAGATTTTTCTAAAAGTGACAGTGGATTGGGGGGTGACAGTGCCACCTCTCCAATGACACTGGACAAAACCAACAGTCCATCAAATTTCTCCTCCTCCAGAAAAGAATGCGAAACAATAAGCATTCGCAAAAAAAAACGCGTGAGAAAATTCGTTGCAAGAATGTAAACATCAGCAGGCTCAGGAGAACTTAAAAGAACAGGGCAACAGGTGACACCCCAAATTAACCCAAAACTTTTTAAGAATAGGCAACATGAACACAGGAAGTTTGAGATAAATAATGAATGGTGCTTTAGACAGGGAAGGCGTGAAGAATTAACAGTCAGAAAAAAAAGCTGGGAAGATTCTGGAAATACAGTGAGGTTTGACAACAGAGTAAGGCTGGATACAAATGTGGAGTTGGAGTAGGCTGCCATATGCATCAAAAATTAGTGCTAATGCACTAAAAACGTGCCAGCAACATCTAGGAAATCCTGTAGGAGACACCTGCAAAAAAATCAGATAAAGAACAGTGCTTTTAGCAGAGGCCATTCCCTCATTCTAGAAAAATCAGCAGATTTTTGGTTTATATGCAGAAATAGTTTCCACAAAAAAAACCAAAGCAAAAAAAAAAAAAAAAAAAACCAAAACCAAACAAAAAAAACCCCCAAAAAACAATAAAAAAAAAAACCACCGACAAAAACCCCAAAGCACAATCCCCCCATACACTTTTTATATGCATTTCAACTATTTCAACTTTGAGGACTCAGGACTTTAGCTTAAGAAAAACTCTCCCTAATCAAAAAATTCATGCTCCTGACATCAGAAATATATATATGCCACCTAAACTGCTTTAGCACAAATCTTCTGGTTCCTGAGAATAAAATCCAGGGATTTTTACTAGGCAGGAGACCATGTGCAAGCAGTTGTGTACAAATGCACGGGTCAGGAGCAGTTGATACAAATTCCAGCTCAGGGGAAGCCATCCCTGAACCAAAGCAAACATCTCCTGGCTGCCTGTCACACCGGCTCCCTGCTCCCACGTGCAGAAAAACAAGTGGGAGGCAGGCTGTGAACTTTCCCCCAGTTGAAGCGTATCGCTCGCAGCCCCTGTTTCCACAGCTCCCATCAAACACCCAGCTATTTTAGGGAACGCTGCAGGGACACACACAGATGTAAGGACGCAGACAAATGAAAATGCCTGCTCATTAAGCTGCTTGTGAGCACCGATTTCAGGTCACCTGCTCCGCGTTACTTGGCTGTTTTGTCAGAGAGGGTGCTCCTCCATCCCGCATGCATTTGCACCCCAGGCTGCATGACTGCTAGAAAAGGACATTCCAAACTGGTCAAGGTCAAGGCTCCCCACTGACAAGGGCCTGAACACAGTGCAGAGATCTAAAATGTGCAGGGAGGATCCTCAGACACATATCACAGAATGGGTTGGGTTGGAAGGGACTTCAAGGATCATACAGTTCCAGCCCTCCTGCCATGGGCAGGGACAGCTCCCACTGTCCCAGGCTGCTCCCAGCCCCATCCAGCCTGGCCTGGGGCCCTGCCAGGGATCCAGGGGCAGCCACAGCTGCTCTGGGCACCCTGGGCCAGTGGCTCATCTCATGGCAAAGCATTTCTTCCCAATACCCAATCTAAACCTTCCCTCCATGGCATTTCTTTCCTGCAGCAAAACAGGCCTTGATACCCACATTCTCCACCGCTCCTCCCATCCACTGATTCCCTGCCTCCTCCAAATTGTGCCAGCCCTAACTGACCACAAAGCCTTGCTGCAGACCAGCCTGGGGGCCTGACCAAGCTAAAAGAACCCCTTCTCCTCCCTCTTGGCCGGGTTGTCAGTGACCCACATTATTTGTTCAGTCATATCCACCGCGGCATTGCCTCACGAGCAGCGCAGGGGCGAGGATGGAACTTTGCCCTTAAACACTCCTTCCACACCAACACCACCTCTCTCTCTTCCACGGAGGCTGCTCACTGCTGCCCACTTCCCAACAGCACCACGGGGCCAATAAACCAGGGCAGCTCACACAACAGAGGTGGCTGAACACCAACTCAGCAGAAAACGAGGGTCCCATTTTCACTTGGATCAGTCCCGTGCCCGAGTTCACCTTCTGGCTGCTCAATAAAACAGTAACTCGAGACTCAGCGAGAAGACTGGGCGGAACCAGTACGAGGAGAAGATGAAGGAGCAGCGGCACAGTCTGTATTATGTTGAATTAAGCTGGACACAGACACTCCCTCAGGGGACATAACTGCCAAATTTTGCTCGACTGGAGAGGCACCTACAAATGCTACTGCCTCCCCAGAATTTCAGGAGAGGCAGCAAGGGGTGGCTGAAGCCCTGAGTGAAAAAGGATTCTTTACCTTTAACAACTCTTCTTAAATTCCCATTAATTAGTTCTGTCCTACATTATCAGAGAAATTCCAGAGTCTCTGCAATTTTCCAAGGTGATAAACAATGCATGAGAGCAGAATAGTACCAAATGCATAGAGATCTGAACAACTTTTGGGGAAAGAAAGTCAAGATCACTCTGAATCCTTACCAAACACTACATTTGAGACATTTTTTAAACCGGTTTTGTTAATCACTTGCTGCCAAACAGGGAACTGAAACACTACTTAATGCTCCAACATATCTCAAATGCACTTGGTACGAAAATAATTCTTCATCAGATCTGTTCTGAAAGCCTACAAAACAACCTATAACATAAAAAAGGAAGTTGAGAAGCATGAACGGTATATGAAAGTGTTGTGGATTGAGATAAGAGAAAATCCTGCAGCGGGCACAGAAAACTAAAATCAAACTATTATGGGCAAGGTGCCCTCTGTGTTCAGCAAACCCGTCAGAATTAACACAATGCTGACTACACAGACCTTAGCACTGCAACCTCACACCATGACTGACATGTATGCTATTATTTAAGTACAGTCTGTCAAGTAGCAAAGTGCTGTCAAATAGATAAAAAGCCCTATTGCAATAAATTCCAATTTTGTTTTCATACAAGAACAGGTCTTAAAAGGTGTATGCACCTCATTTTTAAGATTCACAGAATTTAAACAATGCAGAGCATAAATCAGTTCTTTGCACCAAACACTCTGAGGAGCTGTGGCAACTTGCGGAGTTTATCCTGCACTATCAGGGCTAACACAGGCAGGGTCTGTATGTGACAAACTCCCTGTCACTGACAGTTCAGGTGTCACTTAGTCACTGCACGTAAACAGAGAATCACAGAATTACAGAATCATCTGTAAAAGACCTCTAAGACCATGGAGTCCAACCATTCCCCAGCACTCCCAAGGCCACATCCACACGACTTATAAATCCCTCCAGGGATGGGGACTCCACCACCGCTCGAGGCAGCTGTGCCAGGGCTGGACAGCCCTTTCCATGGAAAAATTGCTCCTGACACACAAGTCAAACTCTCACTTACAGGACAGACACGCAGCCCTTGCTATGCGTTTGCAGCACAACTGAGTCGAGCACGCAGGGAGCCAAAGACTGAACTACTGCAGAAAACCGTGCTGAACACAGGGGCTGTGACTGAACTGTCTGACCCCCACCTCACCTTCTGCACCCCCTCCCCACCCTGTGCTCCCCATTCCCACCCTGTGCTCCCCACTCCCACCCTCTGAACCCCATTCCCACTCCCTGAACCCCACTCCCACCCTCTGAGCCCCCCCCCCCCACTCTACGGCGATCATTCCCACCCTCTGCACCTCATTCCCACCCTCTGACCCCACGCAGCCCGGTATTTTTGGGAAGTTCCAAATTACTTCCAGCTGTCTGGCCGAGCAGGCACGGACGGGACACTGGGGAGAGAGATCCCCCAGTGAATGGCTCTCGAGGGCTCTACTTTGTAATTCCTGCCGGCCCCACCAACTGCCTCGCTTTGGGGGCCCCTACAGCGTCCAAGCCGTGACCTCCCGCCCCCAGGGTCCGCCCGGAGCCCCTCAGGGAGCCAGGGATCCGCGGGGGGACGGGATCCTCACCCCTCAGCAGCGCCATGGCCACACCGCACCCGTGGAGTGCCGCGCCCGCCGGCCGGCCCCGCACATTCGCCACGCTCAGGGCGGAAGGGGCGGCCGGGAGCGGCCCGGCAGGCAATTTACTTAAAGTTATTTTCTACGCGTAATTTTAGTTGTTTGATACATTTATTTTAAATGTGGGGGGTATTTTTGGTTGTTTGTTTTTTATACTTTGCTTCTGCTTGATTCGATTTTTCCCGTGCGGTTTTGGCGAATCGGCGGCAGGGGGAGCGAGGGCCGGCGGCGATGGCTGAGGGGAGAGGCTCCCCGGCCGCCCGCCCCACAGGTAATTACACCGTGATACGGTTAATTGCAGATAATCGTGGGATCACTTCCGTTGGAAAGCACCTCCGAGATCATCGAGTCCAGCCTGTCACCCGATCCCCACCTTGTCACCCAGCCCAGAGCACTCAGTGCCACGTCCAGGCCCTCCTTGCACACCTCCAGGGATGGGCACTCCAACCCTCCCTGGGCAGTTCCAGTTCCTGACCTCCCTTTGCGCGGGGAAATTCCTGATGGTGTCCAACCTGAGTCTGCCCTGGCGCAGCTGAGATTTATGAACCTCCCTGAGGGGGTTGTGGAGGGTCGCACCCCTGAATTCGTGCACAATCCGTGGCTGACCCACTGCTGCCCCTAATTCCAAGCTTTGGCTCCCCTGGACACGGATGGAGATGAGCAGGAGCTGTTTGCAGCCCATCTGTTTGAAACCTGTAAGCATTTGGATACCCTCATTTTCCAACACAGCCGACAATGAGAACCACAGGGATAAAAGGGCTAAATGCCTGTGATCATATATTGGTCACTAGAGGGAAGAACTGGTCCCTCCGTGGGCTGCAATGAACATGTATCGGTCTCAGTGATGCAGCACCATGGATGCTGCAAGAACCGACAGCAGGACAGATCCATGGTTCACTCTGAAAATATGAAGTAGTTAAAAACACACACAAATATCCTAGAATCCCCCAATGGTTTGCATTGGAAGGGATATTAAAGCCCATCCAGTGCCACCCCTGCCATGGGCAGGGACAGCTCCCACTGTCCCAGGCTGCTCCCAGCCCCATCCAGCCTGGCCTGGGGCACTGCCAGGGATCCAGGGGCAGCCACAGCTGCTCTGGGCACCCTGGGCCAGGGCCTGCCCACCCTCCCAGCCAGGAATCTGCACCTCCGAAGTACACTGCAAAACCCACCCTCCTTTCGCCCTGATGGCTGAAATGCACCTTGAGGTATGATTTATCTGTATAATTGATCCAGTGGAACCATGCCGGCTGTCAGGCAGAAGACAGGGAAGCCAGTGAAAATATTTTGTGTACAAATAAAAACTGCCATATGTCTTCAGGGACACACTTAAAGTTCTGTAAATTTTCTAGAAGAAAAAAATGTTATCCTGTCAAGACTCCCATTTTTCATTTAAAGTAATCTCTCAAGTACTTTCTCAATAATTCCAATGATTTAGTAAATCTATAAATCAGTGAACGTGCAACATTGTCTTTAAAAAGAGACAAGGGTTTTGCTGTATTTTCTTCCTTTGCCATTGAATTCTCTTATCTAAGTCTCATTTAAGGCCAAGGGAGGGGATTCTGCCCCTGTGCCCCTGGGCTCAGGTGAGAGCCCACCTGCAGAGCTGCCCCAGCCCTGGCTCCAGCAGCACAAGGAGCTGGAGCTGCTGCAGCCAGTGCAGAGGAGGCCACGGAGCTGCTGCCAGGGCTGGAGCCCCTCTGCTCTGGAGCCAGCCTGGCACAGCTGGGGCTGCTCAGCTGCACCAGAGAAGCTCCAGGGACACCTCAGAGCCCCTGCCAGGGCCTGCAGGGGCTCCAGGAGAGCTGCACAGCCCCTGGGGACAAGGCAGGCAGGGACAGCACCCAGGCAATGGCTCCCACTGCCAGAGGGCAGGGACAGATTTTGGCACATTGGGAATTAGGAATTGCTGGCTGGGAGGGTGGGCAGGCCCTGGCCCAGGGTGGGCAGAGCAGCTGTGGCTGCCCCTGGATCCCTGGCAGTGCCCCAGGCCAGGCTGGATGGGGCTGGGAGCAGCCTGGGACAGTGGAAGGTGTCCCTGCCATGGCAGGGAGTGGAACAGGATGGGCTTTAATATCCCTTCCAACCCAAACCATTCTGGGATTCTGTGATTTACACACATGCACAACGGGTGGCTTTTCCTCTCCTTTTCTCCACTCATTTGCACTGGCTCTCAGGGCCATAACACTCCACACTCAGTGAATTTCTAATCAGCTGCCAATATTTCAGCACCTCTGAAATCAGGTTATAACTTCTAAAACCTTTCATGTGCTAAGTAAAAGTGATTCTCTTAATTTCTGTTTATAAGCTACTTAGAAATGTTTCTATTGGATGGAAGTATATATTGAAAGGGGTTATTTTTTGCATTCCCATTTTTGACTAAGAGCCACAATTTCTTCAAAAGTGTTTATTTCACAAATTTTTTTATCCCCAGCTGAATATTACAGTGACTATTACAAGCATTTTCTTATAAACAAAGGTGTAGTTTACAGATTTGTTCAAAATGGAAAAATATTTTATAAGCAGTAGTATTTCATCTACAGTATTCACTCATGTATATCATTCAACTTTGACAGCGGCTATACCTCCTGCTCCTTAAGTTAATGACACTTCACGCCACAAAAAATAAAATAAAAATATCCCCAAAGATTTCAATATAGTAGCACTTTTTAAATATACTTCTTTTCTTCTGATTTAAAATTAATCTGAAAGTCTTTGTCCACTGGCACTCACACCTTGAAATAATTTGGATACTCATCAGGGTTATGTCTTGTGGATTGTTTTACTTAACATCTACCTTGCTAGAATTTCTTTCGGAAAGAAAAAGAGATCCATTTATGACTGTAATATATATGTGAATCAATAAAGTTTGAGGAAAAAGCTTCATGGAAATTAATGCAATTCATTTTAATTAGGTTCTATTTATATGCATTGATAAAATGCTAATTTTTCGGTTAATGGTCTGAAAATATAAGTTTGCACAATTTTACTAATTTACTATTGAAAATGGAGGAAAACAACCATTGTTTCAAGTGCAGCTTTTTCATTTGTACCTTTTGCAAATCACACAAACGAGGAATCAAGTCCTGCAAAAACTCCAGTGTTCAAGTTACAGGGTGACCAAAAGCAGCCACTGTGCTTAAAACATGCCCACACTTTGGTACTGTTTCACAAATACAAAGAATTTCTTGGAATAAACTGCATGAGCAAAAAAATGTTTGTAATGTAGGATTGCAAAAATTCAGTCTTGAGGTGTAATGTTCTTTTTCTTCAGTCACCTACAGCAGCTTTATCTTCAGATAAGATAAGCAATCTCAGCTACAAAATGCCAATTAAAAAAATAAAAGGAAGAAGAAAAGGAACTTTCTGGTGAAAATGAAACATGGACATTGTCCTGGATGCTTCTTGTAGGTCAGCCACCATATGCCTCAACTCATATTTGAACTGTTTGTTCCATAATGCTGCTGACTTGGGCATTTTGATTGTTTAATTTATTTTATTTTATTCCCAGTAGTGCTTTTTTGAGATAAAAGCCATCATATTTGCAGAAATCACAGTGGGTCACTATTTGGGGTTTTTTTCCACCAAGAACTTCAAAGTGTTTTTGCAGACTTCCTCTATGTAGGATTTTATGAGTAGGCTTTTATATTCATAGACAACTTTTGCTATGACAGAATAATAAAAATATTCTACTGTTTTAATGCTTATTTTAGAGAAAGAGTGGTTGAGTTAAACAGCTGAAGGCACAGAGTGGAAAAATGCTAAACGTAATAATCAATATTTAAAAATAAAGACAGATCTGGAGAAGAGCCAGCTTTCTCTAAGCCATGCTTTGTTATCATTTTGCTTTTTAAATAAAGAAGTGTAAATCTGAGGAAAGAAGGCATGCTTGAGCATAGCAATTTAACTAAATTAACATTTAAATACAAATTTTTAAAAGTGCTAACAGAAAAGATAGCATATATTAAAGGTATTTAATACAGAGTTCTCTTCCAGATGGATCTCAGTGGATAAACTACATGATCACAGATCAGGATGTTAAATCCCAGTTCCCATCTACACATACTAAGAATTTTTAAGAAAGAATATATAAATTACAATCCTGAAAGTGCCAGTGAAGGACCATTATCCCCTAGAAGACCATTAAGCACATTTTACAGTGGTAATCAGTAACAAAGCCACTGCAGAAGAGGATTCTGCAGCAACCTGTCACTTAGTCTGAGGGATAAGCATAGGTTTAATCAATGCATTGGGAATTGTACTCCAAATAATTTACATCAGAAAGAGGTAGAGACCTGAACTGCCTGAAACTGCTGACCTAACACGAATCCTGAGCAACAGCTCTCTGTTAAACCACCTTACAGAAAGGCTGAATCCTGCTTTGAATTATTTACTTTTAAACCATGATGACTGTTGGAGCATGGAAAGAAGGGAGAGGCAACAACTACCAAAATTCAGAGCACTGCAAGGACATTCACTGTGAAAAGAGGTAGGTGAAAATAAATAAAGGTATAGTGGGTGAGTGGGTGGCAGGGCTTGCTGGGCACGGGCAGCAGACTGGTGGCATGACCCTCATTGTACAGCCAGGGGAGATGAAGGCACTGCTGAAGACACAGCAGAGGTGAGTGCCCAAGAACTGCAGTTTGGAGACAATCCTGGCTCTTTACAAGCAAAATATCTGTAATTTGATGGGTGATGGTTAAGGGGGGACAAATTACTTTTTAGCCTGAAGTCTGTCCTTCAGTGGTAACAGTTGCTCTGAACTATAGTCTCAGTTTGGATCAAGGTATTTACCCACTGGCATAGACCGATATAACTCTGCACAGCACTCAACAGTTTCTTTTAAAATGTGCTTTTTTGGATAGTCATATGCATATATAGTATATACAGGACTACTGCAGTTTGTATATACACCGATTATATACATGATGCCTAAATCACAACACGCTCCTTGCCTAGGAAGGAAACTGCAGCAGACAGGAGGTGGTGTATCTCCAAGAAACTTCACATTCTACTTTCAGTCTCTGAGTAGGCAGCCTACCTGGTCGTAAATTTGCTGTTTGGATTTACACCAGCTAAAAAGAGTCAGATGGAGAGAGTGGATTTTTCTTAGAAAGCTTTTAGTCATGATGGAGCTGTGCACCACAGAAGAGGCCACAAAAGCAGGTGTGCTAAGACTGATTTACACAAGACCATGGTGGAAGTGGAGAGGGCAGGATGCTGGCAGCCCCCCATCCTGGCTGCAGTTTGGCACGTGGTGCTGTGGCAGGAGCATCCCCACGCTGAGCAGCCGTGGAGCAGCACTGACCCTGGGGAACCCACCTCCTCCCCTGCCCAGCAGCCACTGACAGCCCAGCGTGTGCTGCTGAGGACCACAGAAAAACCAATGCCTGGTCTCCTTGAGCATCTGTGTGGTGAGGTCAGAGAGTTGGTTTGGCTTAGTTTATAAGTCTAATTAAAAAAAAAAAACAAAAAACAAAACGAAAAGAATCTGAATTGAAGGCAATTATTAATTTAAGGTTGTTGTATTTTGGGTTCACTCTTAAAGAAATGGCTTATGTATGTTTTTAACATATCACCTGACAGCTTTTTTTTTTTCTTTTTTTTTGTGTTAGAACATTTAATCTCTTTTAGAAATTTTTAAATTTTTAAAATATTCTTCATTTATGCAAGATGTGTATTTGCATGATTCTTAACTTTTTGGATGGCTGCTGAACTGAATGGAATTTTTCCATGGACAGCTACAGCTAGGATTAACCCACTGAACACAGGTAGGGCTGGAGGCTTAAACTGGGCTCCTTAGCATGATCTGTGCATGGGATTCTGACACTGGCCATGTAAGAGGTACAAGAACCTTGACAGCCACTGGAGGAAAGTGTCTGAGACTCGAAAGCACAAGGAAAGCCAACAGTAGGGATCAAGATGGTGATATGCTAGAAGCAGAAGGCTTAAGGCAGTCCTTTGCATCATGATTATTTCACTAGGACAAAACCTTTGCTAACGTAAATTTGGTAATGCAAGAAAGTCCAATGGAACAAATTCCTGCCAATTTATCTAAATTTCCATGAAGTAGATACACTGAATATATTTAGCAATGGCTAAGGAGCAACAGCTCCTCCTAAATACATTCAGTGTATCTGAATGTATTTGTGACAAATGTATTTGTATTTGTGACAAATTCCACATCAGTGGAAACAAGCAGCATCCCAGCCCTTTACCTTTATGGTGTGATAAATACACACCTTCTGCAATTTACTTTTTCAATTCACTGTCATGAATGCAGTTACTAGCAAGAATTGAAGGCAGAACTGCATATTCTGCTATTCATACACACAAGGCCACCTGCTCCTAGACAAATGACACATCCCTTCAAGGCAGCACAAGTGTCTCAAATTTTGTTTTTGTCACAGACACCTATGAAAATCAAAATAAGCTGTCTCCCACTTCCTGGCTTTTGGAGATGATTATGGGCTTTGAACTATGTCAACATAAAATCAAGCAGTAAAAAATAAAACTATTTTTCAAGTATCCTTATTTCTGAGATGCAAATTACCCAAAAAAATCACATACAGACCAGTGTCTTTTTTAGTGTACATTTTAGCATCCATTTGTTACTGTGTACTGGTTCTTCCATAAGCCTGTTTGGTCCATATTTTAAGAGCTCTTGAATTCTTTTTCTGATTTTTTTCTTTTGTTGCTAGAAGTCTCTGGGTGTGAGAGGTGAGTTTAATTCTACTTTCTTCAGACTTTATTGAGAAAATCCAAGTTGAGAGAAGCAGGGAGATGAATGGAGTCCATGGTGATGGCAGATGGGTTGAATGGGAACAGAACTGGGAACGTGTACTTGAAGTCTAACAGCAGCTGTGCAGGGTCATTCCGTCCTTGCAACTGCTTCTGTTGGGTGTGGGAGAAGAAAACAAATGTAGCATCAGTTGTTGCCTTTTCTTGTTGTGTTTTACACCATGAAAGGTTTGAGAATGTGCATCATTTTACAGATACTGCAGAAAACGGTGACAACTATTTTGTTCTCTTCTGCAGCACCTTTCCTTCTGAGCAAGTATTTACAGGAACTTCTATCAGACTGTAGGAAACACTGCTTCAGGAGAGCCTGGTTACATTTTCTACATGACCACAAAGATACAGGACCTGGAAACAAGATGACCCCCTTGGCGCAGCAAAACCAGGACTACATGATACCAGCAGACCACCTTTGATTCAGCTGATCAACCATGCTGATATGTTCTGGGGTAGCTGAACACATGCCCTTCCTTTTTCTCCCTGCTCCTTGTAGCCTTAAAAGGTGTTTGGCTTTAATTTGTTTATTTTTCCTTCAGTTGCCAATTTCTACCTGCTGTCTCAGAAGTAACTCAATTTCAGTAACACTTTGTTGACTCCTGCAAACTTAATCCTCAGTTGTGTTGCTGCTGAAGAGCTGAATCAGCTGAGCTTGGGATTTGGGTGCTTATTGCCCTCTGTGATTAACAGCCTGACTATCCCTGCAGCTGTGTGCTGTAAGTGTGTGTGCACACACAGAACACTGAATTCAGGACAACCTGCAGCAGCATGCCTTTTATAAAATGCCTGAGTTAGCACTGATTTAATACAGATGCCACTAGAACTACAGAGATGTCATTTATGCCCTCCAGTTGACAGCCCTTTAAATTTACCTGTATGTTTCGTATGAAAGCTACTGTCACACGTTCTTCAAACTCATTCACAGGAGTGTAGAGATTAAGTATCTTTACAATCTGTTAAAAAGAAAACATGGTTACAGTCGTGAGAAGCTAAACTTCTCCAGAACACAAAGCACCAACAGCAGGTTGTCAGGATATGGCCACAAGAAGTCTGCTGTGACAAAACAGAGAAAAGAAGCAGCAGAAGTATCACCCTGGTGTTTTTCTTTGCCTCCTGTAATCTATTGCAAGATCTATAAACCTGTCAAAATCACTTCTTATGTGTAAATTGGCAACAGACTTGGACAACAGATTTATACAGGGTTGGCACATGCTGACATGGATGACTTCTGATGTCACCTCTACAATACTTCTCTTGATGCTCACTCACTCCCACTCCTTCCCTCAGCTTTTCTCAAAAATTGATGTTCAGGACAGGGTGGTGCAGATAGATTAGAAAAGCTCTCTGAGAACCACTGGAAATCAGCTCACACCTCCCACGTCTCCCTTCCTACAATAATATCAAATTAAGGACAGGCAATCCATCAGTAAAAAATGTGAGTTTATATCCTCCTGGAATGGAGTGTCAAAGTTCAAGATCATATCCAGCCAGCCTAGGTTGGTACTTCTAAACCTCCTGCCCCAAATGGGAATCCTTGGTGGGCATCCTGCAGACACAGCCAGTTTAAGAGCTGGCAAAAGACAATAGGTGTGGGAATCCTTAAAATCTGAGGGTTTTGGGAAAGCTGCAAAAGGCAGGCCTCAGAGAGAGCAGAACTGCAATTAGAGCCAGGCGGGTTTAAAATGCCAAGGATCTGACTTACACAATAAACTCCTTGGGGCTGGGTTTCATCTTTGCACATTTCTGGAGCTCCAGTGCCATCAGTGGCACTGTAAGAGAGGGGCCACCACTGTGACCACCTCTGGGAGGGGCCAAGGTGTAACATCAGTCCTGAAAAGCTGTGCCCACTGAAGGAATGGCACAGTGAAGAGCTGGCAGAGGGAGACCACCCTTTCCCACTCCTCAATTACCTGTGCTGTAAACCCCTGCCTCACTCCCTACCTGCTGGGTTGTGAGTGACGTGCACAAGCAGCAGATGGCCTCAGCATCCTCTGAGGTTTTCTTCTTCAGCTGCAGGAGCTGTGCTGCCTGAATCAAGGGGTCCAAAGTTTGTGCTGCTCCACTCTGCTGCAGATTTTTCCCATGCAGCCATTCCTCCAGCTGGCTGATGTTAAACCTGGATAAACAACCGAGACAAGATGTGAGCTGAGAGGTAAGAAGCAGCATCTTCAAAACTCCTCTTTGGGGCTCAGGGTATGTTGCAGTGCTGGTTCATGTGGCTTTTTGTGCTGTGTGTTTGTGATACACGCAGCAAGAGACAATCAGACCAAAGCTTAGTACTCAACAATGCAGAGTAAAATAGATACTCCAAGTACCTTTCAAATAGATGAATCATGTAACAGCCAAACAATACAAGAAAGGTGCTTTTCTACAGCATTCAGATTCCTCCAATTTTCAACAATTAAAATGAAGCTTTTAACCAGCTTTTAAATGCTAAAAAGATCCTGCTAAGTACCTAGATACCTTTGAGAATATCTACACAGAAAATGCTTTTGCTGTGCCCACTGTCCTCAAGGGGAAAACAGAAAGATCCAGCCTGGGAAGAGGAGAGGGTAGCAAAAGGAAGATTCAACTAATTTGCACTGAGAAGTGCACCTTTTTCCCCCTATTTCCCACCAACTTACAACATTAACAAAACTTCCCTAAGCAGGCAGAGCCCTGCCCCAAGCCCCAGCCCCACCTCAGCTGCATGCCCGTGCTCCACGAGCAGACATCCTTCCTCAGCAGGAGGTTGTTCAGGGCGATGGCATTGATCATGTAGAAGAGTTGCTTGAACACCTGCTGGATGATCTCTGGGTCCAGGCCCTGGTCACACATGATGCTGTGGAATGTGTTCAGCTGGCGAATCATTTCATCCAAGCTGTAGGAGCTGTCACCCGCATTGGAGGAGTATTTCCTGTAGCCCACCGGTTTGACAGTGGAAAGCCCTTGGATACTCTCATTTTCCAACACAGCAGACACTGGAAAAAGGGGGGGAAATGGGCTAAAAATCCTGCATCCATCTATTTGTCACTAGAGGGAAGAACTGATCCCTCCATGGGCTGCAATGAACATGTATCAATCTCAGTGATGCAGCACCATGGATGCTGCAGGAACCGACAGCAGTACAGATCCATTTACTCTGATAATATGAAATAGTTAAAAACACACACAAATAATATAGAACTATGCAAGAGTTTGGTTTGGAAGAGACTTTAAAGGCCATTCAGGTCAAACACCCCTGCCATGGGCAGGAAAACCTTCCACCATTCCAGGTTGCTCCAAGCCCTGTCCAGCTGGGCATTGGACATTCCAGGGATGGGGCCTTCCTCAGGTGAATCCTCAGGGATTTGGCTGAAGAGATAACTCTTCTCATACCTGCTCTCATACCCTCAAAAAGAGTCTTTTTCCTCTTCCCAATCCTCTCCTCTCTTATAATATACATTTCCATCCAAAAAAGATTAACCACAAACCTGGTCTGGAGGAGACAGCAGACCCACTAGCACAACCTCACCTCTTCCACTGCCTCCCCAACAGAAATAAAAGAGATATCTTCTAGAGTGGGAGGAAAAACCGTCATCCCTATTAGCTCCTATCATGGGGGAAGATAAAAACTCTCTGGGTCATGCTGGCACTGTGCAAAGGTCTGAAAAATAGCTGGAGCAGATAAGCTGGGCCAAGAAGCACCCTGCAGGTGTGAGCTCACCGATCATGGGCTGCAGGGTGCCCTCTGCAATGTTGATGAGCTGCTGGTAGATCTGGATGGAGAGGTAGCCCAGCACCTCGCGGTACTCGGTCAGGTCAAAGTTCTTCAGGCAGTGCTCATTCTGCTTCGCCGTGTTTTGGGTCATGAAATACTGAAAAGGAGATTAAAACACTCAGGCTCATTATCCCACCCACTGACAGTCCATCAAAACTGCTGCATTAAAACCCCCCTGCACCCTTACAGTACAGTATACCAAAATATGTTACCAAAGTACATCACAAAAAAGATCAAAACTCATAAATCACCTTTCAATTACCTAGGCATTTGTTTATAAATTATTACTAGAGAACTACCTTTTGAAGAAAATCATTAAACTACCAGATTTTCATTTCATCCTTAGCAAGGATCTGCATATTTGTAGATATATAGGAGTAGAAAATATATAGGAGTAGAAAATAACATTTTAGGCCCTCTGAAACTATGCTTTTAGCTACATGCTTATCCCTTTGAGTTCCAACTGTTTATGGGAAACAAAATATTTTTAAATTAAGATTCTAGAAAAAATTCTTGAAAAAAGATTCTTGAAGGATTCTTGAAAAAAATTATGACTGCATGTCACGTGCTGCTTTGACAACATCTTAAATTGTTCTGAAATTCATAAATGTCCTGAAACAACTGAATTTATTGCCTGTTTTTGCTGATACAGCTGATCTATGATCCTGCATTTGGCTGCTGTAAACCCTCAGTTCCGGGCTCAGATATTAATACCAGTTTTAGTGTCAGAAGCCAATGGGATGCTTTAATTAACACAGATCCTTTAATTGCCTGTTCATATGGTCTTACTTGGTGTGAAAATCAGAACTGTGAAACTGTTTTTGTTGGTTGCTGAGTGGCAAAATGCAAAAATACAACATGTACCAATTTGAGTTGATTTCACAATTTCCCCATTTTCCTGACTAATCGTAGAGCACCATGCTCTTCACCTGACACCAGACAGCATGTGGGCTGGGATTTTCTTTTAAGCCTTTTCTGAAAAACAGGCTGGATTTAAAACTAAAGATAACAATATCTTGCGAACAGCTCTGTAGTATTTCTCTCCTCTATAATTTGCAACAATTGCCAATGGAATTTGCAAACAGCTGATTAATTTAACACAGTAAATCATGGTTTTAACCCAGCTGGTTTTCTGGAGAGGATTTTCTCTAAATGCAGTATTATTATCCAGACAGAAGAGGGCAAACAAGAGCACAGCTTCTAGTAAGTATTCTCTAAAATATTTTTAACCTAACTTTTATTTTTACATCTTTGAAATCCAGTGCTGAGGTTTTACACACAAACCATTATCTCTTGAATGACCTGAACAGTTCATTTAATTTTATGAATTTTTTTTCTTACATTTTGAATGCTTAATATTTCTAAATAGTTATCTAAAGACTAAAAAAAAAAAACAGTATTTGTATCTTGAAAATTTTAATATGCAGAATACAAGGCTATAAGGATGGCAGTGTGTAATGTAAAATTTATTTCAAGCTATAAAATATTGTTTAATGAAAAGCTGTGGCATGAACTAAAACCAGGAGAACAGCTTTCAAAATGGCTCACCAGAAATAGCATAGAAAGGCTGGCACAGCTGGGATTGTTCAGCCTGTGGAAGGCTGGCTCCAGGGACACCTCAGAGCCCCTGCCAGGGCCTGCAGGGGCTCCAGGAGAGCTGCACAGCCCCTGGGGACAAGGCAGGCAGGGACAGCACCCAGGCAATGGCTCCCACTGCCACAGGGCAGGCACAGATTTTGGCACATTGGGAATTAGGAATTGCTGGCTGGGAGGGTGGGCAGGCCCTGGCCCAGGGTGCCCAGAGCAGCTGTGGCTGCCCCTGGATCCCTGGCAGTGCCCAGGCCAGGCTGGATGGGGCTTGGGAGCAGCCTGAGACAGTGGGAGCTGTCCCTGCCATGGCAGGGGGTTGGAATGAGATAGGATTTAATGTCCCTTTCCAACCCAAACCCTTCTGTGCTTTTAGGAGCTTTTCCAGGGAAAGCTAGCTGTGCTATACCCAGATCATAGCCGTGCTATACCCGTATTAACCAAGGAGGGCAGTGAGAGCAGCCCCATCCCCAGCCAGAGGGAAGCCCCTGGTGCCAGGAGGAGGCAGGACTGTCCCTCAGGCCAGGCTCTCACCTCTTCCCCACTGTACTGCTTCAGGCAGTGCAGCAGCCGGCATGTGTTTGCCAGCCAGAACGATGTCATCTCAAAGTCATCATGGTGCTTCTGCAGAGACAGAGTGAAAACACGTGAGATTCCACCCCCTCCCTTTCATCACAAAACTAACCAATTTTGAGTTTCCCCACCCATAATCAGGCAGCTTTCCCTCTGCATCTGGGCAATATCAGCTGTTCTTCCCTGCAAACTTTTTTTTTTTTTTACCTCTAAATTCCAACAATTTTATTGCTAAGATCACAATTCTCCTCGCTCTTCTAAAAAGCGAAGCTCTAAGAGAAAATTGGCTTGAAAATCACTGTGAGAGCTGAGTGCCACACTCTTGGACATGGTTATTACCACCTGACAACCTCTCAACCCCAAGACAAGAGCAAATGGACACCTGCCTTCAGCACTTTCTTCACGCCGTTTATGGTGGAGGTGAGCAAGGAGTGCACCTTCTGGTCATCGTAGATGTAATCTGCGTGTCTGATGCACATGAAGAGGATATAAGCAGGAAGGCAGGGAACAGTAGCAGACACTGCCTGGGGCTTGAGATCTGGAAGATTTGACAATTTAAAAAATGAAAGATTTCACAAAAAAAGCAAACTTAAATTTCCCCAACCAACAAGAGAAGCAGAGAATGCCAGAGCTGGAGTGTACCCAGGCAAACCCCTCTCCTCTCAGACCTGGGGAAAATGATATTTTGGCTCTGTAACCTGCATCCCTCTCTGCAAGTGGACACAGAGCCAGAGGTTCAGCTGCAGGACAGAGGGACCTGCCCCAGACCCTCAGCACTCAGGGTTGGGAGGGCAGCCCTGCCTGCACTGAGGTTTGTGACAACGCTCCATTTCTCCTTATGGATCCACAGTGGAGCCAGAGCTTCTCTACCTTGTAAAACCCTCCCCCAGCAGCACAAAACCACCTCAGAACAGCTCCCTGAAGCTTTCACGAATACCTCACACAGTAAGTCCTTTCCCTGAATTGATGACACATTAAATCACTCCTTCCCTCAAGATACGGAATCCTAATGGTGGCTGTGGGCATTTGAAGCCTCTGAAGAACAAGCTTGTCTGATTAGGAGAACTTCAGTGCCCACAGCAATGGGCTAGCACTGCTCTGTGAACACTTTTTGGATCCCCACTAGGCTCTGCTGGGGTTAGAGTTGTAGTGAATACCAACACCTTGCCAGGGAAGCCTGACTTCTGACACAGCACTGAGTGAGGGGATGCTGCAGCAACTCTGACCAGCCTGTGCAGTGCAGAAGAGGTCACAAGTTCATTACCTCATAAACTGAGCTACCTTTGTTCCACTGCTGTGCCAGACCCAGGGCCAGTCCTTCTGCCACCCCCTCCCCATTTATCACCTCATATGAAACTCAGCAAGTTACTGCCTGCTCTAAAAACTAGCCTTGCTTTGTGTTTCCCTTTTTTTGCTGTCCCTAAGGGATTGTGTCCATCCTGGTCTATCTCCTTAGTGCAGCACTACTTTACCTACCCAAACTGCCATCACCACAAACATGCAGCCCCAGAAGGAATCAATTGAGAAGATCTATTTGTCTACCTTAGTTTTTTAATCTCAAGTTTACAAACTCTTCCAGGCACGAGAAGGAGCAGTCAGGCAGAGAAGCAGAACAAGTTCCCCACCTGTAATGAGGTTTCGGATGAGGAGTGGCTCATCTTCTTTGTGATATTCCAGCATGCCCTGAAAATCCTTCTCCTTCCTCTGTACAGCAACCTGCATGCTCCTCTCATGTGGCATCCTCTCCACTGGCACTGGTGTCTGGGATGCTGTGAAGAGAAAAGGTTATTAACACCTGGCTGGCACCTGGAAATCAACAACTATTCAGGCCCTCCACTGGCCTTGGTGCAGACGCCAAATCAAAAAGTTATATATTGAATTCCCAATAATGTCATCAGCTCTGACAGACTTATAAAAATAAAAACAATCAGTCCTGGATTACCAGTCCACAGAGTTCTGACTCTGAACGAAAGAAAAAGTGCAAAACTTGAACTTAGAAGAGGAAAAAATGAATCCATTTTTTTATTGTCCAAGAGACCACAGGCTAGAAGGTAGCAACCCTAGTGAATGATTTTCACAGAGCCAGGCAAAAAGCAGGCAGGCAATGCAAAATCCCTAAGCATGGCATCCTCTGTCTGCCTGCAAAGCTGCACGCCATGGTGGCACACTGCTGGAGTGTAATAAAGCAGAAGAGACCAACATGCAAATACTGCAGCAAGCAGCATGCAAATCACACTGACAGGGAGCAGGTGGGCAAGCCGTGGAAACCCTCCAGTTATTCAGCTTAATTTCACTAATGCCTGGTTTCCAGAAATTAACTCATGAGAATGGGGCTCTCTGCTTAATCACGGCTTCTCCAGAGAACAGGAAGTGCTTTCCATGCAACACAGATGCCCAATTTAAGGTGATTTCTCATTAAGCAGAATATACATACACAATTTGATACTAAAGGGTTATAATTTCCCCTTCAAAATTGACAGATCAGAACATTTTCCTGCTGGTCACTGGGCTCCTTTCTGTATCTCTGCCTGGGTCACTGCAATGACAGCAATGACTGCAATGACAGCAAAAAAGTTTCCTCAAATATCCTCCAAACCCTGGTACAGGGTCAGTGTCAGCTCGGTGACTGCTGCTAGTTCAGTGCCAGAATAAGGAAAATCTTACTTTCATAGAAAGAAAAAGAGAAAAAAACCCTGAAACCCTGCAGGGTTTCCAAGACTGGCCAAAGAAGTAAAAC
This sequence comes from Melozone crissalis, assembly GCF_028551555.1. NCBI lineage: Eukaryota > Metazoa > Chordata > Aves > Passeriformes > Passerellidae > Melozone > Melozone crissalis. Next base: position 21,810,904 of record NW_026535814.1, read on the forward strand.
CCAAGTGAAGTTTCCCCCAACTCAGTATCCCCCAATGCACAAGTCACCTTCAAAATCTTGGACCTTCTTCATGTAAATCTTCAGCTGCTTCTTCAGCTTCTTTTCATTCTTTTCCAACTTTTCCAGCAATTCTTTAAGATCCTGAAAGACAGAAGATACATTTAAAAGAACTCCCAACATTAAACCCAAGAACAACTCATTTGGGGTGAGTTAGAGGCTGGAGTCTGGCCTGTGCATCACCGAGGTGTGGTGTGAGCATCTCAGTGGAAGAGGAGCACTACCCACAGCATTTAATCCTGCCTGTTAATCACATTTAAACAGTTTTATTTAGATACTGGAGTTGTTGAAAAAAGGCGAAAACTCAGGAGGTGCCAACATTCCCTCCAGACTTTGCACACAGATACAGAAGGGGAGAAAGGGAAGATTTATGATCATCCAGGCCAACTTTTTGAAGTGGCAACTGCCTTTCCACACTCCCAGTAAAAGCAAGTAAGATGAAAGACCTGTGCTGCCTCTGTGCCTAACAGACTAGAAGGGTCCCCAGTGATCTGATTTTGAAGGCAGTGTCACAAAGTAGACACGCTTTAAAAAGCATTTAAAAAAATTAAAAATAAAGCACCTATGTAGTCACAAAAGTCATACAGCTACAGAACATCAGCTCAAGGCCAAGTGGCAGCACTCCCAAATGCACCAGTGGGAGATGCTGATGGATTCTGCAGAGTTTAGGAGGGGTGAAAGAGATCCTAGTGCCCTTCCCTCCCTGTTACGTTTCATATCTGCTTCTCTCAAACCATTTTTTGCTCTCTTTCTGTCTTTTCAGCACAGCATCTTACCAGGTTTTCATTGGTCAGACGTGTAATTTCTTGCTGAAGTCCAAACTCCACCTGGACCTCTGGAGAGAGCGTCAGAGTCTGCAGGAATGCCTGCTGCTGCTTCTGCAGCTCCTCTTGCATTAAATCCACCTGGTTTTTCAGAGCTTCCATCTCCTCCTCGTGCTCCCTTCTCTGCTCCTGGAGCTGTGCTTCCAGCAGCCTGAGAACAGGACCACACTGATCAGTCTGTGATGTCAGCATCATGGTGGTAACCACCATGTGAGTTTACATCCTTCAAAATCAGCCAACTTGGGAAATACTCTGTCAACCTCCCTACAAAACTGATGAACAAGAAGATATTATTGCCACACTAGTCTGTCATTTGCTACACTGCAAATGAAATACTTTTGAAATTAAGAGATGTGAAATCAAAGGTTGGGATTTAAAAAAAAAAAAAATCCCAAAGCACCCTTTTTTATTTAACTTCATCAAACATCCAGGTTCCTTTACTTGCAAAGAGCAAATACATGGAAAGAAAGCAACACAGATCAACACATGCAAGTTTTGTTTTCAAAAGCTCATCCTGAAGGGCATTTGTTCCTGTGCTCCTTTCCTGTCAAACATAAATTCCAGCTCTTGAAAACTGCCACTTGCTAAGCCAGAATGCCTTTCTAAATTCAGTGGAAAAATGATTAATCACTGAGATATTAACTGCAGACACCCTTGCTGATGGTGATCGTGACAACCTGGCAGGGACATGGTAATTGATTTTAAGTGTCCCTTACCCTCTGCTACATGGAAATCTTCCTTCAGCCCACCAGCTCTTGCCAGAAGATTGAAGAGACTCCAGAAGGTGTGAGACCTCTGAGAGAGAACCACCAAGCCAGAAATGATATAGTCCCAGATTATACAGGACAATGGTGGCCAAGAGAAGGAATGACCAAGGGCACTACCAAGCCCCTGCCCCTGCTGCAGCTCACGGATGTGCCTGGTCAGAGCTAAGGGTCACCTCACATCCAGCTCAGGGCCTTCTGACACTGGATGCAAACAGCAATCCTCAAAGATGAGGAGGATTCTGCTGCTGACAGCTCCACACTGATCCAGGACATGCACAGAGGTACAACTTGCACTGGTCCATTGGGAAATTGATTGTGATCCACACCTGTCAACTGTTTCCCTACAGGAACAACCATGCACAGAATTTTTTGTTGTTGTTGTTTTGGCATTTTCATTATAAAAGAGTGCATGCTTTCACGGAAGATTCCTGGATGAGAAGTACTAATCATCCCCAGGTTGTTTTGTGTGGTTGTTGTTTTTGTTGCCTTTAGAAAATTTAACAACACAATCTCTACTCCTACATCCCAGCACAAGACAGAAAAGCATGTTTTCCACCTATAGAAACATGAGCAATAATGCAGTCAGCCTCATAATCCTGTCAGGAGTTATATTCTTAATAGGCTTGGAAAATACAGACCCACCATGAAATAAGTATTAAGTACTTAATTTTCATTTTATTTCTTCATACTGGGATTAGTTGGGATTCAGACTGGATAATCCATGAGACACCCTCAGAAGATCATGCTCCTTCTATGAACCTGGGTTTCTACTTTGCTTGGAAAAACACATGAAATAATCTCTGTTATTTCTTCCTGTTACTGTCTGGTTTTACCCTGATACCTCTACATGTGACCATTTTAGACTACTCTATACAAAATACTTAATTTTTTTATCTCTTTAATGTCCTTAAAACTTTAATAAAATATATATATATTGGAGCCCCATAAGCACCAAGCATGGGGGTGATGCAGGACAAGAATCCAGGAGGGATATTTGCCCAGCAGAGCAGGACCTGGGGAGGGCTATGGAAGAAGCTATGGAAAAGCCTGTGTCTACCATGTGCCTTTGACACAGACAACACATGGGTGGGAGCACAAAATCCCCAGGATCATGCAAAGGTGACAGCACTGGACACAAGCACAGACTCTCCCTTCCAACAGGTCAAGGACTGGGAGAAAACCCTTCCAAGAGGTGCCATGTCTTAGTGCAAATTGGGAGAAAAACAATAAAATGGGAGGCGTTTTTTGTCTTCTTTGAGATCTCATCTTCCCAACCCTTCCGTCACCCAATTTCCCATTAGTGTCACATAATCCTTACTGGATCACAGCTCAGGCATTAGTGACAATGGCCACCACCAGCAATGGCCAACAGGAACCATGACTCCTCTGAAAATTACAGGAGAGTCTCAATTCCTGCACTTTGGAAATCCCACCTCCAGCTGCTCCCAGACAGGAGGACAGAGGGCCCTGCCCAGGACCACATGGCAACAGCAGAGCAAGAGCAAGAAACAAGAGGGCAAGGAAAAGGCAGGAGAAGGCAGAAGCAGCAGTGGGGAAAAACAGAAAGTGTTTGACCTGGCAACTTGCTTTAAACCTTGATAAGCCAAGCCGAGCTCTCCATCTTCATTGAGATAGCCCCAGTCCTCAGTCTTGCTAGAAATAAAGGACAGAAAAAGGAAACAAGAGGACAGAGAAAGACAAAAGGTCAATTGAAAGAGAAGGGGGAAAGGTGCAGAAGCCTTATGTATTTCATTCAATATTAGTTTTCAGAGCACACTTTCATTGCATTGCATTTCTTTTTCCACCACAGGGAAGGAGAGCCCTGCCCTGGTTGTGCCCTGTAAGACATTTTAAAAACAAGTTTCTCCAACTCTTTCCCACTGCAGCAACTCCCACTGGTCTAAAATAAACTCTACTTCAGCCAAGGGTTTCCTCAGCATTTGACTCAAACACATCAGTCTTTCCTCAGAGCAACCTTTGCTCCAAACACCACATGCATCCACACAAGATCAATCTCCTCTGTATACAGCCAGGCAGAATAATGGCCAGGAAAGTCTCATCTCACTTTAATACTTTTAGCAGTTGGCTTTTTTAGTCTCCTTTTAGCAGATTGTTTGGGGTTTTTTTCAAGTTATATGAGGCAAGATTTATCTTCTTTAATGAGGGGCTGAACACATTACAAATGAGTGATGTAAGCTGGTCAGCTTGACCAGAAATGTTTGTTACAGCAAGATTTTACATGGCTTTGATATCAGTTAGAAAAAAGTGTTTGTTTTAAGAAATAACAGTTTAAAAAGTAGGCAAGGAAACCATCAAATGTAATATATCATTATATTCAAAAAAACCGAAAACAAACAAAACCAAAACACAAAAAGAAGAAGCCAAACACACATTTTGAAAAGAGCTGTAGCAGATGTCGTTCCCTGACAAGGGAATCTCTGCATATTTCAGTGGCAAAGCACAACACAAACATTCATGAGCAAATTTTCACAGGAGGGAAGCAGTGAGAAATGTGGTGTTGCAGCACTGCTTTGAAGGGGCTCTGCAGGTGCCTCACCACCACAGACAGCTCGTGCATCCCTCCCATGCCACTGCTCGAGCACAGCACTTCTCAAATCTGGCAAACATTTCAGGCACTGACACTTGCAAAGTTCATCTGTTAGAGCCACATGTATGAATTTCAATTAAAACCTTGTTGCTATCCCATACATAGCAGGTTTCCAAAAGGGTCTGCAGGCTGACAGATACAGGGAGGTTTATTGGTCTCATTTGCATGAATTTGTTAGTAAAGTTTTTTGTTTTTTTTTTTTGGTTCATATAATCTTATCAGGACATGTCCTCAGGCACTGAAAATCAAAGGAAAAAGCAGGAAGGTCCCCACTATTTATTGCATGTCAGAAACCTGTGAAATCTCACACGATGAGCAGCATTTTAAAAATATAGCCCTCCTTGGAAAAATAGCTTTCTTTCCTTTTTGAGGTAAATGAGGAGAGAAGCTCAAGAAAATGCCATTATAAGATAAATATATAAAATGCTGATTTAAGGTAAACCTGCACTGGGAAATAAGCATTCAGTCCATCTCTATCAACACAGCACTGACTCAGAAATCACTGCACTCCCCCTTCTCCCAGAAGGTCATGTTGACCAAGACATAAAAAGGGATCCTTTCAACGTAGTTAGAGTAATTGGCATCTGAATCATAATTTCCTAAAACGCTGGGTCAATCCTATTCTCAAGTAAGACTGGAGAGGAGTTAAAAGGGCTGATTCACAAAGCCCTTTATCCTCATCTTAGAGGCACAGGTCTGGGGAGCAGCTGGGACCTGCAGTCAGCAAACTATCCTCATCAAAAGCAAAAAATTCCTGCCCAAACACCCCCCTGCCCAGTGAAAGTAGCTTAAAGGAGGTGTATGTACCCCAAACCAGAGATCTTAATTTCAGCATCTTCAGTAAATGATCCTCTCTTCATAAAAAGGGGGCATTTCACTTTCAGGCAGAGATGGACCTTTTTGTTTTAGGCAAAAGGAAAAATACTGTGCATCATAGACAGATCTAAGGCAGAGGGGGAAGATACCCATGGGAGAGTGGGAGGCAGAGATATGGTAGGATCTCCACATCGTGGTCTCTCCCAGCTGCAAAAGCATCCCTCACGTGAAGCCAGCATCAGCTCTTCACTTTGCACAGCAGCCACAGGTGGGACTTGCCCAATAAGAAAAAAAAAATCCATTTACACAACAAAAATCAATTGGAAGCTATCATGGAAGCTAATTTCAAAGGCCCAGCCTGATTTACCTTGAGCTGCCAGATTATTTATTGTCTCTTAACACCATCACCCGGTCTCTCACTGGCTCTGCATTTCCACCAGGATCAAACAGGCTTGAAAGAACAATCCCAAGAACCAAAACAGGGAACAAAAAGCCTACTTAGCTTTAGATTCAGTTATTGTAGGAGAAAAATGACGTAGGAGCTAACTTGATTTTACTCTTAGCAGCTGAAATTCAGCAGAATTTTAGGGAAAAAAAAAAAAAAAGGAAAAAAAGAAAGAAAAAACCTGAGTTTAATGCATTTATAAAGAAAGGGATGATGTCAGTTCAAACTTGCCCTTGACCTGGAATCAAAGGGCTTTGCTCTGGAAGATTTGTGGAGAGAGAATTCCTACACAGGCAGGGTTAGCAGCACCTGCCAGAGTTCTTCCTGTTTTCCTCCTGCTGTATTTAGAAGTGCTGCATGACATAGGCATGGAGAGAATAAAAGGTTGATCTCGCACCAAAATAAAGCCATGCTGTGTCCTCAGGCTAAATAGCTAATAGATGATGACTTGGAGCTAGGAGCACCTCCTGGGTGGAGTGAGGTTTTACCACATCCATAAGCCTGGCCTGGTGAAGAACAACCCCACCAGAAAAGCTTCCCATTAAAATATGTATTGATCAAGAGTAGAAAGTGAAGGCATTTCTGTTTCTCATGCTGACACCCTTGGGTATAGAGCTGTGTAAGTACAAATGCAAATTTTTGCTGGGGGAGGGAATGTTAATTTATGTCCACAAACACAATAATCTAGGCTCCCCAAGCATTTGTCTTCATCCATTTTATTGCCATCAACACCAGCCTACAGCTTATAAACCAACCCAATAAACAGACAAGTGCACAGGGAACCTTGTAATGGGGAGGCTTGTGGTGCTTAATGAGCCACTGGATAAATCACTGCAGAAAATCAGGGTGAGAGCATATAGAGCTACTGCTGCTGTATTTCAGGAGCCAAGCTCCAGTCAAGCTTCACAGAATAATGAACTGACCCTGGAGACTGCAGATTTCCCCTCCCGAAACTTAAGAGACCAAAAACCACCAAGGCCAGGTCACATGAACTTCTTAGAACTGCAGCTCACCCATGCAATTGCAAGGAAAGAGATTTGTACTCCTGTGGAAAATTAGGTCCTGGAAACTTATAGGCCCTGGAGGGATTTAAAATCCATGTGGATGTGGCACATGGTTTAGTGCTGGCCTTTGCAGTGCTGAGGGAAGAGCTGAACTTCAAGGCATCTTTTTGAACCTAAATGATTCTACAATTCAGTTGTTTCTGTGGAAGTCAAGTGTGGAAACCAGAATGTTGGGAGGAGGACTGGAGCCTCCTGGCAGGCTACAGAAGGCCATGTGCACCAGTATGGCCAGATACCAATTTATACTGGGGACCAGTGACACCCCTGGGTCAGACACATTTCCTGTGAATGCAGCAACCCTTATTTTGACTCCTTCACCAACCCCTGAACACAAACTAACCTTCCCTGCATACTGGAAAATGTAGGGAGTAATTAAAGCTGTGCCCAACAATGGCATTTCACATCTCATCTGAGCACCCATGGCTCCAGGAGAATGTTCAAGAGAAGGAAAAAGAAGGAAAGAAGAGAAAATTCATAGAATTCATTAAGTGACCAAAACCTGCTCCTTGCTGCAGAAAGCACACTGGGCTCCACTGATTTACTGACAAGAATGTGATGTGCAAATTAATCTCATCACCTCTGCTACAGGAGGGACAGAAATTTCATCAGCAAGTTCACTTCAGGAAAGCAAATATTCCACGGCAAATTAAAAAACCCCACAAAGACTAGTCCTGATTTAGCCAGACATGATTCCCAGGTGAGAAACCAATGTCACAAGAGTCCTGGACCCCAACAATCCCCACTGCTCCAGGCCTCCAGACCTGATGAAAGCTGGCAGAACAGCCTCAGTCCAGCCATCAGGGCTTTAAGCTCCACTTAAATGGGCCCTTCCTCATATTCATATACAGGTGTGAATAAAATCCTCATTAAATCAAGTCCCAGCATGGAATGTTAACAACCTTCTGCAACCACTCTACGAAATAGCAAACCATATTGTGTTATTAAAAGCCATTAATCCACAATGGCTGGGTCTTCTTCCTTGCTGAATGGAAATTATTTAGGGAGGGAAAAGATTCAAACACCTGTATTTGTCAAGAGAAAAAAAAAGATAAACGTTCAATTTCCTTGAAGTAAAATAAAAATTTACTTTTCATAATATCTTGCTGTTTAATCCATATAATTGTTTCTTCTTTCAAGATACTGCTTTATTATTTTGTATCCTCCTGGGCAGCTGCAAGGACTGATTTAATGCTTGGCAATATCAGCCCATTGCTACTGTCAGGACAGACGTTCAAAGTATTAATCCCCATTGAGGTAAACTGGCAGTAAAACAGTTGCTCCTGACACTCAGTTTGGGTGTAAGAAAACCAGTAATATGAGTGTTTTCAGGGAATACAGCATGTTTGTTAGCTCAGTTAACCTTGATGGGTTTTTGCCTCTGGGAAAACCAGAAGGGAACTGCGGCATCTTCCCAACATGGTATGGGATACCTGAGGAACCACTGAGGGAGCTGGGGGTGTTCAGCCTGGAGAAAAGGAGACTCAGGGGGGGCCTTATCACTCTGTACAGCTCCCTGAAAGGTGGCTGTGCTCAGGTGGGGTTGGGCTCTTTCTCCAGGCAGCAACTGACAGAACCAGAGGACACAGTCTTAAGCAACATCAAGGGAAACACAGGTTGGATATCTGTTTTTCACAGAAAGATTGATAAAGTTCTGGAATGGCCTGTCTGGGGGAGGTAGTGGAGTCACCATCCCTGGATGCGGCACTGAGTGCCAGGATTTAGTTGAGGTGTTGGGGCTGGGTTGGACTCGATGGTTTTGAAAGTCTCTTCCAACTAGTTATTCTGTGAATTCTATGAAATAAATACAAATACAGTCCCAAATCTTAGTCTTCCTGCTATTTCCATACCGGAAGCAAAGTCAAAACCTGGTTTTGCTCACTTCCATGTTTGCTTTTCCACCTGCTCAGTATGTGACTGGAACCAGATGATCTAAAAGGTCTCTTTCAGCCCAAACCATTCTGGGATTGTACAATTCCGTAAGACGTGTGTCCTTGGTTTCACCTTTATGGCCCACCCTCGAGTCCACAGCACAGTCCAGAGGCTGGCAGTCCTCTGGAACACATTGATTTTGGCGTGGGTCCCTCTCTGACACAGAATCCCCCCCGTGCTGGCGAGGTCTGTGCCACACTTACCGGTTGGTCTCGCACATGCCCTGGTAGGCTTCGATCGCGTCCTCCTGGTCAACGTGCCGGTCGCTGTTGGGCCAGTTGGCATTGGGGGAGATGCTCTCCTAAAGTCAACGTGCAAAACACCCATGTGACTTCCTGCTTTAAAACTCTGCCCAGCCCTGAAAGTTCCTGACACCAAACAACTCCCAGTTATTCTATTAAAAGGATCCCTGGGGCATCCACCACACTACTGAGTTTCTGTGAATCCACACACGTACATTAGGAGAGATAAGAGATGGAAGAAAGATGCAGTGAACTTGGGAAGAGGATAAGCAGGGTGCTTGGCTTGGTCTGAAATACAAAACACACCAAAATCTTGAGGAACGATAAGACAGCAAATCAATAAAGACTGAGTTTCTGGAAAATGTGCCCTTCCATTTGAATGTGCTCTAAATACAAATCCCATCCCAGCTGTTTGAGACAGACTCCCTTCTTGCCTGCGTGTCAGAAGAAAGACATTACACCTACACCAGCCCAAATTGAGCAGAATCTGGTCTAGAAATTATTTTTCCTCACCCCATTTCCTTGCAGGAAAAGATTATTGCTGTGAAGCATCACCAGGAACGTGCTGAACTACACACATTGGTGCAGGGCTGGTGTGGGCTGGCTTACCCTCTTCAGGTGTGGGGGTAGGCACCCTACAGCAGTACCAAGGCACAGATAGTCCTGGGCTGTCTGAAATGCCAGGGATTGCATTTTATCCCCAGGCAGCAGATCCTGTATCCCTGCACAACCCCCCATAACCTCCCTGTGCCATCCTGCCCACCAGAGCAGGAATGGCATTGCTCAGGCAACCAGTGAATCTCCACCAACAGAGGGGAAGAAGGAAAAAAGAAAAACCATTATCCTCTCCTTTACCATGTTTTTCCCCGTCTCTTTCTGCTGGGCTGCCTTCATGATCTGCGACCTGAGGATGAGCACCTCCTCCTTGCGCACCTCCAGCTCCTCGTTGGCCGATTTCAGCTGGTTCAGGAGGAGGTTGTAGCTGTCCTGCACATCATTGGAAGAGCTGTTCTGGGTGGCGTGGTCTGCGATGGCCTTCCTCAGCTCATTGAGATCATTTTTCAGCTTCTTGTTCTCTGACTCCAGCTCTTGCCTCTGGAAAACACCGAGCCATTAAGCAGTTTAAATAAACTGTGGTGCCTCATCCTGTTCTGAGATTCCTCTAGGCTGACTCAATTATCGATGGTTACAGATCAATGCAAGCCAGGATCTGGGTTTTGCTGCCAGCCCAGCCATCTGTGGTTCAGGGAAGGTTTTTGCTTTAGTCAGCAGCCTGTTGCTATTTAATAACAACACTACAGGGTGACCCGGGGTATTTTTTATTTGTTGACATTATTTCTAAACACAAAAGCAGGCTGTTAAAGAAGCTAAGCATGTTCTTTTCTCGTCCATCTCTTTTCCTTCTGAATCAATAAATCACACAATCCCAACAACATTCAGCTCACCTTTCATATTCTTTAGATAAGCTGGAAGATGCTTGTTTGTCCAAACTACCATCATGGCAGGCATCCCTTAGTAGAGCCATGGGTCTCTGAATTCCCTTTTCTTTTGTAATTCCCCCACCCCAGTGCAGTGTTTATAGCTGGAGGATTTCCTCACCCTGATGTCTTCTCAGGCACTGGCATTTGACAGGCATGGCCAACACTGTGCTAGTTTGATGCCAACTGATTCTCCTGAATAACAACCTCTTAACTGAGACAACTGAAGGGCTTATTCACTTTTGCATGGCAGCAGAAGACAGAAGAATAGAGCTCTGGCAGCTAGGACAGCCTTTATTTTAGTTTGTCACCACAAAGCTTTGTTTGCAGGTGGCAGCACAACATTTGGCAGCTCCCTGCCACCACCCAAACCCACCTGGAGAATCCCTGTTGGGTCAAGAGCAGCTTTGCTCCTGCACATGGTGCAATCACAGAACCATGGAATGGTTTGGCTTGGAAGGGACCTTAAAGCTCATCCTGTTCCAGGCCCTGCATGGGCAGGGACACTTTCACTAGCCCAGGTGGCTCCAAGTCCCATCCAACCTGGCCTTGGACACTCCCAGGGATCCAGAGGCAGCTTTTCTGGGAAACCTGCACCAGAATCTCACCACCCTCACAGCCAAGAATTTCTTCCCAATATCCCATCTAAACCTACCCCCTTCAAGCTTAAATCCATCCGTCCTTGCTGTGGGTCACAGACTGGCTGGGAGCCAGACTCCTTGGAGTCCTGTTCACAACCACCCACCTTCCTTGGCATGACCCTCCACCTCTGGCTGCTGCATGGCGCCACCCAGGAGTGCTCCCTCCTGTCCCCATGCCCCCAGACTCCTCAGGGAACACCAAACCCCAACAGGACCCTCGTCCAACACAGCACAAACCAACAGCCCTGCACGTGAGCTGACAACGTCTGCTGTCTGGTGAGGGGTCAGCTCTTGCCCAGGGACCAACCCCCATCCATGTGGATTCTCCAGAGTCTACAAAGCACAAGATCATTCCCCACTGTCACCCACATGCCTCATCTCCCTGCTACTTACTGAGCCTTTCCACGGCTTCCTTTCACAACCCCTCCTATCTCTGGGATCTCTGCTTCATTATCAGCTTGGGCTGAGTCAAGCTAATGAATCCAAAAATGGCTGGGGGGGATGGGGGCAATTTATACAATTTACACAGTGTGTAGCTAGCACAGCTGTGTAAACCCCATTTCCATAGGAAACGGGTGTTGTAATTATAAATCCTTACAAATTATAAATAGCATGGCTTATCACAGCAGAGGTGTGAGCAGAATAGCTGATCTGGCATCTGGGCAGCGTGCTCCTAGCTGAACAGACACCATCAGTATTGGGGCATATTTGGGTACTTTATGGCAGCTGTCATGAAAAAAACAAAAGGATAAGAAAGGCCTTAGATCCATCAATTCTGGTTAATTCCACATTAACCATGCATATGAGACGTGGGCTTTTCTGTAACTGGTGATTAAAGCAGGAGTTGGAAGTGTGTGCACGGTGGGAATTGGTGTCAAACTGGGTTTAACTCTTCCTGCTACATCACCCCTCACTGATGGTGAAAGCAGTTACTTGCTTTTCTACTAAAATAGCTCTTCTGTGGGTTTTGTTATTTCCTGGGTAAGACCTCTGCTTTCCTTTTTCTTAACCTTTGCTCTCCTCCTCTTTGTGTCCCTTTCTTCCTCTCTTTTTTGTAATGGGTCAGCCACACTGCTAACTCCAAGGCCTGGTCATTTCAAGCTCTGGTTAGAAACAAAGCCAGAAAGACCAGGAAAGAAAGCAAATACCAATCACTCAGCTTCAAGAGCCCCTACCATACATTCCTTTCAAAATTTACATTTACGTTTATTCCTTGCTCCTTTCTTTGTGGATTTCATAGAGCAGTGTTAAAACACCTTCTGTCCCCAGCTCACACACCCTTTTTGCATCAGCACTTGCCATGGAAGATCAGAAGCTAAAATAAAATGCTGTGGATGTGGAGATTTCTACTGGCAAAGTGAAAAATACTCTTTCTTCACCATAGGCCAGTCCTGCTGATTTATTTGACAAATATCTGACAAATAAATTTGACCAAAAAAAAATTTTACAGTCAGAATGCACTGAACTTGCACTCACACTTGTCCCAACAGATGCAGTGTTAAAGAGCTCTGACAGGGTAACCCGAGCACTGATGGTGATGGAAATAGCTTCACTCTTTACCAAGGGGCCTACAGAGCAGTGCTGGGGGAAGTGTGAGCCTGCCTAAGTCACAGGTCAGCACTGCCATGACAGGATTTTGCCCCTTCTCTTCTTTTCTGATACTCTGCAGGAAAAGAAAATTAAATCCTCCATGCAGCTCATTTATGATGAGCTGCCAATTCTAAGGGATGAAACAAGTGAGAAACTGAATTATGCATCATGCTCCTGTGTGGAATCCTAGAATGTGTGAGTGAGGAAGGACCTTTAAAGGCCATCTAGTCCAGCTGCCACTAGAACAGGTTGCTCAGGAACACGGAGTCAGAGCAAGGGTTTCTTGGTGCTTTCATTCCCACTGCCACTTTCCCAGCTTGAAAAAACAAGGAAAACACATTTTTCACTGGCATATCTGAGGGACATAACTCCCTGCTCTGCATTCCTGGATAATCATTAACCAAACATCTGGCTGGGTGTATTTTGGGACAGCATCTCCTGAGAAATGCATTACTCCATTACAAAGGACAGGTAACTTCTGCATGTAAATTTATCAGTGTTAGCTCAAGTTTCACACATTTCAGTCTTACAAAACTAAAAAACCAGATGAGCCTCTCTAACAGAGCACTGTGCCTCACCTACTTCCCTCCATCAGAATCTGCATCAAGAATAGGTTCCCCATCAGAATCTGCATCAAGAACAGGCTCCCCAGCAGATGCTAAATCCAAAGGCAAACCCCTGCCATCATGGGTGTCATAACAGTAATAATTACAGTAATAATTACACCAAGACACCAAGCTGGAGGACAGCAGACAGCTATGAAGTATCAGACCATGTGCTGGTTGCAGAAGCCAAACCTGCACAGCCATCCAGTAGCACCCACATCTTGTATTGTCCTGCTTAATGGTCTGTGGATGCGAAAAATGTCTGAAATTGGACATAAAAATACGGAATCTTTCTTTAAAATAGCGAAGAAATAGTTTGTAAGCTAAGGAATCTTAAAGCTCATCTTGTCCAAATTGACAGAGACAAGGTTTAGATCAAAAAGGAGGAAAAATATTCCTGTCTGTGAGTGTGGTGAGATCCTGGCAGGCACAGGGTGCCCAGAGCAGCTGTGGCTGCCCCTGGATCCCTGGTAGTGCCCCAGCCCAGGTGGGAGCAGCCTGGTCCAGGGAAAGGTGTCCCTGTCCATGGCTGACTAACTGGTACCTCACAAGCCATTCAAGAGCATCCACAGAAAGACTGTCCCCTGTCTGAGCTTTTAGGCACCTCAGACTATTTCCCCAAGATAAAGTATCTTTAAGCTGGTAAAAATGAAAAATAAACATATTCACAAGAAACTCTTGAAGGAGCCAGAGATAGTACAAATATTTGAGCTATAAATTAACAGGAGAAAGAGAAGAGAAGAATAGCTTTGTCATAGCCTTGGAAGCAGCTGTCAAGGGGGAAGGAGGGAAAAGAAGCCCTCAAAATCAGCAGTAAGTCACTCTTGCATTGCAGACAGAGAGTTCAGGCTGTGTCCCATGTTCAGATGCAGGGAGCACAGCTGGGAAGTGTATTTGTCTGTCTTTTTCAGTGGACCTTCTCAGGAAAACACTCCTACAAGGAATGTTAATTCCCTGCAGGTTCATTTCCCCTCTATTTTAGACTAAAGTTTAACAAACCCTGCATTTTTAGCAACACATGCCACCTATTCTTATGAAATAGTATTAATATTAATTGGTAAATTTTTAAAAAAATTAACATTTAACAATTTTTAAAATTTGATAGGTATGTAGAACTATGAATGCTAGTATGTTAGTGTGCAGAAAGTAGGAAAATCCAAAATCAGTATTTCCACTCTGAACTTCCAGGAGTAAACCTTGAAGAAAACACAGTTTGTGAGCTCATACAGAAGTTGGAATTCCAGAAGCCATTTAAGGAGGTGGTGGTGGTTCTGATCTCCTGGGTTTCCCCTTCCAAACTGCAACTCCACTTTGCTTTACCAGGTCAAGAAACTCAAATCTTCCACAAGCATGTTTAACCAAGTGGAGGATATTTGGGCAGTGACCTGGCCAGGCTTATTCTGGGGGGACTATGCAGAGGTACTAAGGAAATTCAGGGGAGTTTCCCTCCACCACAAACAGCACATTAAGCCAGACCTATACCGGTATCATGCTAGGAAAATAAAATTGGATTATTAAGTGTCATAAAAATCTACTGATACTCTAAGGGCTTAGTGAGGGTTGGACATCCTTTCCATCTCTAATTTCTGCTTTTTTTTTTACGTCCATTGGAGGAGATGATGCAGAAGGAAAAATTAGTATTACTACTGACAGATGGTTTAGCATCCTGCTGTTCTGGAAAACATATGTTCCTCTGGACTTCTCAGTTGCCTTGCAATATTTTTTAATGGGATAGGGAGAGAGGAACACCAGAAAGTAAGGTCTGCACTGAAAAAACCAACAGCATAAAAAAATTTCCCTTAGTAGCGCTATTCTAGAAACTGGTTTTCTGAGGATAAGCAGCACATAAAAAGTGGTCTAAGACAGTTAAGGCCAGAAGTGTTTGAATACAGTTAGAGCAGGAGGATAGAACCCACAGAAGCTGCAATAGGAGCCCAGGAGGTTTCAGTTGCTCTGATTGTCACAGGGAGAATGTGACAGGGACAGAAACTGTCAGGATTTTGAGCTTGGGAGCAAGACAAATTTTAGGGTAGGGCAATACTGGGAAGACACAGGATGACTGTGGTCAGCCAGCACTTCTGAAGGGAGACGGAGCCATTTAAAGAGGCTCAAATCACTCCACAGATTTATCTGGGTTTGACCTGAGTGGCACCTTGGGATAGCACAAGAAGATGGCTAAGAAGCAGAGGTGGAGCCTGGAACAAGAAACAGCCCATAAGAATTTACGTCTGCAAAGCCAGCTGCTGAGACCTGCAGTGGCTGTCAAAGAGAGGCCAATAAAGTCCCAGAGGGAATACCTGCCATGGAAAAAGTCCCCTTCACTACGAGTGGGTTCGTTACCTCCATGGATGACTCAGAGACAGGTAGATCAGCAGAAAACAGATGTCACCCCAGAGAGACACATATGTGAGCCCATCCCAGGCCCAGGAGAGGATGGAAAACTACAGTTTTCCAACTGCCCTCTCTAGCAGAGCTGATTATGGCAGGTTTTGGATTATTATCACGTTTACAGCATTTGTTTGGGCTGCTGGAGCCATGTAGTAGGTTACAGCACTAAGGAGAAGCCTGTCACTCACCTTCAGGCTGTTGTATGCAAAATCTTCATGTTCTGAAGTCACTTCAGTCTTTATTTCATTTACCTGTGCAGAATAAAGAGAAAATTTGTATTTAGGATCAGGCAGAAGAACTGGCACACAGCACAGGGTAGCAGGGCACGCCTCCATCGGCATTCAGCCCTGCTGGCTAGCTCATCCATAATAACATCATTAATTGGCATCAGACAGCATCCCAGCAACACCAGTGGGGCAGAGGACACTCCGAGAGAAAATGGTTTAATCTCTCATTAATATCTTGACAACAGTGCCTCACTGCAGCTTTCAAACAATGACAGTCATTAAGGGAACAATCTCCAACACAGCTGTTGAAAAACAGGTTTTAATCCTCCTGCAGCAGGAATGAGAGGCTGGGGAAGTCTCCCGTTTCATGTCTTCCCTGCAAATTGCTAGGGGTGATCAATAAGGATATCTAGTGAAGCAAGTAAATAATTACTGTTGATGATTTTGTTGAGTCTCCTATTGCATTTGTTCTAAGGTACACTGATCTCACACTGGAGAGTAATAATGAAAATAATTCCCAAACAAAGCAACAGGAGCCCCAGAAATTCCAAATATGCAACCAAGAGGGATGGCATTTGCCCAGCAATTTGTAAAAGAGCAGTGCTTCAGGGCACCAAGCACACAGCAGCACTGCTGTTTCATAGCACACTCTGGCCTCTGAGAAGCCACAGAGCCTTGGCTACAGATGGCAGGGAAAGCACATTCAAGAGATCTGCTATTGAAACCCCCCAGCCCGGAAGTCAGCTCACCACCACCTAGAGAGCTGTATTTTCAGACTCACAGATTCCTGCCCTCTGAGTTACCACTGGGCTTCCAGTAACCTTAATTTTTTAAATATACATGTGTTTAATTTGTTTTCAAGCAAGCAACTCAAATTTTAGGAAGTTTGAGGTTGTTTTTTGTTTGTTTTTTTGGTGGTTTTTTTTTTCACAAGGAACGAAGAATGCAGCAAAAGACTTCCCTGCCTTGCAACAGAAATTAAGAACCCATTCTCCTAACAGCTACCCTGATATTTCTGATTTACTACACTACTTTTAACCTGTATTCCTCTCTATGATCATTACTGAGGGAAAAAACCTAACCAAAACACAGAGATGATGATAAAACCAAAATGGGGACACCAGCCTGACTGACATGGGTGTGAAGTGCTTTCCAGTTCATGCCACACACTGCTGGATGGAGGGAAGTCAGGACAGCAAAGAAGTGCTTGAATAAAAGGAATCATCAAAAAGGGAGGGTTGTTGAACATGCAGGGCACCACACGTGAGACACAGGGTCAGTGCTGGTGGAATAACGTGTGCCAAAATTGATTCCACATTTCATTGCTTTCAAGAAGCTTAAGATACTGCCCTAAATATGTTATAATCAGTTTGTTTAAACAAATAAATAAAGCAGTTCTCCTGTCCAATTGTCCTTAGTGGACAAAAAAAAAAGTTTATCTCCATTTTCCAGATGGATTTGTAGCCTCTTATGTTGAACTTGTCACTCCCAAAGCTAAATTCCTACATCATGTGGCCTCAGGCAATCAAGGAAAGCCAGTTACAAATATGAAATATTAGTATCCATGAAAAGATGCCTCTTGCCTGGGATTTCTTGCTCTCTTGCTCCTTTTTCTCCAGCTGGGCTTGCAACTTCTTCCTCTCCAGCTCAAGCTCCCTCACTCGCTTCTGTAGCTTTAGGAAGAGGGTCATGTCCATGGCTGCTTTCTCCATCCCAATCTCCTGGAGAAGAACAGGAGGGAGGGAAAAAAAGAGAAGACTTCAGTGTCAAGTTTTATATCCATGCACAGTGCCAGATGCACACTGACTGTGTATGTCAGATGTACATCAGCCACAGCCAGGAACAAGAGCATCCTAAGAAACACATGTACTTCCAAAAAGCAAATCCACATTCTAAACATCTATATTTAGTGTCAATAAAATACCTGACTTGTTTTGATACATCACTGAATGCTTGACAGCCCAACAGATAAGTAGGTGATGCAAGTAAGAACATCAAAATTGTCCCTTTTAGTCACGTGTTTATTTGTTGGGGTTTTTTAACTGCTTCACCTGGAATATTTTATATCAAAGCATTGTCAATACTGATTATTTTGACTTCAGAAAATGCTTTCAGAGCTGTTCAAGAATATCAAAACAAGTTAATGCAGCAGCCAGCAGAGGGAAATGGGGGCTTCTGCAGGTGTGTATTGGGACACAAACTATGGTCCTGCAAGGGTAGAGCTGACCTTAGGGATACTGAACACCCGTAAGTACTCAAGAGTCAGAAAAGTGGAGTTTAAAAAGCAGCCTACACTGTGTAAATAAAAAACACATTTCCCTTTTCCACAGGATTCTTGATAGCCAAGGAATAATTTGTGCTGCTCTTTTCTGCATTTGGAGACTGTTGATTTGATTGCAGGGCTGTGCTGGCCAGCAAAGCATCCATGAAGATGCATGGGAATGAAAATGCTCGGGGCAAGAGGCCAATGAATTCTGGCGTCCTTGCAGAGAGGGATCATGATACAGTCATGATCCATCAGCACTGGGTGTAACTGCTGTGATGAATTTTCATCAGTCCTCAAGCTGGTACGGCCCAAAGACAGCACTGTATTATTTTTAGAGGCCTGATGCTGCAAACAAGTAGAATTTGCCAGAGCACCACAACCCTGCAGTCCCTCTCACACAATTAACGATGCGTTTCTACAGCATGGAATCAATTTCATCCATCCCACCTCACTGTCCAGGCTGCACTGCCCCCTGTGCTGCAGACCCCACACCCATCACGCCCAGAGCAGGGCTCCCCTGCCCTCCCTCCTCATTTGCTGTACCTCCACCTGCTGTATCACATCCTCGGTGTCCCCGATCTCAGAGGTGCAGATGGACGGGTTGTTGGAATCAGACTCCAAGCTGCTCTGGTTGGATGGGTTTCTCCTGTGCCCTGGTGCTTGCTGCCAAGAAACAGTGCAGACATATAAAGCACCCAGTGTTAAAGGACTCCTCTCCAAGTGTTCCTTCTTTAGAGCAAATATGTGGCTATATACTTAAGTTACCTTACAGAGAATTACATGTTCTAAGTTTTAATGCCCTACCCTTAAAATTCATATTAACACTTCAAAGTGCAAAAGATATAGAAGCCCAGCTTAAAAATTCTACATGAATTAAAGGCTCTTCATGACACTAGATGCCTGGTAAGTGTGAACATGCAAATCTGAGCTCAAGGTTGTGCTGCTGACAGAACCCTCCAGGACTCTCTTTAAAACACTCAGAATTCCATCAAATCCAGCAGCACTCTGATTTTCAACAGTTTTTCTAACACTTTAGCAATGCTGAACCTAAAAACTCTGGCTTTTGAAATTCTGAAGTCAAATTGCTGGAGGTTTTGTTTGTTTGCTTTTTTAACCCAATACCTACACATGAACATCACTGACACAAAAGCAAAACAACAAGCATGACCCAGCTTTTGCTGAGGTTCACAGACATCTGTAAGCATTTCACAGAGAAGCATGGAAGACCAAGCTCCTCTTGCAAGGTACACAAAAGGTTTGGCTCCAGTGCAAATGGATATCCTTAGAAATATCAAGCAGAAACTTCCCACTAATGACAGTTCTATTAAATGTTTTGGGGGTGAGTAAGCCACATTATCCAGGCACCAACATCAGGTCCAGGGCACAAGGGAACAGGGATAATTCCAGTTTAATTACCTTAAAAATAGTCATTTCATCCCTCAAGTTGTCATATCTCTGCTCCAGACTTGCATACTCTTTTACTAGGTTCTGATAACGAGATCTCTCTTCTTCCAGCTCTTTCTTCATCTGCATATTTTCCTCAACTGTGTTTCGTGCAAATTCATCTTTAAAATAAGAAGGGGGGAAAAAAAAATTATGAACTTTAGCTGAGAAACAAGCTTTTTTAAACATGTGGAACAACAACTAATGAAAAAAATATTCCTTGCCAAGAGCCTTTAAAACACATGTAAGTATTCAATAATATTTAGAGACTATTATAATCTGTATTTGTCTCCTCAATATTTGAAACAGCTTGAGCTCTTCTGTTTGCAGAGCAATCCTTTGCCTTGAGTTAAAGAGAAGTCTCCAGTGCCTACAAACTGTTATTTAACTGTGGCTCTAGCTCCCATGGACCAGCCATAAACCCACTTAAGAAAAGCCCAGCACGGTACAGAAATACATTTGGATTGAAAAGTGGTACTTGCTTTATATTAAAACTTCCCTGCCTACTTCCCACCAGCAGCTTCGGCGTAGGAGCAAATCAACAACAGCAGCTCTTCCTCATGTCATCATCAAACATTTACCATGGCAAGATTGTGGGGGTTCAAAGAAGTTTAGATCCAAATAAATTCAGTTATTTGTTAAAAACTCCCCTCTGGAACCAAACCTGGTCCCTTCTCTTCCTGAGGAACCTGGCAAATGTAGCCCATGTGCTGTTTTAAATGGGTGAACAACAAATCAACCCTCTCCTCTTCCTTTCTCCCATCTTAAATGCTCCAAAAGCATCCTGCAAAGGATGAATAAATATTTGCAGCAAGTCTCTTCTTAATATGTCATCTTCATTCTTCTGTTTTGTGTTAGGCTAGGAGCAAAAGGCACTTCACAAGTACCACAGAGCAGTGGTAGTTACATCCACAGCAGGATGACCTTTGTGAATCCTGCTGCAAAATCAAAGCTGAAAAGGATGACAAAAAAATAGAAAAGCTCAATACATGCAGGAGAGTTCCTTTCATGAAATGGGATCTTCCCAGGTTGCTTCCCCTATGTACGACTTGTCAGTAAGTCTCTGCTTTTAAAAAACACCGGCTTTTGTCACACTAGACAAATCCTTTGCCACAGCTCAATAATGTGAATTGTGCTGCCCCTTGGATCCTTTATTAATTATTCTTGGGATACAGCTATTCCCTACTCCATCAGCTTCACTGCCTCCCACACTGTCTGCATGAAATGCTTTAACATAACTGAACTAAAAAGCCTTGCTAGGTACTTTATTCTGTATTTCACCTATTAAACTGGCCTCTGCCTTACCCATTGTGCAAGTAGCTCTGTTCATGCAGTAGAACAGCACAAACACAACTACCTGCACAACAAAACAGAGACAAAAGCCACCAGGAAAGGGTCACAGGAAGATTAGCACTTTTCAAGGCAGGGAAAATTAGTTTCAGGGGAGAAAATTAAGCCCTTGTCTAATGGAGGCATGACAATGCCATAGGCAGTTTTTCCTACCTTCAGACTGACAGAGGATCCTGCTGTTGAGCTCCTCTTTTTCCTGCTTCAGGAGAGCGTTTTCTTCTTCCAGGTCACAGATACGCTGGGGAACAAGGCAGAGAGTTACTGCTGGCTGCAGGGCAGGGCTCCTGCAGGGATTAATTTCACCTGGCAGGAGACAGGGGGCTTTGTTCGGCCTCTCTTTGCTCTTTAAGAGATCTGTTCCCCTGTGCTTTGCCACTTATCCTTTGTATACCAGCAGCAGAAACACACGGGAAATGCACTGCTACAAAAGTGAATAAATTTCCCTTTCCTGAGTGCACTTCTCCCTTAAATCTACATTTTCAGCAGAATCTTACAAAATACTGAGCAGCTGGACTTGGTGGCCACGACCTGCAGGAGCAAAGCTCTTGGAAGTGATCAGGTCATCAAATCAGAGGTTTATTTTTAGATTTCAATGGGCTTCATCATTGTCCTCAAGTCACAGCACCGAGTCACAGCTGCTGGGGAAATAAATCTGCTGATTGTTCCCAGAGATGTAGCACTTCAGGAGCTGAGATGGACACAGTGAATGTGAGCTGAGTGAATAGATCAGGCTTTTTAAACTTTATTGTACCCAATCCATGTAGCACGATGAGTCACTTCAGTGCTTCCCACAACCAGAGAACCCCTGGTACAGCGAGGAATGACATGTACCAGGGCTCTTGGCAATACAACAGCAGCATATTTAGCAACTATTAACAACAATTGCCTCGTAAAAAATAATGAGAACAGGAACTGAATCCTGAAAAATGCTATTTTCACTT
Organism: Melozone crissalis; assembly: GCF_028551555.1. NCBI lineage: Eukaryota > Metazoa > Chordata > Aves > Passeriformes > Passerellidae > Melozone > Melozone crissalis. The sequence continues at coordinate 21,832,585 of NW_026535814.1, forward strand.
GTAACAACTGCAAGGCTGGGCTGATGCTGGCAGCAACTAATCCTGGAACATTATTCAGCTTCCTGAATTCTGGTGCATTCAACAGCGTTATCTCAAAACACACAACCATCATATTGTCAAGTGAAATACGCTGCCACAGCGAAGCAGGATGATTCTGCTGCTGTCAGGGGGAGAACACACATCATCCCAGCACGTGTCATCCCCTATGCCTGCTCCTGCACTTCCTGTAGCCACTGCTTAGGAAACAGCTACACACAGCAGAAGGAACTCAAGGCACCAACGATAAACAACAATGTAAACACCATAATAAGAGTTTCCAGAGCCCAAGAGTAATAATTTTGCTGTCACCACTAGATTAAATTTATAGACAGCCCAGCTGGCGTGCATTCCCAGCACAGATTTCAGTCTTCCACACAAGCATGTTCAAATTAAGGCATTTTATCAAACACTGGCTATGCCAGATACATGCTAATGATGAGGAAAAAAGCACAGTGAATATTTTCATGTAAGTCACAACTGAATCAGTCTGTTCCATGCACAAACTGAAAAACCTCCCCACTCATTACTCTCCCTGTTAATTTACTCCAGCTCTCTGCATTACATCTGTCTGCACCTCTCCTAGAAGGCTGGAGTCTGGATGTTCAACTAGAAAGTGAAAAACCCCACAATTTAAGCATACAGAGCTACTAGTGTTTTAAATGCTGTGAACTGAGCCAAGATTTTAATATTCCAAAATTCCAATATTCCAAAACCAACTGCACTCCTTCACCATAAATCACATCTGCCATTAGATCAGCACTAGCGTCTTCAAGGTAGGAAAAACTTTTTTAAAATTGGAGAAGAGATACAGTAGTGATGGAATGGAAGGAAAACCTGTGCTGCAATGGGACAGCAATGGAGCAATGGAGCTCTACTTGTTTGTCCCATCAGGAAAAGATTAAAAACAGTGGGATTATTTTTCTAATGCTTTTTATTGGATGGTGACAAGGAATTCTCTGCCCAAAGCTATGATGGTTGGAAAACAAAACTGGACAAAAATCTTGAGTATTCTCAACTGTGCTGAGAGCATATATTTGGAAGAGCAAGACTTAACAGAATCCACAACAATTATTCCCAGATTTTAAAATTTCTGATCCAGGTTGGGTAGAGATATTTTTAAGATGTTCTCTTAAGCCACTGGATTTTTCTGCATTCCTGTTTCTACATGAAACAGGAATAAGCTCAGAGATCAAAACCCGTGTGTAACCAAGCCCTGTGGGAACATGAATGGTCCACCCAATGGCGAAGCAGCACCAACTCCATCCCTGATACCTACACGAACAACTTTTGTACCTTCTGCTTCTCTTTCCACAGGAAACAGATCTGTGGAGGTGCTTCAAATGCAAGAGCACCTGCTTTGAAAGATTTCTGTGGAAGATGCTGAGCAGGGAGCCCTTGTGATGGCTGCAGCTCTTATCTAAGTGTCTCCCTGGAACAGCCTGCTCATAAGGTCTGCCTCCCACCCTCCCCCAGTCTTGTAAGGAAAGGATGATGGCATTTGGTACTTTCCTAATGAAATTCCTGGCCAGGCTGTGAATTATCCTAGCTCCCAAGCAAGAAGAATAGGTGCTACCAAAAGACCTGGAAGGAGCTGTTGGTACTTACCCAGATGTTTCAAACTTAATCATAAAATTAAAAAAAAAGAGCTCTTCTAAAACTAAGGACTTAGACAGAATAGCTGTGATGAAGAGATTAAAGGACTTTTTTTCATTAACTAAATCATAACTGACATGGATTTGCAGGAGCTTCAGAAAATTTAAAGGCTCATCTCAGTCTCACTCAGAAGTGAGATGTCTTTGAGAATCTATCCCACTACAACCATGCCCATGGGGTCCTCTTGATACTGAAGGCAAAAACTGCTTCTCACCTGAATTTAATTTCATGATGCTTCCCAGCTTCTAGCAGATATTAGAAAAACTCAAAAATCTCTTCCCAGAATTTTTCTTTGGAAGTGTTCTGGATAAATTAATATTTTCAGGAAGGAAACAGGTCCTCTCCCTCTTCCCACTTACAAGGAACTGAAGGGAGCAATGTAAAGCTAATGCCAGAAATAGGAGTCTGCACCATTAGAAATGTTTTATAATTAAAACGTCTATTTTCATGGTGAAATGCACAGTATTTGCTCTGCTGTAGGCACTTTTACAACAAGGGAAATCTTCTGCTTTGTTTTCATGCTTTTTAAAAGCATTTCTTCAGTGATTAATCCAACCTTCCATCCAAGTGCTCAAAGGCGATTTGCAATCAAGAACAAAGAGACACAGTTTATCCCCAGCTGCATCACCCTTAAAATCAGGCATCCTTTCAGGCCCTAAAAGCCTGTGCTGCACCCAGCTAATGAACAGAGCCCTGTGCCAAAAAGAATATTATAATTTTAAAAGGAAATCACTTGTTTCACATGTCCCTGTGTGGTGCACCACAAGTGCAAGGAGTGGAGCAAGTGATCACCTGGCAGCTCTCTTGGTCCAGCCAAGGACAGCAAGTGTACAGACCGTTCATCTCTTTGAGAAGCACATCCAAAAGTGCATTTGAGTCATGCCAGAGGTTTGGGGTAAATCACCCTGACCACAGTCCTTCACCACAGCTTCTCAGCCAAACCCACCACCTGAGGGCTCAGCCTCGAGGGGAGGTTCACACAGCAATGGTGCTGTGTGAAGTGCCCTAGAAGAGCCTCATAAGGACATTCTTCCACTGTAATAATAACACAGCTAATCCCAGGCTTTTCTTTCTCTTTTTTTTTTTTTTAAATTTCCAAAAGTGACTCATCTTCAGGTTGTCACACACCAAGTACTGTTCTAGAACAACAGCTGCAACAGTTTTTCCTTTGTAATTTACTGAGTAGAAAATCCCTAAATTCTTTCCAATTGCAAGATCAAGGATTCAATTCAATTTCTGATGCGGAAGAGATATCATGGATTTAACTTGAGCAGCCACAAGCATTTGCAGAAGGACACTGAACTCTCATGTCAGTGCCTCAGGTAAAGAGAACGGGTGTTATTCAGAATTAATCTGCTCAGTGAAGAAATTCAGGGCAAAAGGTCCATCTTTGCTATTTGCAAAACAAACTTTACATTCTGAAATCTCTTCCTCCCACTAGAATGACTTCTTGTGTAATGGTGGCAGTGCTGGACTGCTCCCACCCCAAGAGATAAAGAACAGGATTGCTGCACTTGATTGTCCTTGTGCGTCCCTTCCAAACCAGGATATTCTTTGGATTTGCATGAAGGAGGAAGGAAAAAAAAAAATCTATTTTGTGTATATCCCAGCTCCAAATGCCATAAAAGACCGTAACAACCAGCAGCTGTTGCTGGAGCAGTGCCTCTCCTCAGGGAGAGAAGTTGGTCCTCACATAGGTCATGCTCTGTGCATACCTACACCACCAGCTATGTCAGAAACTGAGCCTTGTGTCCCATCCTGGGCTGGGGTGAGGAATATTTACACCTTCCTAATATTTGGAGCAGCTGTTACAGACCTCCCCAGTAATTTGCATTACGCACCATGAGGAATCGCTGTATACACATGAAGCTCTGGCATTTACATGAATCTCATGACAAGAAAAGCAGCTTCAAGTTGTGCCAGGGCAGGTTTAGATAGGATATTGGATAATTTTTTTTTCACTGAAAGGCTTGTAAAGCATTGGAACAGACTGCTCTGGGCAGTGGTAGAGTCACCAGCCCTGGAAGTATTCAAAAACCACACAAACGTGGCACTTGAGGACATGGCTTAGTGCTGAGCATGGTGGTGGTGGGCTGAGGGTGGGGCTTGGTGATTTTACAGGTCTTTTTCAACCTTTACAACTCTGTGATTCCATGATGTTCATGGTTATTAGGCATCCTGATTTCCAGATGTGTTTAGTTTGGGGTGTTTCCTTGTGGCTGGCAGCACAAAAGGCATCAGGGCGGGTTGTCCTGACACAAGGCAGCCACTGCTCCTGCAGGGATGTCCACCTGTCCTGCTCCAGAAGCTGTTGCAAATCCCAGGGGCGTTCAGCAGCAGAAATAACACTCAAAGAACAGACACTCCCCTTCAGAGCTCTGAAGAGCGAGCTCTCACCAGCACGGCCACCTGCAGGAGACAACCTGCGGCGGACAGACAGACAGACGGACAGACAGACAGACAGACAGACGTACCTTCCTCAGCAGGTCCCTCTCCTTGCCGTGGCTGTCCTCCAGCACCTCCCTCTCGCTGTGAGCCCTCTCCAGCTCCATCCGCAGCCGCTCCGTCTCCTCCTGCAGGCTAAGGAGCTGCTTGCCATCGCCCTGCTGGGTCTGCTGGTACTGCTGCAGCTCCTTCTTCAGCTTCTCCACCTCCGAGGAGTGGGCTGATGTCAGCATGGACAGCTGCTCATTCAGAAGCTTGTTCTCCTTGTTCTGCAGCCAGCATCCCAGGAAGAAGAAGACAAGAGCACAAATGACATCAGTGCACGCAGTGATGCGCTAAAAAAGTAACCGCTCAAATCCCCAAGCACCGTGGGTGACAGACCCACAATAACAAACGTTCCCGTGCATATCCTAATGAAGCTCATAAAGCTAAAAGCTATTTCTAAACTGTGACAAAAGCTCAATAAGATTTTGGCAACCATTACAGAAGCATTGTCAAATCGGTACTAAGCTGATATCACTCAGAGAAAAGGCAAATAACTCTTGGTAGCACTTGCAACCAAACCAAAATACTACACTTTTACTACAGCTTCCAAACAGCATTGCTTAATATGATTGGTATGCAGTTTTGGGGGCCTTTGTAATATTCCTTTTGCAGTTTACCCTGCTATTCCTGAATCCCATACCTGCACAAACCTGGAGTGACAATGCAGAACTGCAGCTTCAAGCACAAGGAGCTCCCCAAACTCCAGTTTTAAGTCATATGCCAGCTCAGCCATCCTTTCATTTGCTCAGATTTTCACTTCCAGCACTTAGCACTGATTTTCTCCCCAGTTTTGAGAGCTGAAAATTCAGCAGACTTAGCTGAATTTTGGGCTTCAAATCAAATTCAATGGGCATCACATTGTGACTAATAAAACATCATCATTATCAGGCATCACCAGGCCAAAAACCGAGAGCATTATTAAATGCCTACCACATAAGCTGTGCTGACTTTGGGTAGATAAGCTTGATACCACAAGAAGAATTTTGAAACTTAAAATGCATTCTGGTTTTTAAAGTATGCTCTGATCATCCTTCTGGCCCCTATTAAGGTGACGTCCCAAAGCACCCCCTCTCATTGCATCTCAGTGCTCTGAAGCAAGATAAAGACACATCTCAAATGAAAAAAACAAGTAAATGAGCCATAGTAACATTTTCTTCGTTGTTCCCTAGTAATGAATTATTAATGAACATCAATATTCAGCATTTGTATCATATTAGGAAATTAGAATTTCAGCATGACCAAAGGTATTTCATAGAATCCTAGAAGGATTTGAGCTGGAAGGGACATCATGTTCCCTGCCATGGGCAGGGACAGCTCCCACTGTCCCAGGCTGCTCCCAGCCCCATCCAGCCTGGCCTGGGGCACTGCCAGGGATCCAGGGGCAGCCACAGCTGCTCTGGGCACCCTGGGCCAGGGCCTGCCCACCCTCCCAGCCAGCAATTCCTAATTCCCAATCTGCCAAAATCTGTCCCTGCCCTCTGGCAGTGGGAGCCATTGCCTGGGTGCTGTCCCTGCCTGCCTTGTCCCCAGGGGCTGTGCAGCTCTCCTGGAGCCCCTGCAGGCCCTGGCAGGGGCTCTGAGGTGTCCCTGGAGCTTCTCTGGTGCAGCTGAGCAGCCCCAGCTGTGCCAGGCTGGCTCCAGAGCAGGGGCTCTGAAGTTATTTCCAAATAAATGCATTTTCAGAACCTTATGTCCATGGTTTTACACAGCACCCAACCAAGATTTTCATGCAAATACAAGATAAATGCACAGGAATGGTTCTGGGTTGTTTTATTAAAAACTACTGACATGAGAGAGCATTTACAGGGTTCTTCCCCACTGCAATCAGAGATTGCTCAACAGACCCTATTTAATTTGAACTTGCTTTATTTTCAACCATTATCCAGTCCTGCAGATTTGAGACAGTCCTGGTTTCAACCCAGGCTCTGTGAAAAAAACCCAATTTATTTTGCTACCAAAGGTAGATGTAACAAATTCCTCAGCTTCTTACCCAAACTAGTTTTATTCACAAAAATGCTCAGAGATAGTAGCGCTTGCAGAGAGAGTGTAGAGAGCTCACAGTGTGTCTAAATATTGGCTGCAAGAACATGCAACACTAAATTAGGCACATGCCTTGTAAGTGTCTCAGGCAATTCCAACAGATTTAAAGAAAATTACCTGAAGGAAAAAGAAAAAAAAAACCCAGAAAAAAAAAAGAGAAGGAATTGGTCCAATGTAAATAGAAAAGAAAGTGCTCCAGTGAGGATGTTTTGCAGCAAAATAGATCAAAATCTTTCCTCTGTGTGCAAAAAATCCCTCACTGATTAAAAAACCTAATTAAATGATTCCAGTTACAGATGCCAGAGCATCTGAGCCGAGGCTGATGTACAATAATAGGTTTTAATGTTTTCAAAGAAAGATCTCTTCCTTAGGGGCACACGGAGGATTGCATCTCTACTCATGCATGAGCTAAAGTAGCAGAAATAGAAACATTTTCTTCCACAGCTACTCAAAAAAAAACAACACAACTGCAGCTCTCCAGGTTACCTGCTATATGCTTTTGTCTTTCTTGTAAAGTTAATTGGTATTTTCAAAGGTTGTGTTTATAGATTAGCAAGGACTGAAAGCAAGATCCTTCAGGGAAACGATGATACTGCAAATGCGCCGTGCCAGGAAAAAGATTCAGTGCACTGAGAAGAGAATCTGCTGGAACAATGCTCCTCAGCACTTCCAAAGCATCCCAGAGAAACCTGGCAGCCCTGGAAGGGTGGTTAAATTCAGCTCTCTGGACAGACCACCACATGTAACCCAGAGCAGGAATTCTTTCCTGCAAAAGATACACAGGAAGCATCAAAGAAACTCCTACAAAATGGTCTGTGGAGAGACTGAGGGAGAGCAAGATGGGCTCGAGACCATTATTTCTGCCTGGTTAAAAGCTCTCCATGACTCCTTCCCTAAAGCAGATCCTTCTGCTGCTTTCATAACCCATGACAGAAAAGCCAGTGCTAACCAAATGTTGGTTTTTTCCTTTACTGTTCCACTGCCACACTTCTCCTAGCAAGGAAATAGGGGAAAATACAAACAATAAAATACTACTGATGTTCCAGTGTCAAGCCCAACTGCTCAGCAGATCCAACACTGATGTTCACACTCTTTTAATGAGTTCAGCCCAAATTATCTCGACCTGGAATGACTCTTCCTATTCAATTCCACTAAAATACCTCCTGGATGAAAGGTCATACCTTTCAAACTTTATTTTGAAAGTTTCCCATTCCTAAGCTACTGCTAGCAAAATCTAAGTATGGAAATTGGCATTTTAAAATTAAATACCAGGGTCTGGAAGTTGGAACCTGCTGTGGTGCAGTTGGACCCTGCTGTGGTGCAGTTAATGCACTGCAGCCAATTAACACTGCAGTGAGGGTGACCACAGCAATGTAACCCCTGTGTGTCCTGACTCTGCATGTCTGAGCCAACACAGAGCCACTTGTCATCACTCCCAATACAGGACTGCTCCTGTCTCACTGGGGTGGGGAGATTTCAGCTGGTGAATGAACCATGTGGGATGGACAAGGGTTTCTGACAACATCTCAGAATGATAAACTGGAATAATCACAAACTGGTGCTACAAATAAAGGGTAATCCCAGTTGAAGAGGATGTTCTCCTACCTGTAAAAATTCAGTTTAAGGGTACAAGTAGATATGAATTTCCCTGTTGATATTAGTCAATACAACTAGGCCCCACTCAGCATTTCTCATGATCACCCCTCAATTCCTTTTACAGCAACACAGAAAGTATTTAACAAAGTAATTTACACACATTAGTAGGTAAAAAAATTATTCTGCTATGTCTGTAAAAGCAAACCATTATTCTGCAGCTTATTAATGGCAAATGGCTACTGAAGAAAACACCCTTGTGATCAAAGAGTCACTGTAAGGTCATTAACTCATGCCACACAGGGATCTGTCACATCACACCATCTTACCCTCCCGTTACTTCTGGAGAATTGTTGTGTCCAGTAACACAAAGTATTTACCCAAATTGCTGTTTATCTTCCAGGGAATGTGACTCCCAAGACACACAGTTCACAATGCCAGTGGTGGCACACACTCTGCACACTCAGTGCCCACAGAGCAAAAAGCACAGCAGGGCAATTCAGCCCCAAACCCGTGACATTGGATGCCACGTGGAGCTGGCTTGGGTTTTCAAGCAGCACTTTCTAAAACTGCTGTTCTGTTTTCCCCCTCTGAGCCCTGCTGGGTAGTCCCCACAACAATTCCATTGCAGCTTGGAGCAGGCTGTGTCCCACCCTTACAAATGCTCGGCTGCCACCAACACGACTGTGAAAAATGTGTATTATATGATTGGCTTTTTCCAAATATTAAAATCAATATTATATGTGTTATGTCAGAAAGTTATGCTGTATTAATTTTTTTAGTAGTGTGTTAAATATAATTTTAGATTATAACACAGTGTTAAAACAGAAACTATGCTATGTAAGATACTTTTTTAAAGAAAGGACTTGCATCAAGATAGCAGCCATAGGACACCTACATCTTTCAGAGAAAGAGCATTTATTGCTCTCTTATCAGAAGAAACTAACTTCTTCCTGCCTTGCTCAGCCCTGAAGATGCCATTAGGATTAAGAGGAAGAAGTGACACTGACCAGACAGAATCCTTTGTTTGAATGAAATTTATGCATCACGTATGAGGTGGATGAATATACAACGGGCTGTTGTTTTTAAGGGTTAATCCTCTGTTAATGTGTGTCCTTTTACGGGCTTATTTTGCCCAGAAAAGGTACCCAGACTGTCCATAACTCTTCTTATTTGTCTTGTATTGTCCTAATCCCAACTGATCAAATTTTCATTACTCTATTTATATTGCTATTTTTATAGCCACTTTATTACTATTACCCTTTTAACATTTCAAAAACAAGTGACTGGCGTTTTTCACAACGGCCCTTCCCACACGACACGGGCAGGCCCAAAGCGGCAGCTGGGCCAGGCCTGTCCCTGCACAGCCCGGGACGTACCTGCTCATCCACCTTCCTCTGCAGCTGCACCACCTTTTTCTCCATGCCGATGTTGAGCTTCTTGAGGTGCTCTGCTGAGCGGGCCTCGATGCGGAGGGCCTGGAGCTGGCGCCGGGCCCTGAGGCGCCGCCAGTGGCACTGCAGCACCACGGCGGCGGCCTGGGCCCGGCGGAGCCGCGCGCGGGCCAGCCAGCCCCGGGTGTACTTCTGCAGGATGGTGGCCTTGTGCTCCATCAGCATCTGCAAAACACGGCCACAATAGGGCGGTCAACAGAGGGAAGGCATGGAATTGTGGAACCCCAGAATGTTTTGGGTTGGAGGGACTCTAAAGATCATCCACCATGGGCAGGTGGCGGATGATGACACTTCCACGAGACCAAGGTGCTCCAAGCTCTGTCCAACCTGGCCTTGGAAATTTCCAGGGATCCAGTTGTGCCAGAATTCAGGACATTCCTTTGGCTGTCCTGGGTTGCCAGGTCCCCTGCCAGAGGGCTCAGAGACCCTGGCACAGAGCCAAAGACACCTGTGACCTTACTTAGGACCCATGGAAAAAATTATCCTTATATGAGGATCTGTAAGCCACAAAAGTCTAAGTAGAATAATAATCAGTTTGTCATAGGGTGAAAAATATATTTTTTGGGGTTTTTAGAATGGGGGTTCAGAGGCCAGGATGGATTAATCTGGGTGTGTCCAGCCTTTCTCCTTCTTCTTCTTGGCCTCCATCTTCTGCTGTGATATTGGCACTTTTAGATTGGTTTAGAGTAGAAGCTAACAAAGGCGATAGGCATTGGGAAGTAATTATAAATATTGTACATGTAGTTTTTAGTGTAAAAAGATAACACCTCCCTGGGGGCAGGCAGAGTGCCTCTGTCTGTCCTGCTGAGTGGACCTCGGCAGGTCAGGAGAAAGAATTTTATAGATAAAATACAATAAATAACCTTGAGACCAAGAACTGAAGGGTTCTGACTCCTTCTTCGACCACTGGGCTGGGAAAAGAGACTTTCTAACGCATCTCGAGGTCACTCTGTGCAGCTAAAGTCCTGAGACAGTTCCGCTGGGAAACCTGTGCCAGGGCCTCCCCACCCTCACAGCCTTCCCAATATCTTCTCTAAATCTACTTTCCTTCAGCTTAAGGCCATTCCCGGAAGGTCACCTATACAGGAACTCTGGTTTGGTGGCAATAAACATTAAACACTTCCCAAACTGGAAGGGCTTCTCCTCCAAGGAATGTCCTAGAAGATGCAGGTGCTGATGGCTGGAAATGGAGGCTGTGGTTTTGCACCCTCCTCCATGGACAGGCACTGTTCTCAATGGATGCAGGCAGGACACCTCTCCTAGGAGCCTGCTTGGTCTCAAAGTAAAGACCTGCTTGTCCAGTGACATGAGGGGATATGATCCTGGTTGTGAGGACTTAGTGGGAGCAGGTGACATCTGGGCTCAAGTGTGACTTTGTGGACCACCTCAGAAGAGTACTGAGATCCACCAGAGCCACAGCTCCAGAGTAAACACTCATTAACAGACACACCAACACTCAGCAATGAACTCACTGTCCCCTCAGCATCAGACATCACCAGACCAGATCTGTAGGTTTTTTTTCCTGTGTTCTGCCTCTGCATTATGATAATTTTTACTGCAGATAAATGCTGTCCTGATGGGATTTCATATCATGTGGATAACCTTCAGATAAAACTATGAGTCCTTTCACTACAGTGTGCAGCTACTTCTCTAGCACAGTTCAATTAGTAGTTATTTTTATCTGTTTTCATGAAATTTCCAGCATGTTTGCATTGGATTTCTTCCCCAAAATTTACAGCTATCTTGTCAGTCAGTGGCAGTTCAATTTTGCTCTCTAAAATTGAAGGCTGACATTTTATAGATACAAACAGCATGTTGTTAATAGCTTCCTTATGCTTCAGTCTGCTAAGGAAATAAATAGGAGAATTTGAAGATTACAAGACACTTTATTGTTGTTAGTTTGGGTTAAGTTGTCTCAGAAAAGGTTATCCTATCAACTTCTCTTATAAATATTTTGTTTCACCCTAAGGCTTTCTTTGCAGTTGCAAATTTTAATTCAGAATAAAGGGATTGTATGAATTTAAGATGCAGCAAGAATGACTGTGAAATGAGCTTTATATGTCTCCAGTCTCGTCTTTCATAAATGGGGAAAGCTATGGATGCCCAAAGAGGTAGAAGAAACCCCATTGCATTGCCTTGGGAACTTATTTCAGCTTTACAGAAAATTTTTGGGTGAGCACTGGGCATGCCCTCATCCCACAGATCATCACCCACTGCCCTGCATCTGTCACTGAACATGCACTGGAACCAATACTTTTATCTAAAACCTATACCCAGGTGCTCCAGAGATTAAGGACACTCAGATTAGAGAGGCCTAGCCTTCAGACAACTTCTACACCTTGTTAAGATTTGGGTGGCCTGGAATATCAGAGAGTTTAACTGCTGGATCAGCTGCCTCCTCTGCAGAAGCTTCCACTTTAAAAAACAGATGCTGAAACAGCAGTGACAGCACAAATTCCTTATCACCAGCTGCTGTGTCTCAAAGGACAGCCCCGGTCTCTCTGGGAGGTCACCAGGTGTCCAGGTAATTTCAATTATTTCCAAGAACAGGCTTTCCCCTCTTGATCCTTCTCAGTTCTTGGAGTACCCCACAACCCAGTTAAGCACCAGTTTAGGTAACTACCAACACATTGCTGGGTGTGAGGAGTAGACAGAAGATTGTCCAAAGCTATTCTCAGTTTCCTGACAGAGAGTAGCTGGAGAAACACTCTGGACAAGTGATGAGGGAACAGGACAAAGGGCAATGGCTTCCCATCGCCAGAGGGCAGAGTTAGATGGGATATTGGGAAGGAATTGCTGGCTGTGAGGGCGGCAATGCCTTGGCACAGGTTTTCCAGAGAATCTTTGGCTGTCCCTGGATCCCTGGAAGCAACCAAGACCAAACTGAACAGGGCTTGGAGTAACCTGGCATACTGGAAGGTGTCCCTGCCCATGGCAGGGGTGGAATGAGGTGATCTTTAAGGTTCCCTTACACCCAAACCGCCACAGGATTCAATGACCTATCACTGTATCACTGCTGTCTTGTAACTCTACATCTTTTGTGTCCTGCTCCAGGTTTAACACAGAAAGGTAAAGGAGAGACCTAATAAAAGAGATATTTCTATCAATAAATGACTTACTGCCTTCCATGACAGACCCTCCTTGTCTTCTTACACTATGGGGAGCAGCCCCTGCATGCAGCTCCGACACACACTCAGTGGGATGGGGAGGTTTCAGCAGAGCATAAGTTAGACCAAATGACATTTCCACATCTCCACAACACCTCCTGGCACCACAGTGACCAACTCCATTTAGCTGCTCTGCTGAGGTGCTGCTGCCAAAACGTTTTTTGCTCGCACAGCTCTAAATAGCAAAGCTCACCATCACCCTCGGTCCTCTGGCAACACTGGGGGCTGTCAGCTTCACAAGCATCAACACCGCCACAACAAACACACCGCAGAAATAAACATAAAGGTTCTTTCCTCATGCAAAGACCCTCCTGGGGGTGTACCTGGCGGTAAATCCTCCTGACAAACATGCCCCGAGCAAAAGCCTGGATGGTGAGGGTGGCGCTGCGGACCCTCAGGAAGGCCCGGCGCATCCGCAGCATTCGGTACTGCTTCTGCAGGATGATGGCAGCCCTCGTCCTCCTCAGGTGCTGGAAAAGCCTGCAGGGCACAGGAGGAGGGTAAGCAGGGAACATAAACTCAACTTTTCTTCTGATGCAGTAAGTTTTAAACCAGGGGGAGAGGTAAGTTTTTGTCCAATGTGGCTTGGTAGTATTCAGGAAAGACCACCCCAACAGCTGGGCTAAGAAAGCCTCCATGCTATCAGACAGCAGCCATTGAACCCAGGAGCACTGGAACCACAGATCAACACACCCCATTGCTCCCAAACAGCACTAAACCCAAGTATTCCCCAGGTTTTCCTTGGTTTGAGCTCTCTGCCTTGCATCCGTGCTCTAACCAGCACCCAGGTTGGCTCCATCACCTCCCTGACTATAAAAAGCACACTACTGACTCAGTGAAAACAGCAGCAAATTGATTTGACATTTAAACTGGTGTGCACTGCTTTGGCAACATTCCTGAGCAGAGCCTCGAGCCATTCAGAGACAGTAAATAATGAGGGATGTGGTCAGCTCAGCACCATGTTGCTCCCATTCTCCAGCTGAACTCATGTTCAATTTGCTTTTACACCGGTTAATAAATGCCCATAAACTCTCCATTAAATTTGATAATTAGCTTGTTTTGCTAGATTTATGATTCATTTATTGCTCTCAGCATGCAGCATTATACAGAAATTTGATCCACTTCTTTTATTTTGTGAAAAGTGCATCAAAATGAAGAGCCACATCAGATTGGTTTATATATTCCTTTGATTGAGGCAAATGGTTTCTCATTAGGACCCACTGATGCAGGGCTTCCTGAAGAGGATAAGGGATGGTCCGTCTCCAAAAAGAGACAGTAGTTACTCAGATGCCATCCCACCCTACAAACCCTGCACCAAGAGGGGAACTAAAAAATTATGTAGGAGAAACTCTGCAGCAGCTGATTCTCCCTGACATCAACCCCTTACACAATCACAAACAACACCACAAATTCAGCTAGTATCTCTGATGTTCTTCTGCTGATTGTCTGGCTTGAAGAAGGGCCACAAGAAGGAAGGTGGCCAGTGTGTTGGGATGCTGTTCCATTGCGTCACTCCTCCCTCACATCCATCCCACACCTGCCACCAGGTACCCACCCTCCAGCACAGTGCTACCTACAGAATCCCCAGCAAGCCACTGTCACAATGGCTCCTGCACAGAAACAGTTAACATGAGGCTCTTTTATTATCTACTGTACACAGCCCCCCTGCCAGTGATTTAGAGTGATTTTCCTCATTACAAAGGATACAGCCAATCAATCCTGAGAACTCCCCCTGGATATCAGGAGACACAAACCTTGTCCCTGCAGGGGAGGAGTGCATACCAACTAAGCAGCTCTTCCCTGGCTGATCCAAATGCCCTCTACCAAAGGCAGCCCCAGGAAAATATTAGTTCTGTGAAACACTTTCACCTAAACCCTTCAGAGCACTGTAGTCACCTCATTACAACCAGATTGTCTGTGCTATGACCTTAGCTCAGAACCTAGAAATTAAACTAACGTAAATATGAAACCAGTTTGAGACAAATAATTTTGATATTTTGCCCCTAAATAAAGCCAGATTGAGGGGCCAGAAATAAGTCCCAACTTTAGCCCTTTAGAGCCTTTTTAGAAACTCTCACCACAGCGTTACCCACATGCGCGTTACGCATCTTGCTTTCAAGCGAACAGAGCATTTCCAAAGCTCCTGATATGAAACCCCCAAGATGCAACCGATTGAAAACAGAGGTGTTTCCACCCTTGGCTCCCCAGCTGCCCCCTCTGAGGCTGCCCAGGACCCACCTGCGTGCCTGGTGCCCGCGGGTGTAGCGCTGCAGGGCGAGGGTGGCTCGCCTCAGCCGCTGGTACCTGGCCCTCTGCAGCCAGCCCCGCACTGTCTTCTGGATCATGATGGTGGCAGCTCTGAACTTATCTGCACGCAGCTTCTCCAGATATGCCACCTGGCCTGCACGGAAAAAGATCTTGGTACGGCCAAACTGGAACTTGTCTGGATCCTTTTCAAAAGCATAAAGGAAATTATATTTAATTGAGGTAAACATCACTTTTTTTTTTCTTTTTGTTTTCAGTCTAAGTTGATCAGTACATGCAGAGTAAAAACACTACTTTGAATCAAATTTATCAACTCATGTCTCTTCTTAACTGGGTACTTATCTTAAATGAAGATATTATGGGGTAATGAAGATATTATTAGACTCCATTATTAGATATATTAGATTATTAGACTTATTAGACATTATTCGATATTACTAGACTTACTACACTTGAGCATCTACACACCCATTAAGGAAAGCAGCACTAGGATTCAGTCTTGAACTCCATATAGTTGCACAATTTTGAAGAGGTTTTGGGTTGGGTTTTTGTGTTTTGTGGATTTTTTTGCTTAGCTGTTCTGGGGTTTTTTTGTTGTTTGGTTTTGGTTTTTTGTGGTGCAGGAGTTTATTTGGGGTTTATTTTGTTTTGGGTTTGTTTGTTTGCTTGTTTGGGGGGGGGTTGGAGGTTTTGTTTGGATTTGGTCTTTTGTTATTTGTTGGTTTTTACTTACATAAAGAAATCACAGAATTGTTTAGGTTGGAAGGGACCTTAAACCTCACATATATCCAACCTCCCTGCCATGAGCAGGGATGCCTTCCACTACACCAGACTAGAAATGCAACACCACAGCACTTCAAGAAAAATATTTCTTTTTTGAAAAGATTAATGTTTAGACCTACAAAGTCATACATGCGCTGCAAAAGGCTCTGCAGCCAAGGGTAACACTGGGTGCAAAAAGCAAAAAGAGGAACCCAATTGGGTTAATTCCTCAAAACCCCACAGGAAAACAAGAGATCAAGCATTAAAACCTGTCTAAGGTGCTGGCCACATTCTGAGCCACTCAACAGCAAGAAACCTTTGCATGCACATTTGCAATTTAAAAATAATGCATACAAGCAAGCAGTAAAGTTTTGGTAAGGCGAGGTGGCAAAATCTTCTGACTTGTTTGTGGTAAAGAAGTCCCAGTCTGCAGGATGTTTTTTTCCACATAGGGCCAATGAAAGTCTCCCACACATCAAGAAAAGGCATTTACTGCACTTTTCCCTTACTCATTTGTGCAAAGAGTCAATTAATGACTGACTAAGGTTCATGGTCCCAGGGTGGACCCCTGAAAAGTGCTCCAGCTGTGGCTAGACAAAAGAAGAAGGAGGGGATGGGGGGACACATTTTTTAGAAATGGCCAGTCATTCATGCCCAGCCAGTGACAGAAAACTCTGGACTTCACCAGCACTGAAATGATTCACTCCTCTTGACCAGAACTAAGAAATCCCATGCTCCTGCCACCTCTTTGCAAGACTCCCTCATTTTGGGAAAACTCCCAGGCTGCCTGGGGTGGAGAAGCACCTGCACATGCAGCAGGTGAAGCTGGAGCAATTTCAGGCCACAACAAAGCCATGTGTTCTGTGCTTTTAGCATCAGTGACAAAGATCTGGTCCCAGCTCACCTTAATGAGGTCTTTCAGCAGGGTCTGACAGATCTGCTTCGTGTCGTTCTTAGAGAGGTGTCTCTTGTTCATAAGCACACGGTACCTATTGAAAAAGTCAGGGTAGGACCACCTGAAAGCAAAGCACACGCTGGGTTAGTCTGCATGCTGGGCACTGCTTCACTAAAATAAAGTGCTTGGAGTCATAGATGAGCCAAAGTGTGCAATATTTCAAGGGATTTCTCACCACAACCCTCAGCATGGACCAACTCCAAAAGGAGCTACTCACCCCCAGCTTGGCCCCAATCTCAGATGCTGAATGACCATGTGGCCTTTCCAGCCTGGAACAGAGAGGCCACAGATCACCCTGCTCTCACCCCTGATGTGCTTCCCAATCTGCTGCTCTTTACCACTCAAATGCAACAATGCTGCTCCTGTCAGAAAGGAGAAGCTAACTTGGGAAAAATCATGGATCTCTTGTTTACCCAAAAATAAAAATTAAACAGCAATCTTCATAAAGTTGTAGAAAATGAATCAAATAGAAATTCTTCGGTTTTTGTGTTCCCAAACTCTGCTGAATACTAATTTCAACCTACTCCCTAATTGCTCCGTCTTGAGGTCTGCGACTGACACCCTTCAAACAAACACAAAATCTTTTGGCTCTGGAAAGACAAAGCAGCCCCTTGGAAGATGCCTCACTGTCTCCAGCAGCAAAGCCTCCAAACAGGCAATGCTAATTGAAGGAATTAGAGCACTGTATCCTGCTGCTAGAAATATCATCTCCTGCTGTTGGTGATAGATGCAGACTGCGATCCTGAAATTGCTTCAGCATCTGCCAAGTTTCAGCCTTCTCTAAATTAACACAGTGACTTATAAATCCCTCAAAACCTGAGATTTTAATTAACACTAAACTTTTCCAGCAATGTCCAGAATGATCATTGATACTTCAACAAAATACGCGTAACAAGCATCAAAGAGAGACTGGAGAGAATCACAGAGGATTTGATTTCTGCCCTCACTCAACAAAACCACCTGTGAGCCTGATCCTTACCTGCAGGGATGCTCTGGCAACCAGGACGAGAACAAACTGTGAAGAGCTGCCACACAGAAACATTCTCTTCACCCAGAGGCCCCATGTCCACCTTAACTTTTTGCATTACTGCACCAAATTCTTCCTATTTTTACAATTCCAGGGATTAAGAGTGTGGGAGGGAAAATAAACTGAAAGGGCCAGAGCATTGCTTGTGACAGGTCGTGGCCAGTTTGCAGTGGTGAGGCTGAGTGAGACCACCTGAGCAGTCACAGCTGCCAGCTCTACAAAATGCATCATGAAACAAAACTGTTCAGTCGGAAGGGACCTGCACAATCATCTACTCCAGCTGCTGGTATCTCTCATGAAACACCTTGAAGGCTGGAAGCTGTGGTATTTGCTAAGACAGGCATATTGCTGATTTCAAAACACACAGCCAACAGAGTTTTGTGCCACTTCAGAAAAGGGGAGGAAAGCCAATGCTTTTTTTTCATTGAAAAGAGTACAGTAAAAGGAAATGTTTGCAAAGGGAATGAAGAGAGCAAATGGGAAAAAAAGGTGGACTGGCAAACCACATGTAACTCCTGCATGGACACACAGCACCCAGGACACAACTAGTAAAAAATAAAGGGACTGGCAAAAACCAGAATACCCTTGGGATTGCACCTAAAGCCAAAGGTAAAATGGAGATCTTGTCGGGGCAAAAGCATGAAGGCCACTGTGATGAAAGGATTTCCCATGCTCAGAATGCTCAGATTGGCTCTGGAACAGCCAGATTTAGTGCTGATTCAATCTCTGTCTCCATGGGCTAGTCCTGAGGCCAGGCAGCTACAGCTACCCACCCTCAAATAACCAAAAGTGCTGGATCACCACTAAAAAAACTAAGATGACAGCTATAGGGAGCTCCCTCTGGGGAGGGAAAACTTGAGCACAAAGATTATGCAAGACTACAGGCTTGTGTCCTGTAAGGTTTACCTTAAACTTGCCTCCTCTTTGCTTTCCCAGCACCTCTGTTTTATAATTACGTTTCCCATTTTGCATTGTGCAAATAAAATCCATTTTCATTTCAAGCATGCCCAGGGTTTACACAGCTCCAAATCAAACCTGAGAGGAGAAGCAGAGCATGCGGAGCCCGAGGCACCCAGCCAAGCACACGAGGCTGGCTCGGGTACTGCTCAAGCCAGGGAAAGCTTGGGAGGAGGGAAGAGAGAAGGAAGGAGTATTCCCATTAACCTGCCAGAGTCAGCTCAGGCACTGGCATTATTAACTGCTGATATCTGGAGAAAAAAAATCACCCTGCAGGTGCCACCCAGGCTCTTCCAGCTAAGGGCAGATGGTGAAGAGGCAGAACATGAAACTCAGGGCACAGGTCCAAGCTGGGCACAAAGTAAAATCCATCATCTTCCAGGACCACAGCAGAGATGGAGATCCCACAGCTGCCCACAAGCAAGAGTCAGACACCTGCAGGAATTCCTTAAAAATAAATCATAGGTCACTGCACAGTGGGTCTTCCTCCAGAGCCTGTCATTCTCATTTCCCAAGGCAGAAAAAAATTATTTTCCATGTCCATCCTTAATAAAAATTACTCACTTTTCAGGAGTAAGTCTCACATGAGACATTGGAAGAGTCAGAGAATACATTCCCTGGTTTCTGCCAAGGTGTTCACAGGACTGGTGGCATCCACAGCCCCACATGTCCCAGAGGTTCACAGCCCCACGCTGAGCCCCAGGGCACTGAACTGCCTCCCTTGTGCTCTCACCACTCTGATTTATCAGGGAATGACAGCCCTGACACCACACTGCTCCTGAATTATTGTCCATGGGCATCATGACAAAATCTGTGCCACAACAGGAGTTTCGCTGGGATATTTGCCATCCCAGTTCATCAGCAAAAGAAAGCTGCAGGGGTTCATAGGTGCTGCTACAGAATCCTCCCCGGAGAAAGGAACAATTAAAGCACTCAGGTTTAATGTAACATGCCTCATTGAACCACTCGAGGCTCAAAGCTGTATAAAATTTCCTTACAACTATCTGCTGGGAGAGAAACAAACATGATCCCCCAGCCCTGCAAGGGAGATTTCTCCAGTGCAGAAATACTGAAGCTCAGTGCTTTGTTGTACATGCACTTTTAAAATTACTTTTCTGCACATACTTTTTTTTTTTTTTTTAGGTACAATGCCTTCATTTTAAAAGGGAAAACAAAAACAAACATGAAAACAAAAAAAGAAAATTCATTCATACTTGCCAAGCCACACACTGACTCCCAGCAGGAGACAAAGGATGTGCTGTGTTACCCCACAGCTTAGCAGGTCAGGAAAGACCATGGGAAGGGTACACCTCAGTTCAACTTGTGGACAGGTATCAAATAAAAAACAGATCTCAGGTGCTTAGTATGCTGCCACACAACACACAGCATGGGCAAGCCTCAGTGCTGAGGGCTGGAAACCACCAAGGGACACTAAATAAATACAGATCTGTATCATTATTATCAAGTTTTAAGATCCAGATAAGTGATGCAGAGAAAAGAGATGGAACCAGGGCATTTTTGTACCTGCACAACTGAGAAACAGGAAGAAGGAGGCACAAAGGACTGGGCAGATGCTACTCAAACTGAGATCAAGCCAACCTCAAACAGCTGAATTTTGCTTTGATGCCAGCACAGGTCACTAAGGGGAAAAGGCAATAAAGGGAAGGGAAGAATGCAGAAAAATAACTTATGCCTGTGCAAAAAAACCCTCCTTGGGCTCAAGCAGCAAGGAGGATGGTTGGCTGAGAGCCTGAGGCTTGGTCATCCCAGCAAAGTCTTTGGCACCTACAGGAAACAGAGGGAATAAGACATAGCACATGCCACAGATGAAGTAATCTTTTTTCTGTAGTTTAAGCAACCAGATTTGGATGTTTTACACAAAAATGCAGCCAGGTGCAAAGCAAAGGGGCCGTTCCTGTCCAAAATCAAGGGTTTATGAACCTGAGCAGAGCCAGCTGTGTTTATTACAATGCCAAATTGAAGGGAGAGCGTGGGTAGGAAACTGGGGTTGACATTCCAAGGAAGCTTCCAAGAAGCATCTTTCCAAGCAGTCAACAACTGCCCAAAATATCCACAACCCATTGTTTCAGCAATGTTGTGCCAGCTGCACTGAGTGAACAGCAGAAAGCAGTGTTATAGATCAAAAAAGCTTCCAACTCTTAACCATAATATGGTTTCTTTTGGTACCCTAAAATAACTGAACGTGAAATGTTTCCACTCAGAGCAAACAAATTCACCCAAGACCATCCCAGGTGCTGAGCAAACTCAGTTTTGTGTGGGAAATCCTGGCAGCACCACAAGGCACCCTCCTCTGAAGGGGTCAATATATTAAGCAGGAAGGAGCTGGGCGATATTTATCTTTTCAGAGGAGTCGGAACACGTCTGGAAGAGTGCAGGTTCAATCTCAGAGCCAAGATTTGACATGAAATTATTTTAGAAGCTGCAGTTCAGGGAGAAAATTTCTCTTGCCTTGTTTACTGCAGCAGAACAGATTTGCCTTTCAATTAGTTCTAAAACATGCAGTCTGGCCTGGCTTGAAATTAGCTGGAATATATTCAAAGGGAAAAACGAGGGGGGGAAAGCCCCTCCATTTACATATTACACCTTTGTTGGGTGTGGGCAAACAGAACTGTTGGTAGCCAAAGCAATTTATAGGTCTTGTTATCCTGAAATGACAGCCAGACAGCTAAAGGCACATTCTGTAAAAAAATTATACATCAAGGATGTCCATGATAGTTTTCAATTATAAATGTTTAATATTTATAGAGTTTAGCAGCTGGGATTTCACACTGAATTGATACAAAAATGCTGAATCTGACAGTGTGCTCCAGCGACCAGAGGAAGCAGCCAAATGCCAAGGATACTTAAACTATAAATACATAACAACTACAAAGAGGGTAATTCAGAGAGAACTGCAGTGATGAGGCAATTCAGAGTGATGGCACAGTGGGGCAACACTGCTGCTGGACCACTGACTGGAAACCACCATAACCAGCAGGGAGAAAAAAAAAAGTACAGTTTTGACAGAACCAATTTTAAAACTTGGTTTAAAGAATTATTTTGCTATTCATGGAGATGTGCAGCAATTAGTTCTCAACAGACTCATCTCTGTGCAGCCAGTTTCTGTAAGGAAGATGAATGGTTTTACAGCACAGAGACATCTTCCACGCTTTACCCAGGGAAGCTGATGATAGATTTACTACCTACACACCTCAGACACTCCATTCATCACAGTCATTTATGTACATGCTAACAGACACAGATTTCTTAACTGCTGAGTAACATTTCAAAGCAAATGATACATTTCCAATTTATTTCAGGCGCAGCCTGAGCGCAGCCTACCATGGAAATGGTAAAATAAACCTAGGAACACCCTAAGTGGGGAGTCCCAGGCTTCAGATTCCTGAGACTTACACAGCTTGAACAACTACCACTTGTATTAAAAATTATTTCTTTTTCTAGAGGTAAAAAAATTATTAAGGATTCAAAACACTGAATTCTTCAGCAGCGGGTGGATTTATCCAGAGATCTCTGAATCAAAGTCACATCACCCTCAGAAAGCTACTCTAGTGACAGTGTGCTGGAATATATTCAGAAATAAACATTACAGGATGAAAACAAGAGTTCTTCTATTGTTTCTGGATAAAACTTACCTTGAGATAAACAAATTTGGAAGTTCCCTGTTGCTTTATGGGTAAATTGCTTACACCTGAGCGAAGTGAAAGTCACAAAGATCAAGTTTTCTGCGATTATTTTAAAGTATTCTAAATTTAGAGCCTTCACAAGAGGTTTAAATTTAAAGCAATGACTGTCCTTTTCGGTTTTATCCTTAATCAAGCAATATAAATTCAACCTGTCTTAATATATAAGGAAATACAGAGGAATAATCAATGCTCACTGTGATGAAAACCGAGAGATATCACATGTAAAACTGCAGAAATAACTAAAAGTCTGTTACTTTTCCTACAAAACAAGATCCTGTGGAAGCATCTTTTCCCAAGATGGTCCATAAAGTCAATATAAAGACACAGATTATTCACAATCTTTCAATGACATTGTCCAGCTCCTGGGTCTGGATCTTCAAGATTGGAATTTTCTGAGTAAGGAAGATGAAGAACTATGGGAGCCCAAAGTGAGTATTCTATTTGGTGCAGAGCTGCTCCTATAGACACTTACATCCTAGAAATATTAAAATACACAAATATGTGTCCTTCAAGAATCACAAACTTTGGAGAAGGTCACTCTGAAAGGCTGAAATTGCTTTTTGAACCCTTTTTTTTGTCCCTGGAAGAAGAACAAGAGCTGACAAGTTGCAGTGAAGGAAGAGTTCTGTATTCCTAGCGTCCTGGGAAAAGATCTCACAACCAAAAGCATGCAAGCAGAGCTGAGAGCATCACTTTTTAGTTTGTAAGGGTGGAGTGGTTCTTGTACTGGCCAATTCTTTGCTGTCAATAGATCCTGGCTGGTGTCCAGGTGCTGCAGTGGTTTCTCCCCTCTGCTCCCCCTCCCCATTACTGATTTCACATTGATTTTAGTGCTGTGGAGTATTAGCTGCAGTTAAGTGAGCAGAAATGGGAAAATGCTACAAATCTGTAGGATAATCATGAATGGAGAGGAACAGGGTGTGTTCCATGCAGCCATGGTAAGACCAGTAACAAACCTCACAAAACACACAACGCTCAGGTCAGAGCTCCCCAGACTCTCCCAGGACCCCCCATGGCAAAGCCAGGGCTCAGACTGCACTGGGCAGTGTGACTGCTTGCTTGGGGAGCAAAGAACTGCATTTCTCTGGCCTTTTCCATGTGAAAAAACCCCCATTTTTCATTGCTTCAGGGCTTTTACTGCAAGGACTAACAGATTTGGTCTGGCTACAAAGATGGGAGTGAAAAACACCCATGGGCTGGAATTTTTGATTCCCACCGTGGCTTAGGGATCAATTAAGGAAGAAGCAGCTTTTACTGGTTGCTTCCTCAGAAGTCCTCAAGACTTCGGAGATGAGAGCCAAAGGTGATGCTGGGTCTTCTAACAGGGTCAGACTCCCAGCATGAGGGCCCAGATCTGCACCCTGCCGTACTGGCAGCGGACACAGAGAAATTGGGCTCCATGAGTATTTTCTTCTTCTCCTTCTGTTTTCCCTTCTTCCTCCTTAAGTTGCTGGACCCAGCTGGTCAGGGAGGACCCCAAGACCAGCTGTGACCTGTCCACAGAGGTCCCTGGCCAGCAGAGGTGACAGAGCCACCTCAACCTGCAGCTGCTGCCCTCGGCTGCCAGAAGCCCCTGCAGCTTTTCAGGAGGTGAGAGCAGCACACTCCTCCCCAAAATGCAGGACAGGGGGCTGCTCATGGTGCTCCACATCACGCTTAGCCAACACTTCACCGAGCATATTTATGACTTCTTTGTTCCATATAGAAGGGCTGATGGCTTTGCTGACATTAACACAAAGCTGCTTGGCACTAAAATGCAATTGATGCATTTTTAGAATTATTTGCCCTTGTCATCTTCAGGACTTATGTATAGTCTATTTTTTCTGATTTATTGGGCCTTAAAAACCTCTTTTGAATTTTATATCTTAATCAGCAGGAGCACACCACCCATAACCCTCCTTTTTATGATGCAAGAGTTTGAAGCCTAGGATGCTCTGGATGTGCTCTGTGAAATTCTACAACAATAATTTACAACCCTTATTTTCTTTCTCTGAAAATAGAATCAGAATTTTTTTTTGGCTGAAATGAGGATTGCAGCAGATGTCTGAAGCCAGGGGGAAGAAAAAATCACACACAAAGAAAATCAAATTGAACAGTGGAAGAGGCTTCAGGCAAACAGTGAAGAAGTGCTTTAGGGCAGTGCTTGCTTCCAGAGTTGTTTCGTTACTTGGTTTTCACCTAGGTACAGCATCCATCCAAACTGGATTCCTTTGTCTGCCAGGCATCAGCTTTTTCAGAGGTTTCATGAGAGCAAATTACCTCTCAGGACCAGACTGAAAGCAGCAGCTGGAGCACTGGACACAGCACAACACACTCTCTGTCATGCCCACTTTGCAGCTCTTTGCTTGACAATGAATCTCTTACACTTGAGGAGCCCAGGACATAATGGGAGTTTGGCAAAATGAAAAAAAAAATATATAAAAAGCAGAAAATCAATCCTGGATACAAGCAAACCTAAATAAACATTGTCCTGCCAACACAAGTATTTTCTTCTACCTCCCTCACGTCAGATAATCCCAGAAGGGTTTGGTCTTTAAAGCTCACCCAGTGCCACCCCTGCCATGGGCAGGGACACCTTCCCCTGTCCAGGGGTGCTCCAAGCCCCATCCAGCCTGGCCCTGGGCACAATGAACCTGCTGGGTAAGCGGCAGGAGCAGCACAAGCCCAGGGAATTCCCAGCCCAGCACCTGGATGGGAAGCCAGCCGTACTGATCCGGATGGTCTCCAGCACTCCACAGGCTCTCAGCTGCTGCACTGCTTTCTTCGGATCAAACCTGCAATCAGATTTAGGACAGACATTAACACACAGTGAAAGGGAGCCCACAGCCACTGCCTCTGAAACCTCAGCATACCCCGGGCCTGGCTTTGGGAACAGGCTGCACAGATGTCACACCTTTTCTCTGCATGTCGCAAAGGTCTGATTTCCAAGTTGCTTGAAACCTTGCTCCCACCCTGCTATCAATGCCAGGGGTATTCTTGGGATAGACTGACCATGTGCTGCAATTAATTAGTGCCCACAGCCAGAATCTACCTGGCTTTGTAAAGCAATACAATCACAATAAAGAAGGGAACAGGCTACCCCACCACAAGCTGCCTGGTGAACCAGCTGTTGGGGTAACAACATATTTACAGAAATCAAATTCAACAGCAAAATAAGTCTGATATATTCAATTCCATACCCAAATCAGGTAATTAATAGGTCCCACAAGTTTCTAGACTAAGTCTTACAAGAACAGTGGTGGTCATGTTCCAGACTAACGACTTAAGTAGGCACCATGTGGAAATTCAAGGTGTTTCTGCCCTCCTCTTTAAAGCTTGCATCATCCCTTACCACTGGCATCTCATTTCTATCAGGAATTTGTGGCAAAAAAAAACTCATGGCAACTTCCAGCTGAATACCCAGGCAGTTCCTGGCAAAAACTCACTCCAAGCTCAGACCATGCTTGCAGAGAGTGAGTCCAGGTACCAGCATCCCCCATGGCCGCTCCCTCCTTCCACCCTGACTCTGAATGCACAAGGAGGTCACAGCTCTCCAGCCCTGGAAGGCACTGGAAAAGGTCCCTGCATCAAGCTCAGTCTCACATGATGCAATGTCCATAGCTGTGTGAGGTTTCCAGAACAAAGCTTCTTGTATAATGCCAGTATTTTTCCCTTTCTGAAAGCTCAAAATATTTACACCTGCAAGTCAAGATTACATGAATAATTCTTCGTGCTCTCTTCTGTACAAAAGCAGCATGAAAAATAGTCTCCTTCTTCTCTCTCTGTGCTTTTTTTAATTCCCTGGACCTGTCAAGTCTCCAAGCAAGTTATTCACTGCAACACCACCAACACTGTGCAGGGTGAAAAATCAGTCTGGGCTGTCACTCACTTCAAGGAAGAACCCACAAGGGTGCAATTTCCATAACAATAAATAATAAACAGGAGTGGCAGATCGACAGGTAAGCGTCAGTCCTGGAAGATGCCAGGGCAATTTCTCTGGTATCCAAGGGAAACTCTGCAAAGCAGCAAAGCCCTGCTCAGTGGGGGTGAAATGCAGCCACCAGAGAGGCTGCAGTCATCTGCCAGCAGCACCTCCAGTTATGGGCTAATGCTGAAATTAAGATCTTAAAAGTGGGACAATACAGCTTATTACAAAGTCCTTTTCCTTGCCATGGTAGGTAGAAGCACCTGGCAGGTTGCTTTTGGCCTGGAAACCCAAATCAAAGATCCCAAGCCCTGCCTGAAAGTGAACCTAAAAGGAAAACTGACAGAGGAACAACCTGAAGTCAGGCATTCCCCTTGCACATCTCTCTTTGGAAGTCTTCTCCAGCAGGAATTCACCTCAGTCCCAGCCTGCAGTCAGATGCAGCAGACACCCCTGCATGGAGCAAGGTGTCCCAGGATGGGAGCCTGACACCCTCCAGCCCCATTACAGATTTTATCTTCTCAGCATGTTGTGAGTAGGAATGCAGGGTGTGAGAGACCTGAGGAACCTGCCAGTCCAACCCCCTATGCTCAAAAACTGGGACAGCTGTGGGGGCAGACCCATGGCCCAGGGGTTTAGCCAATGAAAACTGATAGAAACCTCCAGAGATGGAGGCTGAATAACCTCACAGGCAGACTGCTCCATTGACAGACTGTCCTCAGGGAGAAAAAAAAACAGGTTTACTCATGTCCAGTCTGAACCTCCCGTGTAAATTTGGGGCCATTGGCTCCCTCCTCCCACCACACACCACTGTTGAGAGCATGGCTTTCTCCTCATGGTAGCCCCTCTAAGTACTGAAGAGCTGCCATTACCTCCTCCCTGTTCTCCAGGGAAAGCTTTTCATTTTAGTAAAAACATAATGCTCTTGTGAGCCGAAAAATGTTATGTTTTAGAGGAAACTTACTTTCTCACTGAACAACAAACAAAACACCGAGTGTTCTGCACGCTGCAGACACTTGGGTGCTAACGTGGAGCAATGCTGATGATCTTTCACTTCACAAATGCTTCTCAGCACTGCACATTTTCCAGCATGTGTCTCTATATCCCACTTTAACACATAAAAAAGTACTACAAGGAGCAGCTGAGGGAGCTGGGCAGGGGCTGGAGCCCCAGGAGAGGCTGAGGGAGCTGGGCAGGGGCTGAGCCTGGAGCAAAGGAGGCTCAGGGGGGCCCTTGTGGCTCTGCACAGCTCCTGACAGGAGGGCACAGCCGGGGGGAACAGGGACAGGAGCAGAGGGAACGGCCTCAGGCTGGGGCTTGGACAGCAGCAGGAATTTCCCCATGGAAAGGGAGGTGAGGCCGTGGCAGGGGCTGCCCAGAGGGGTGTTGGAGTGCCCATCCCTGGAGATGTCTGAGGATGTGGCACTCAGTGCTCCAGGCTGGCGGCACAGCGGGGATCAGGCACAGCTGGGACTCCATGATCCTGAGCTCTTTTCCAGCCTCAGTGCTCCCAGGATTCTGTGACTTTATTTGAGCCAGGCTAAGGATACAAATTCCTCAAGCTGGTGGCAGCAAGACCAACCTTGACCACGATCCCCAGGTGACCATGCCAATTAAGCAATCCATGAGGGGTGAGGGGGGAGAGGCTCTTGCAGAACCAGCCACAGGAGACACCTGAACCCCCTGCGGATGAGGATGCAACCCCATCACCACAACCTAAAGCAACCTCCTCCAGAACCATCCTTGTGTCTATTTTGGCCTGTCATTTGTTCCCAAAATCCTGAGCTGGGACATTCACCAATAGTAGCATCACACTGGGCAGAGCCATCACTTGGAGTAGGAGCAGGCACTGGCAGAATTATCCTCCTGGTGCTTGCTACCCATAATATCTTAGGGATACAACTGAGTTCATTCAATTACTGCCCCCTGAAAACCAGGAGTTTGCACATCCATGGAATTATATTAACTGTATCCTGAGCATCGCATGAAAAATTGAAAGTTCAAAGGCAGAGAAGTGAAGAGGGATGAGCTGAAAGGAGAGCTAAGCAGGGACATGGAGTCCTGGAAAGACCCACTGGAAAGATGAAACCACTTCATCACACAGAGCATCTACCACACTCTCACTACAGCAAGTCAGAGAATAATTTTGTGCTTCATCTAAAGAAAATTTTCAATCACACAGTGTAATCCTGAATTTCACTTAATGAACACCCTCTGCAAAAGGCAAGAGGAGACCAAGGCCCAAGCACATGCAGTTCCTCCAGGATGGTGTGTGAAACAGATCAGCACAGCACAGGAACACAGATCCCATCACAGCCATCCTTCTCCAGGGCTGCTAACTACTCATCTAAGGAATCAGGTAAATAGAAACCAGTTTCTGAATGTCTTGCAGTGATTAATACCCCTCACTTTGCTGTTAGCAGGGGCAGAAGAGTCAAGCCAGGAAGCTTCCTGGTGGATACATCTCTCCCAGCACATCATGACCAAGGGTGAGTCTGTTTAGAGAAGCTCTGCCTTCCTTCCAGGACACTGTTGGAGCTGTCTCTGCATTCCTAAATTGCACTGTGCTCACTGGGAGCACTCAGCCTGCATCAGATCAGCTGCAGGGAAATGCCTCCCTGCTGCTGGATTACATTTACAACCTTCTTCCTTAAAGGTCACCACCTGCACTTGATGCCTTTCAAGGACATCATATCTGTAAGGTCCCTGCATACTAATGGCCAAGCTTTTCTGGAGTTACAGAGAAGAAAACTGGGCACAAATCCATGACCAAGAGGTCAAACAGGGCTAAAAACTACCTGCTCACAGAGTTTGCTGCCTGTGATACGTCTCTGAGCTATGGACAAAGATCAGGACTGGCCTTTTGCTTCAGCTGCTCACCTGCCTGGAGTTGATACAAACCACATCTTTACTTTTTCTACATTTATTTTGGAAGCACCAAGATATTTCTGTTCATTTTACAAGCCCACTACTTATCTCTTCTTTTTCATTTCCTTCTCTTGTCACTGTTTGGAACTATAATTATTTAAATCAAAGCAAGTCTAAGATAAAAACTGCATGAAGACCCTATCACTGCAAAGCAAGGACGCTCACTATTAGCAGAGCATTTCTATGAATTATTAGAACCTGAATTTGGCTTCATTTCAGAGGCACAAACCTCCCATGCTGAAACCCAAAAAGGTGACTCCAGCAACCCACACAGACCTTCCATCTTCAGGAGCAACATTAAATGGAAAGGGAAGCTCTTTAGCAGGAGGAAGAGCCCAAAGCATGCCCTGCCACCATAAAG
Source organism: Melozone crissalis (assembly GCF_028551555.1). Classification (NCBI taxonomy): domain Eukaryota; kingdom Metazoa; phylum Chordata; class Aves; order Passeriformes; family Passerellidae; genus Melozone; species Melozone crissalis. The sequence goes on from NW_026535814.1 coordinate 21,861,884, forward strand.
CTGAGCATATCTGCTCATCGAGTTCTTCATCAGTAAATCTGCAGGCAACACTAAGCTGGGAGCTTGTGTTGATCTATTGGAAGGAAGGAGGGCTCTGCAGAGAGACTTAGATCAGTTGGATGGATGGGCAGAGTCCAGCAGCATGAAGTTTAATCAGTCCAAGGGCCAAGTTCTACATTTTGGCCACAAAACCCCCCCACAACGTTCCAAGCTGGGGACAGTGTGGCTGGACAGTGCTCAGGCAGAAAGGGCCCTGGGGGTGCTGGTGACAGCCGGTTGAACATGAGCCAGCAGTGTGCCCTGGTGGCCAAGAAGGCCAGTGGCTCCTGGCCTGGGTCAGGAATGGTGTGGCCAGCGGGAGCAGGGAGCTCATTCTGCCCCTGTACCGGGCACTGCTGAGGCTGCACCTTGAGTGCTGTGTCCAGCTCTGGGCCCTCAGCTTGGGAAGGACGTTGAGATGCTGGAGCACATCCAGAGGAGGGCAGCAAGGCTGGTGAGGGGTTTGGAACACAAGCCCTGTGAGGAACGTTTGAAGGAGCTGGGGCTGTTTAGCCTGGAGAAGAGGAGGCTTAGGGGTGACCTTATTGCTCTCTACAGCTTCCTGCAGGGAGGTTGCAGACAGGTGGGGTTTGTCTCTTCCACCGGGTAGCACTGACAGAACCAGAGGACACAGCCTCTAGCTATGTCAGGGAAGGTAGAGGCTGGATATTAGGAAAAATTTTTCACCAAAAGAATAATAAAGCACTGGAATGCTCTTCCCAGGGAGGTGGTGGAATCACCATCTCTGAATGTGTTTAACAAAAGACTGGACATGGCACTTGGTGCTGTAGTCTAGCTGAGGTGTTAGGGCATAGGCTGGACTCTATGATGTTAGAGATCTCTTCCAACCTCATTATTCTGTGATTCTGTGATCTGCAGGGCCACTTACTTGAAGGGGAGCTTCTCGTCGTTGGGCTTGATGCAGCGCACATAGTGCGGGGTGGTGGCGTTCAGGGTCTCCATCAGCAGCTGCAGGGAGTTGCGGAACTGAAAGACAAAACCACTCATCTGGAGGAGGGAGGGAGGAGCTGTGACCCTGCAGCCCCAGCCAGCAGTGCCACAAGCCACCTGTGGGTGTGACACGGAGTGAGCCTCCCCATGGACCCAGCACAGGCAGGGGGAATTCAGAGAAGACACTGTGGGGTTGAGGGCTTCCAGCTCAAAGAGTCAGGAGCAATAAAGCTCGGGAGTCTGCCCAGTTGGGTCTTTAAACATCTCCAAGGACGGAGACAGCACAACCTCTCTGTGCCCCTGTTGAACTTTTTGACTGCCCATAGGGGGGAAAATGCTCCTTTTCTGAAGCTGTTTCAGTTTAAAGGCTCCACAGTATATTGGGACACCATCCAGTGAATCCCAGAGTCTCCACCCTCCCCAGACCATCTCCCAGCTGCTTTCAGCCAAGACTTCTCAATCCTGCTGTTCCAGAGACACCACTAGAAGTCATCCAAAACACAACAGCTGAACACAGAGATCATGGGAAAGTCTCTTTCCACCCAGCTTTTTATTTACCTCTGCTTCAAACTGAAGCAACAAGGTATTAACTGGATTGTTCTGTTGTCACTGACTCCCTGAGACCTCCCATTACCTGGTGTCCCACTGTTTTCCTGTGCTCCTTGTTGGCAGCTTTGAAGGCTGGCTTGGCAGAGCGCACGTTGATCCGGGTTGTTCTCTTTGCCACAGCAGTGGCGGGCACAGTGTCCTTGTCCTCCTGGAATAAGTCTGCTACCATCTGATACTGAAACAAAAGGCAACACTTGAGCACCTCTGGCCCTGTTCGCTGGGGAATGAACCCACCCAGCTCCCACTGCTCAGGCCATTCCTCACTCATCCTAAACCTGGAAGGGGAAAAAGGGCAAGAAAGTGAAAGCAAGAGGAGTTGTCTACATGAACCATGTCAGCAGGACAGCTGACCATTCTGTGCTGCAGGTCATGAAACCTTGAAACATGCACATTAAATCAAACTAACCTAAAAAGAAACAAGGCTGGATTGCTGAGGTCTTGCCAAGGCACAAAACCTCCTGGACAGGAGGTGACTCTTGCTCCCAAGGCTTTGTTTCAGGGTGTTTATGCAGCCCTGCCCCAGCAAGGATGCTCCCTACACAGCACACACCCCAGCACAGGATCTCCTGTGAGCACAGGCTGCAGTCAGGCCCCACCACAGCCCCGGAGACACCCTTGCTTTTCAAAAAATTAAGGGACACAAACACTTCCTCCCTAATGACCCACCTTCCAGGGTAGCACCACCATCCCACAACCCTACAAGCACCACATCTACCTCAACAGATCCTAAGCCTGGGATTTCTGGGAAGCCAGCAGCCACATTTCTGCTTCACAAACAACAGGTGAGCTGGCAAAGGCAGTTAATGCCTTTTTTATTATTATTATTTAGGAGACAGGATATTCAGATTTACATTAGGTTGGGGAACCTGAATATTAAGTAAGCCACCATAAACCTGGTCTGGTTAGCAAGCCGGTTGAATTTTCACATCTTGAATCCATCTACACACCCACACTGGCTACTGCCACAGCTGCACTTACATTCAAAGGGGAAATCCTTAAATGTAAAAAAGCCCTCTCTGCCAGCAGGTGGGATGTCATGTCTCACCAGCTGAGCTGGGCTCCTGCCAAAGCACCCACAGGGCCTCCCAGCAGCAGGGATGCCGGAGCACCTGAGGGACAGAACCGCATTCCCCACATCCATGGCACACCACGCCCAACACATCCACCCCAAAACCACGAGCACAAGGCAGTGGCAGCTGCCGAGCACTCTTGCCCCCACCTCAGGCTCCTCCAAAAGCCCAGCCTGGTTGCATTTCCATTAAGATCCCAGCAAGAGTGCTGTGGTTTACCACTTTTTAGACATAAACAGACAGCCCTGTGCTGTGAAGGGCTGCCTGGCTCTCTGCCACATCCCTGGGCTGAGACAGGAACACTTCCAGCCCTGTCCTGTGGGATGTTCTCACAGCTTGTTAGGACAGCAGCCTCAACAACACTGTGGGAAGGAAATTATTTGCATTACATGAGCAAATTTATTGCAGGCTCCATGACTGCACTAGCTAAGGATCTGCTTCACACTCAGCTTTCACTGCTATCTCTGCAGCTCACTCAACTCCTACCACAATAAAGGCTCTCTCCTTCTTCACCTGGCCCTCTATCCCTAGAAAATGATATCCTAACAGTTGTTAGGGATGACACAACACCATCTGGGATGCTCTGACTCCTGCAAGCACGGGAGGTATGGATGACACATGTACTAATGCAGATATCCAACACAGGCTCTGCATTACTGCCTCACACCTGACAATGTGGTAAAGCCTCTGGATGTAATTTGGAGTTTCAAAATATTTTCTCAACACAGCTGGGAGTGCCTCTGATCTCTCCATCCAGTTGGTATTAATAACAGCAGTGTTTGCTCCTGGGGAAGGATCTCAGAGCCAAGCTCTCAGCTTGCATGATGCAAACCTGGTGGAACTGGGACCATCTCTAGCAGGAGCCATTCTGGGGCATAAGCAAGAGGGACAGATCCCTCCTCCCCAGCTGGCAGGGTCAAAGCCACTGGTGCATTATTTGTAATTACAGAGACCTGGAAAATAATACCTTCACAGCATGTCCTTATGCCTTCAATCAGCATTCAAATAATTTCCCTTAATTCAAAGAACATCAGCTCTCAACTGTTTTAGCTGACCAGCGCTTACAGAACTAATTAAACGCTCTATAAAGTCTCTCTCACCATCTTGTTGATGGCAGTAATTGCATTCTAATTAGCAGAAGGCAGTTCTGCCTTGGTGGGAATGTTTCATCAGCGATGGCTTGCTGACAGAGAGGTGCCCAGGTCATTGCTGTGTTAAATACAGTGTTCTCCTTGCCCTCTGTGCTGCTTTAGCGGGAATGCAAAGAAGAAAGCAGGGAATGCTGTGTGCCAGCCTGATTCTGAGGACAGGACAAAGTCCTCACAGCACAAATCTGAGCTTTAGTTAAATTTACACTTTTGGGTAGCAGAGTCAGCACTGCCACTGCTGCTTTTGCTGGTTCAGAGAGACCAGGTTGCCTTTCACAGCAAAACAAAATTGTTTCTAATTGTTTATAGCCCTGGAGGGCAAATGGCAGGCAAGAAGCAAAAATACCAGGGTAAGAATCTGCTGGCAAACAGGGGTTAGGGGCAGCAAGAGCAGATCATCAGGCGTTGAAGGATTTGGGAGAGGAATGTGACAATGCTCCTGCTGCTCTTCTTCCAGACCAGCACGAGACCAGCACAGGCTGATACAAGCCACTGCTCCCATGTTGTTAGGGGAATGGCTTAAAGGCAGAAATTCAACAACCTATCTCCCAAAGGTTCTCAGATCCAAGTGAATTTCAGAGTGTTTTGGGCTGCGTCGGGGCACATGTGGCTGCCCCATCCCTGGAAGCATCCAAGGCCACAACGGACAGGGCTTGGAGCAACCTGGCATAGCAGAAGGGGCAGGGATGACACTGGATGGAATTTATTATCCCCTCCAACACAGCTATTAAACAAAGTCCAGCCTGCTCTGATATTATATTGTGGTCCCTTCATATGGCAAGAGAGCCTTTATTTTACATCTGTGTTTTTAGGGAATGATTTCCAGGGTCTCCACCACTCCACACCACACTACTCCAATGAGGTACACTCTCTCCTCCACACCAAACAGTCAAGCAGAAATCCTTATCAGACACTGCCAGTTCTGCAGCACTGACTCCAACAGCAACTTTAGCACTGGCTAAATAATTCATCATAAAGCATCAACTATTCCTGGAGGTTACCTGGCATTTCTAATGAGCTCTAATCATGCCCAGTTTTTCCCTGGGAAGCTTCCTGAGCATGCAGAGCTCTTGATTTGGGCATTATTAAAGCCCAGCTCCATGGTTATTAATTTCACAACTACTCCCATGGATGAGAAAATTGCTCATCTCGCCATTTTCACATGAATTCCTTGCTGTGAAACAGGCCAAGCCACTGACAACACTTAAATCATTTCCCATCCTCATCTCTTCCAACTTTGACAGGAACAAACTCCTCCTAAAAATAATGTTTCCTCCACCTCTCTTCATCCCACTCCTTATTCAGGGTGTCATTTAGAAGGTCACAGCCAGCAGCACACCCAAGGGTGTCACAAAGAGAAGTCTGAATATGACACACTTTTGCTTGCAACATGCAGGCCTTCAAAACTTATAATGTAAAAAAAAAAACCAAAAAACAAAAAACCCACAAAAAAACCACAAAAAAACCACAAAAAAACCCAAACCAAAACCAATTTAACATGCTGGCCTATGCTGTGGAAGGCTTTGAAATGGTTTGGAGGAAAGCAGATGAACTCCTTCCTTAAACCACACACCAGGTTTAGAGGAACAAAGGTGCACCAGAGTCACACAGCCTGGATTTCGGCTGCTGGATGGTGAGTTGGGCTTTGCATTTTCACACTAACTGCTTAATAAAAGCAGCTTCTGGGAGAGATGGGGTTGTTTAAGGTTTCAGCTCATTAATTGACAATGAAAGACTTAAAGCTGCAGGGAAGAACTTTTGGTCTGGTTTTAAAACAACAAGGATCTGAAATTCCTTAGCCGCCTGTGCTATTGACACTTTTAACCCAACCTACCCAAATGCCTACAGAGAGCAGGAGTATGGTACAGGAAGCCAGTGCAAAATCTATTCAATTTATATAGAAAACTGTAAAATCTCCAGTGTGGAGCCCACTGTCAAATGCTCATTTAGTGCAGGCATGACCCACTCCAAAGCCTTCAGAGCCCCACAGCTCTTCTGCTTCCAACATCCCAACAAATCCACAGCACACAGGAAATTTTAAACAGCAAGAGCCAAAAAAGCCTTTACCAGGAGACCTGGCATTCAAAGCCAGTCAATACATCCCTGCTGGCACCTGGTGCAATGAGATGTTGACAAGTTGTTTGTACAACACTCGGGAGAGGGAAGGTACACGGCACAAAACCTTGTAAAAGACAAGTGACACCAAGAGTGATCATTAGTGTCTCTTAATTTGTTAAAGTTACACGTTGGCAGTGGTGTAAAACAGCTCCACAGTAGCTGGAGTGTCTCAGAGTTCATGTTACAGTTACAGCATTACATATTAACTCCAGTTTTTGCACAGTAATTACTGAAGTAATTTGAAGTCACGGGGACAAGTATGACAGATTACAGATAACAGGAACAGCTATCTTCACACAGAAGGGGGATAGGACCAGCAAGGCTACCCACAATGTACAAACTACACTGGTGACAGTGGCTTTTAACCCCAGATCCCCGTGCTTTTGACAATCCTGGTCTAGTGCAAGGCGTCCCATGGCAGGGGGCTGGAACAAGATGATCCCTAAATTCTCTTCCAGCCCAAATAATCCAGTGATTCTGGGGGCGATGGGTGATTGGGTGATGGGTGGGGAGCTCCAAGCAAGAGCTAAGTGGGATGTACAGTGTTTTTGTACTATCTGCTCCTAATTTTGGCCCTTGGTGACCGAAAAAAGAAGAGGATCAGCAGGTTTGGGAACCACTTCTGCGATGCATCTTGACAGGACACCAACACCAGGGTGAAGGAAGGCAGACAACCACCCACATCCATGCATCCAGTGGGTGTAACCCTGAGCACCCTCCTCTCCCCATCCTTTTTCCCTGCTCCACACCCCCCTGGTTTGGCTCTCTGGTGGCTGTCAGTGCAGCAGGGTCACACCCTGAGCCAGGCGTGGCACAGGGACGCTCAGCTCAGCTCCAGCCTGGGCAGCTGCCCTGACCTGCTGCTCCTTTTACCTGGCTGGCTTTCAGGATGTTGATCTGCTCCTCGTACACGGTGTCCCTGTTCTTCTCCAGAAACCCCTCGCTCTGGTACTCCACCTGCCAGGACACAAAGGGAAGAAGCTCAGAGGGACAAGTCCAACACACAGGGACAAGGTGCTCCCACCACTCCCCTGCTGTCAGGAGCTCACCCCAAAACCCTGAGAGGGGAAAGGAATAACTGGAATTCAAAGGTCACTTTTTATCAAAGTGAATCTGGGTGAAAGCAAAATCCTTACTAGGAAACACAGATTGTTTCCTAGCCATTAAATTGCTGTGTATGGAAGTCAGGGGTAAAAAATGCAAGGATCATCAGTAACTCTACGTGCTCTTTTGTTCACTCTTCAACTCCTTCTAAGTTAATCAATAAACCTCAAAATATGCCCTGCCTAAGTCTCTTGTAGGTCTCTTGGGTTTTGAAACTGCAGAGGAGTGGGATGCAAAGGAATTTTAAAAAAATTTTAAAAATACATTAGAGACAACAAAAGAAAATTTATCTTTTTTATGCTAAAAAAATGAGAAAAACTTGCTAAGAAATATTGTTCATGAAGGATCCATATGCAAAACCACCTGCCTGAGGAAAGGTGAGCATCAACATTTGCCATGGTGAGTGCCTCTGGAATCAAGGACAAACCTGGTTATGGGAAGAACCTGTAGGGCATCACAGCACCTGGATATTGTCCAGCTCCTCAGACACATCCCTGGGTTGATCTTTTTAATTTTTTCCTAACAAATGTGTGTTTAGGGTAACTTCAAGCTTTTGAGATTCCTGTTTGCTGTAACACTTGTCACATCAGGGCTTCAGTGAAGCTGGAGTCTATGGACAAGACCCCAGCACACCGGGCACTGGGATTTGGTTTAGTTTAGTGCCACAGTTGGTATCTTCTCCCTCACAAAGGTGGGATCTGCCTGGGATCACCTCTCACCTCCTCCCTGCACTGTGCCTTGCTGGCACTCACAGCTCCTGCTCTTCTAACACAAGCACCTTTTCTGCCAAGCTGCCCTTGCAGAAATCCCTCTCACCGCAACTTCGGGAAAGAGGATTTTTCTCTCCTCCAGAATCCACAACCAACAGGCTGAAGCCCTCGGGGCTGATCCAGATTTGAGCGCCTGAGCCACAACCACCACCCTGCAGGCACCCAGGGGCAGCTCACGGGGCTCTGCACTGATTCACGGCGCTGCAGGAGGCTTTCCTGTCCCTGCCGGGTGCTCCCTGCTGGGTACCTTGTCGGCGAAGTGCAGCACGATGAAGGAGGTGTTGGACATGCGCGGCTTCTGGAAGTGCTGGCTGCCGCCGTGGCGGTCGTAGAGCTTCTGCGCCCAGTTCTGGTCCGTGCCCTTGGGCACCTGCAAAGGGGACAAAGGGGACACTGCCAGGCCCAGGTGCTGCTCCGCAGTCACCTACCTTCGTGACAAACACACCGAAACTGCGTTTCCAGCAGGAAACACACAAAGCTTGGTTCTGTTCCGGAAGACAGAACGGCTCTTGCAGGGAAAAAAAAAGGAAAAAACAAACCAACAAAACGGACCAAACAAACAAAACAAACAAAAACACAACCCAAAACAAACAAACAAAAAAAAGCCCCCTACAAACCCTGGAACAAAACAAAAGCAAACAAAACCCCACAACAACAAAACAGCGTTTCCAGCAGGAAACACACAAATCTTGGTTCTGTTCCGTCAGCTGGAATGGCTCTTGCAGGAAATAAAAAAAGGCAAAACAAACCAACAAAATGGACCAAACAAACAAAAAAACCAAACAAAACACACCCCAAAACAAAACAAAAAACACCCACAAACCCTGAAACAAAACAAAAACCAATAAAACCACAAAACAACAAAATTGCATTTCCAGCAGGAAACACCCAAATCTTGGTTCTGTTCTGGAAGACGGAATGGCTCTTGCAGGAAAAAAAAAAAAAAGGAAAAAACAAAACAACAAAATGGACCAAACAAACAAAAAAAACCAAACAAAACACACCCCAAAACAAAAAACACCCACAAACCCTGAAACAAAGCAAAAACAAACAAAAACCCACAACAGCATTTCCAGCAGGAAACACCCAAATCTCAGTTCTGTTCCATCAGCTGGAATGGCTCTTGCAGGAAATAAAAAAAAGGCAAAACGAACCAACAAAACAGACCAAACAAACAAAAAAACAAACAAAATCCACATTCCAATACAAAACAAAAAATACCCAAAAACCCTGAAGTAAATCAAGAGCAAACAAAACCCCACAACAACAAAACAAGCGTTTCCAGCTGAAAACACCCAAATATTGGTTCTGTTCCGGCAGCCGGAATGGCTCTTGCAGGAAATAAAAGAACAAAATGACAAAACGAACCAAACAAATAAAAAAATAAACAAAAACCAAACCAAAACAACAAAACACCCCAAAACAAAAAAGCACCCACAAACCCTGAAACAAAACAAAAATAAACAAAGAAAAACCACAAAAAACAAAACAAAAACCAAAACACTGAAAAACAAAACAAAAAAGCACCCACAAAACCTGAAACAAAGAAAAAACACACAAAAACCCCAACCAAACAAAAACCAAAACAGCCACGAAAACAAACAAAACCAAACAAAAAACTAACAAAACCCCAAATCTCTCCCCCGCAAAAAAACAAACGAGAAAGCACCCACAAACCCTGAAACGAAACAAACAGAAAACACAAACAAGCAAAAACAAAATCAAACTAAACCAAACCAAAAACCCCAAAATCCCTAAACCTCCCCCTGCAAAAAGTAAAAAGTCCCAACAGAAACAAACCCAGAATGAAAAAAAACCCAAAATGAAACAAAACCCCAAATACATATATACATACATACACACACACACACACAAAACCCCCCAAACAACAACAAAAAAACCCCACTAATTAAAACAGAAATAATAAGGAAGTATTTTTACAATTAATGATACATTAACTACTTAGGCACCAATATTATTTTTTTTAATGCTGTTTTAGGTGATGGAATAACTTCCAGAAACTGCCACATGAGACCACACACATGAGGTTCTGGTTTATGTAACAGTGAAATTGTTCGTCTGGGGGTCTGAGAGCCACCTCTGATGGGGTTCATCCCCATCCCATGAAATGCTGATGAGCACAGCAGCAGCTGCACAAACACACACATACATTTTTTAAACAAAAAAAAAGTATAATTGGATATTTAGGTTAGAAAAAGCAATGGTTCAGAAGAAAAGTCTCAGTCAATATTTAAACTTAGATGGGACAAAGCCTAGAAAGCACAGAACAACCTTGCAGCAACAGAGAGAGCTCTTGATCATCCCTCAGGACTTTACATAGGCCTTTACATGAAAAATGACAGAGGAAATAGGGACAGAGAACAGGAAGATGGAAAACACGAGACAGGTGAGGAATATTTCTTTATGCTGCTCTGAAACAGCCTTTGATTTCATGACAGCAAACCAAAACACACCAGAAGGGCTCTGAACACAGGGAGAAACATCTCCTGCCAACCCCTGTAATGAGGGTGAATTAAACGCAGCAGCCATTCACACAAGCTGTGCTCTCCCACATTTGTTTATACTTTACAATTTTTAAGTTTAGCCAATTATGGGTATACACAGAAATAACACAGGCTATATATAAATATTGAAAGGCACTTAGCTATGCAATTATATACATATTTTATTTATGCAAGGTAAGACTTGCATGTTTAAACGATGGGGTTATATAAATGTAGATGCGTTTCTTTTCACGGGTGATATTTAATATTTGCATGCAAAAACATCCTTTCTGGAGGTATCACTGGGTGCCTCCTGCGCAGGACTAAGCCACAGGTGCAGAGCAGGAGCACTGCAGCCACCCTGAGCCAGATTTATCCTGCACCAGCTCTCTTCCAGGGCATCCACCTTGCTGAAAAACCTGCTTATCTCAGAGTTAAACTTCAAAGGCATCGCTCCTGCCTCCCAGAAAGAGGGTTTGCCATAACCCTGCTCACTGTCCTGCAGCCTGTGTATTTTTAGCTGCCTGGGAAGCACCTGATAGGGACCAAGTTCCAAAGATAAAAATTAAGGAGGCCATTATCTCTACTATTATAACAGCTTTTGGTATTACCTTGGCAGTTTGAGGCCCTTAGAGCAACTGAGAAAGTTATTTATGGGCTATCTCACCTTTTTTTAGGAGATGGGGAAGAGGAAAAGCGACTGCCTTGCAAGTTTTGTAGGGAATCTTTGAACAGGATAAAGCTGATACTGGAATTGCACAAGGTCACTGCCTGTGCTCCTCTGTCCCCCCCTGTCACAAGCAGGGTCCCCTCCCCTCTGGATCCAATGTCCCTAGTGCTGCCAGGAGCTCCTGCAACCACAATCACACCCACTGCAGCCAGGGCCAGCCCCACAGGATCCATTCTGCATCCCAGCACCAAGAGCCCACACCCAGGGGTGAGGAGATGCTTGGGACCACCTGGACTAGAGGCTGAGACTCCCTGCACCACCTCCTCCAACAGAAGGACAGTTAAGCGGACAGAAGTAACAAAGGTCAATGGTTTAAGGCGAAGGAGGGTAGATTTAGATTAGATATTAGGAAGAAATTCCTCCCTGTGAGGGTGTGGCACAGGTTACCCAGCCAAGCTGCGGCTGCTCCATCCCTGGAAGTGTCCATGGCCAGGTGGGACAGGGCTTGGAGCAACCTGGGACAGCGGAAGGCGTCCATGCCCACGGCAGGGATGGGAGTGGATGAGCTCCAAGCTGCCTTCCCACCAAAACCATTCAGGTATTCTGTGATCCAGACCTAGTGATCTGAAAACCAGCCCTCTGAAAACACAGTAGGAACTACTCACATTTTGTTTCTTTACTCCTTAGCACTCCAATACGAGTTAAAGCCCGAAAAGAGCGTGGGCTGCCTCTGCAGAAACACTCCAGAAACACGTTCCCCTGCAAGTGATGTGCCTGACTTTGAAGTCATCAGAGCTGACAGCGTGACGTAGGGGAGGCTGCTCTGCTCTGCCCGCCCCAGAGGAAAGCCCAGGGGTCCAACCTCTGCTCGTGGAGCAGAAATCCCCCGGGACAGGAAGGCCATGTGCTAATTCCTGATGTCCAAAAACCTAACGAGTCCAGACAAGGAAAACACATTTGCTCAGATCCCCAGGTCCGCAGCGATGCACGGAGACAGGCGGGGTGGAAAAGCAGTGGGCAGGAGGGGAGTGCAGCGTTCCTGGCACTCGACAGAAGCACACAGCAAAGGTCCAAGAGCACCTCCTAACAGCACTAGGAAATGCATTTGGCACATCAGCAGCATAACACAGTGGCAATGTGCCATGGAACACAGAGTGGAGCCACAGAGGAGCTCAGGAACGTGAGGGACTTGGGGGGTTTGGTGAGACACAATTCCCCCCTGGCAGCCTCAGGGCCAGGCTGCTCCACCAGCAGAAAGATCCCTCACAAATCTTGGACAACGATGACAACTCTGACAAGTGAGCCTTCCCCATCAGCCTGCTCTTGATTGAACCCTTTGGGTAGTACTTAAGGGAAATGGACACTTGTTTTGTCATTATTTTTTTCATTCTCACTCCCATGCCAAGGCAGAAGCAAGGAAACAGTGAGGTAGCAGGACACCTTATGGAGAAACCTGGGCACCCACAGTAACTTCTGACTATATTCCCAAACAGAGCCACAGAACCACTGAATATCCTGAGCTGCAAGGGACCCACAAGGACCAGCAATGTCCAACTCCTGGCCCCACACAGGACAGCCCCAAAAATGCCACCCTGTGCCAGGGAGCACTGTCCAAGGCACTAAGGAAGTACTGGAAGACAGGCAGCACGCCCACATGCCATGTACCTTCAGTCTGAAAACAGGACAGCTCACCCAGCTTTGACAGAGGCTCAACTACATTTCTGAGGGCTCTCTGTTTCCTCTAAGGATAACTTAAATCCCTTGGAAAACCAACCCCAACTGGCTGCTCCTCTTCAGAGAGTGCAAGTCATCCCACATGTCTCCTCAGAATTCAAAGTCTTCCGAAGTGTGCTGTCCCCTCCTTCAAAGTAACTCCCTCCACAAGTGCAACCATACCCTAAATCTATTCCAGATATCCAATCAATCTTCCCAGAACTGGATTTGGAGAAGACAACCTCCATTCTTCATTTCTTCTGACATGCTCTACTCCTTCCCCAGATTATTTCCCCCTTGGCCCCACAGTGACTGCACCCACCCTGCACAGCTCACCAAGGGAGGTTCTCCTGGATGCCTTTCTGCCCTTTCCCACCTCTTTGGACTCATCAGCTTGTGCTACAGCACATCAGCATCCCTCCATTGTGGTGGCCTTGGCCAGAACTTCTTCTGAACAGGGGACATGAACAGAGCAAAACCAAGAGATCCTAAAAGCTACAGATCCAGGCAGGTGAAACTCCAGTGCAGAAAACAGGGAAAAGGCTCTTCAAGGACTCCAGGGTCCCTCAGCAGAGGACACAGCTCAGAGAGGTTGTAAAGATTCCCAGAGAGACCAAGGATGTAATAGGACAAAGGACCAAACGAGCTCCAGAAGCCACCTCCAACCTTAATAATCCTAGAACAGCTTCCAACTCCTATATCACAAAGCTGTTTTAAAAACCCAAACATAAACATCTCCCTCCTGGATTTTTCACAAAGACATGGAGTGACAGGACAAGAGGGAATGGCTTCCCACTGCCAGAGGGCAGGGTTACAGAGGGTATTGGAAAGGAATTGTCACCTTTCCAATAGAGGGAGGGTGTCCAAGGCCAGGTTGGACTGGGCTTGGAGTAGCCTGGGACAGTGGAAGTGGTGGAGCAGGGGGTGGAGCAGGATGATCTTTAAGGTCTACACCAAACCATCCTGTGATTCTGTGATTCCACAATTCTATATACTAAAGTCTGTTTTAAGAAGTAGGCTTTTTCTCAGTAGCTTTCAGGAGGCAGGTTTAGTCCTTAACACTCCAACCCCAGTTCAAGGGCCCTCTCTTTCAGTGCCAATTCTTACGTCAAGCTTTCCCTAAACAGCAACAAGACTCTGCTATGACCTACACTTCCTGAACTGCTTCAGCACATACCCAGCCACCTCCTTTCCAACCACACATTAGGGATTTAAAAAAACCCCATACTGTGAAGTGAGAACATTAGTGACAAACCCTCTGCATTTGCACTAATGCTTCATTATGTACCAAATATTCCCCTGGTGCCGTTTCACGTCCCAGAGTGTTTTCATCATCTGCTAGGTTCTAACAAGGTGGCGTGTAATTACCTTATTGTGGTCCCACCCCAGGAGCTGAAACACTGCCATGGGGGTGGAGGCTTTCATCCATAAACTGCTGCATTCAGCTGACAGGTTTTGCTGAAATTTTCATAAATCTGGAGAATACTTGCAGGTTGTTATAAAAGAGGCGATTACAGGGCTGGTAATAAGGGCCTGTGACTAATGACAGCATCCCCCACTGACATGTAAACACCCAGATAATTGGCATTTGATGAGAAGGGTGGGGGAATACATCTTGATTGGAGGGTTTTGGGGTTGGGTGTTTTTTTGTTGGTTTTTTTTTTTGTTGTTGTTGTTGTTAGTTTTTTTTTGTGGGTTTTTTGGGTTTTTTTTCAAAAAAGTATGGACTAAAAAAGTAGCACCAGGTAAATCTACTGCTGGTACATGGGAGCTGCAATGTCACCACCGGCAATGCCACCAGCAGCAACCAGTGCCAGGTGCTCCAGAGAAGAGCCAAGGGTGTGACTCCCAACACCAGGGAACCTTCCCTTATGGTCCTCACAGCATCCAGGAGACAGCAGAGCCACCATTTAACTGGCTTCATAGCACAGACACCAGATTAAATGGTGCTGAATATCAAGCAAATAATCTGACCTCCTTCCAAACCAGCACTAGCTGAGATGCTGTTTTTAAGGACATAAAATTAAGCCTAATTTGTTCTCATTTTCAAGGAGATTTTGTGAGAGCAGACTTGAAAAGGGCAAAGCCCCAGCTCTGGCTCACCCCAAAGACAAAGGCAGAGTGTCTGCAGCCCAGACCAGGGCTGAGCTCGTGGGATGTGCAGGCTGGGACAGGGAAGGCAGCCCTGGCACCTGGAGGGCAGCAAACACTTCACAGGTGACCCACCTTCCAGACACACACAGGTGCTACATCCTTGACCAGGGAAACCAGTCTGAACAATGGATCCCAACCCTTTCCCTCTGAAACAACATGGTATTTGTGTTCTTGAGCCATCAAATCTCTCTCTCCCTGGGCTCACGGATCCCACAAACCCCACAAGAATTCCATGGGTCCTTCTAATCACCTTGGCTATGCTGGCGAGGGCAGCCCTTTATCCACTTCATCTCTCCCAGCACTTTGTCTCACTCTTCCCTGCCTTTGTTCAGAAGCACTCAGGGCCCTCCCACAGTCAGAAGGACACTCCCTGGCACAGAACACACCTGAATCTCAATGGAAACCCTTCCTGAGGACAATGTGGGTCACCCCTCAGCAACACCAGGCTGGGGCTCCTCAAGGCAGCCACTCCCAGCAGGAAGGCAGTCCCCATCCCCTTCCAACAGGACATCCATCTCCAGCATCAAAGAGCTTCAAAACAGGCATCCCAGCTTCCCAAGAAAACCTGCCCTCTGACATTCCTTGTTCCTGAGTATATTTGATTATTCATGACTGAGCAATACGTGAACAAGGAGCCCAGCCTTTCTTCTGGATTGTCATCAAGGTTTGCCACTCTGGCTTTTCTTTTCAAATTTCAAACAAGATTTCACTTTGACCAGTATGAGAGAGAGAGGGGGCAAAAGACAGCAAACTGCTCTCCAACATCACCCCTCCCTGAAGTCTGCACACTAAATGCAATGAGTTTTGCCTTAAAGACCTGCTGCAAGAAGACAGGTTTCCCCTGAGACAAAATAAGGCTTGAGAGGAGCTTCATCTCCCTTTGGGCATTGCCAAAGTCATCAGGTCTCAGTGGAAGGCTGTCCCTCAGAACAGCCAGGCCAGACACATGAGCACTGGCTGCAAAGGGTGAGTTCAGGTGCCTGGGTTTGGAGCAAACACCTGCCCGGGAGGCTCTGAATGTCCCAAACCAAAGCAAACCCCAGCTCTAGCCTGCTCTTGCCATGAGCACAGCAGCAACACATGTGAAAGGAGATGTTTGCCTACCTGCAAGACACCAGAGATTAAAGCCCATTCTTTGACCTTTTACAGAGACAAAGACATGGGTGAAAAGGGCGGAGGTCCTCTTTACCTTGCACTCTTCATCCAGCAGGTCCAGGATGCCCAGCTTGGCCTCTATCAGGTCTATGCAGGGCTGGTTGTCATAGAAGTCTATGAGTGTCCAGGGGATTGCCTCCTTCATGTACTCCTCTTGTTCCAGCTTAAACACGTGCTGGGAGTGGGAGAAAGCAGAGCTGCTGAGTGTGAGCCCAGCCAGAGAGCACAGCCCCTTCCCCCTGTCCCTGCTGGGCTTCAGCATTCCATGAGCACATCCAGAGGCTCTAGGTGCCCTCACATACAGCCCGCACATTCACACAGCCCATCTTCCTGGCCAGGAAAACAAAACCATCACTCTGGGACACCACGGCGCAGGGAAAAATAAGGCTTGAAATGACTTTCACTACAAAGCGACTGAAGCTGTCACTGCAACGAGGTGGGAGCCACACACCGGCGTGGCAGTGGCACATCTATCTCTCGGGCTGACAAAAATCCTCCTCTGCTTTATTGCTCTGCTGATTAAAGCAGTGACCTGGAGCACGTTCACAAGCTGGGAGCCCAGCCAGGGCTGGGAGCAGGGCTGCACAAAGAGCACCCATCATCCCACAAGGGGTATCAGCAGCAGCATCTGACTGACTCGGGGACACTTCCATTGAAAATTCTCATTTAAAAGAACTATAATAAAAAAAATCTTTGCAAGGCTTACGTATCTCAGACCTCTGCCCAAGCAGATAAATTGTCTCTGGCTATTTCTGAGATACTCCAGAGCATATTAAAAAATGATTTTTCAAATGCACTTTTTTTTCCCTTCAAAGATAGCTTTTTAAAATCTCTTCAAACATGTCATCTTGGAGCTTGAATTTATACGCTTCAGAAGTGATAGTTAGACATACCAAGTAAGATATGAATAGTGCAAATACAATCCATAATTTACTTTTCATTTTTAGCAGCAGTGATCTATCTGATGCATTAGATAGACTGCAAATGTTCATGTCCATGCCTAAGATATAGCTTCAAAGGGCCAAACTAATCTGCAGTACTTAAATGTTCAAATTTAACAAGTTTTCCCCTGTATCCTGAAATTAACAGTATTTTTTCCCCTACTCACAACCAAAGCAGAACCAAACTCCTTACTGGTTCCATTTCCAGTGAAGGTATATGCTTGTTTCTAATAAAATAGGAACACTTCTGGGTTTTGTGAGGCATGTCCAAGTGAAAAGTGGGGAGTGTTTCCAATTCTGTTATTTAATACAGAGTTTTCATCTCACAGGTTTAATCCATGCTTAATGGGAAGGTTTCCACACCCAACTTATTTTAATTCACACTGGAAATCAGTATGAGACCACCCAGGTTTTGTTTTAGGATTGAAACAGCACCAAGAAAAAGGCAGATTTCATACTTATTCAGAGCAATATGTGAGCCTTTGCACAGATCACATGCAACTCCATTTCCAGGATCACATTTACACATCAACTAAGCAATATTTTCCACCTTGGTAGGAGCATGCAGAACCACTGCAGTGAAATGTCAGGCAGAGGGGCATCCCAAGGATGCTCATGATCTGTCCAGGCTGCAGGTGAATGCTGCAGAGCAGAAGCCAGACACACCACAATCCTGCCTAGTTACATTTTCTGCTCTGTTTTATGGAAAGTTTCCAAGCTGACCTTACCGAGTTGAACTGCTGCTGGAGCTTTTCGTTGGCATAGTTGATACAGAACTGTTCAAAGCTATTCACTTCAAAAGTTTCAAACCTGCAAAGCAATGAATAAATCAGCATTAGGCGTTGCTTTGTCTCAAAATCTTCTTTTTTAATTTTTTTTTTTTAATTTTTCCCTGCAACGGTGCCATACGTGTGATGGGGAGCACTCAACCCTAATTTCCATTCCTCCTGTCCTAAATTTACACTTTTTTCCTCAAAACATCTTTCTTTTCTTGGCACAACTCAAGGGATTCAAGAGGTCCCTCCTGGTACACACGAATGAGACATTTGGCACGACTGCAGCTTCCTGCCCATCAGCTCTGTCTGAGACAAGAAATGTAACTGCCTCTCCTGGGGAAAAATATTATGAAATATTAAGTTCCAAATACATTCACTGCAAAGGTGATGAAGAAACAGTAGCTGCTGTCTTAAAAGACCCAGCATGCTACTTTTAATGGAATTTAATAGAGCAGAAAAAAGAAGGTATTAAATTTGTAATTATAGCTTCTGCACCGCATCCCCGTTAGCACAAAAATTAGACACACGTGAGTAAGCAAGTTCTGGAAGGGAGAAGGGGGAAAATGGTGATTTCAGCTCCAACTCCACATTCCTTAGAGGGTCCTTGGTGCTGGACTCTGTGATCCACCTCTTCACCAAGACTTCAACAGTTCACCAAGCCAAAACATCATCCTACCCTGCCATAGATCAGCTCAAAAGAGGCCCAAAAATAACTTCTTAGTCACAATTAGAAAGGAAAAAATATGCAGTTTTAATAAGACAGACTGCAGGTAAGGAGCAGGGAGCCAGCAGAGCCCCTGAGGCTGAAGAACACAACACCCAAAGACAGGCACAGGGAGCCAGGCTTGCTCTTACAACCCAAAGAGGGTATTTTGAGCTCCCACTGGGAGTTATGTGTTTTATATTTCTATTTTTAAGGCACAGTTGGAAGGGGGAAGGGAAAAAAGAAGCCTTTGACACATGACTCTAAGGATTAAACCAAGGGGAGAAGTGGGAAGGCTTCCTGTGTTCAGCGAGTAAGCCGCTGTAATGATAAATATGCGACTAAATAATTGTTGGGGTAATAGGCACCGTAGGAGCTGGCAGAACAGTCTTTAAACACTGAATGAATGAATGAAGCCCTTTCTTTCCAGCCTCTCTTTCTCAAAATAATCAGCACTTCTGCCACTTCCTGAGGACCACCCTGCTGTTACCCAGGCAATGCAGTTGTTCCCCAGGTACTTCCAGGTGACAATGCCATCACCACACAAAATGCCAGAGTCCCTGGGGAAATGCCATGCCAAATGGCAAAGGAAAAAGGGGGATGGAGAAATTAGCTGGTTTTGTGCTTTTATCACCCCCGCAGTCCTTGAGGAAACCTGGGACTGCTTTCCCTCTGTGTGTCCAGCAGCTGGTGCCAAGCAGAGGATGCTTAACCCATCCCCTTCCCAAAAACTGGGCTTTAGAGTCTTTAATGCAACAGAATCTGGTGCCTGGGACAACAAATGATGACATTAAAGACGTGTCGTGGCCCTCAGTGGTGGATGTGTCCCTGGAGAGCCCCCTCTGTGCTCGATCTCAGCGGCGTGGCTGAGCCAATCTGCGCCTCCAGCCCTTGCCACTCAAGGAATGTGGCTCCCAGGACTCTCTGGAAATACCAGCTGCTGCAGGCATGACCACAGCAACAGGGCAAGGAAAGATTTAATTAAAACATAGATGGAGAGGCACAGCGAGCTAGGGGGGAAAAGGCAATGAGGGCAGGAGTGTGTGAGGAAAAGAAATCAGAGTGGAAACTTCTCCCCTTCCGAGACACCAGAAGTGATTTGTGAACCCTCCCAGTGAGTGCCAGCCGGGGGCAGAGCTGCTGTACAACTCCAGCTCCGAGGGAGATCTCACAAAGTTGCTAATTAAGGGACTCTACTAGCACACTTTGCTAATTGAAAAGGCAGATTAGTCGCCAGCCCTACGTGTGTGCACGCCAGGAGGCCCTACCTGCTCAGAGTGACTGCACTGAGGGCAACATCCTGATGGGGAAAGAAAAACAGTGCCTGTTGGCTCTCTATTCATTTTAGTGCACTGTAATCTGGTGGAAAAAATATGCATATTCACCACTGCAACCCATCGCTGTGGTTCCCTGGAAGGCACATCCAGCTTGGGGACAGCTCTTGTAAGTAGATTTTCAAGGGGCAAATGCTGCATTTTGGGTTTTCTGCTGGTCTCTCCTAAGTCCTCTGAAGCACCAAGGTTTGTATTAAAATATTTAAAGTTCATTAATAAGTCCAGCACACAGCTGGTTGCCTGGGTGTTCACATTTCACGTGGCAAACAAGAGGGGGAACAAGCCATCCCCACCAAGGCCAGGAGTGCCACATGAATCCACTCTTCTGACTGACCTCAGTATTGGCCCTACAGCAAATAACACCATTTCAATAAATACAGAAAGGCTTTCAGTGCTGCACCCTCTCACCTCAGTGTGAACAGAGAATTAAGGATGCAAAGTCAAGCATTAGAAAGTTGGAGTAAAAACCCTGCAGCTTCTGCACCCTCTGTTTGGCTCCCATCCCTAGAAATCCCACCCAGAGGGACAGTCCTCCCCCAGGAGCACTGGGACAGGAGCTCTGAGGATGTCAAGGATGTGCTGTGAAGCTGCTGCAGGCTCCCTGCCTTTCCAGCTGAACCCCTCTCCCAAAGGAAAGGACAAAACAACATCCATTTGGGGGGAAAAAAATCTGTTTGTCAGAAAAATGCATTAAAGCTCAAAAAACACATGAGTTAGGAGAACCAGACCAGACTTTATAGTTTAGCAGAGTCAGGCTATCAACACCTATATTCCCTGCACTGTAAATTACTCAGCATTCAGACAGCAACACCCATTTACAAAAGGGATTCACGGTCATTTTAGGACACCAGAGTCCCACAAGCATCTCAGCCAAGAACAGGGACACCTTCCTCTGCAAATCTGCCTCTTTGGAAGGACCTGCAGGTCCTTGTGGAAAAGCCCTGCTGGTGTCACCAGGGCTGAAAGCACCTGCTGGCCCACACACTGGACAGGCAGCTGAAGGAGGTTTTTCTTCCACACCAACAGATTTTCAAGCCCAGCTTAATCTTTCATGAGCCTTATCCTCAAGCCTCCTTTCATTCAGATTTCTGAAAGTCTGATCCTCTAAGTCAAGCATCCAGTTTTCTGTATGGACCCACCATCACCCACAGGGCTCCATCTCAAAGCTTTATTTATCATATTCCAGCCTGCAGAAATTTCTGTGGGGGGAAAACAGTTTCTCTATTTCATGGAAAAGAGATGGGAAAAAGCTTCTCTATCTCATACAGCCCTTGAACCAGACTGTGCTGCATTTAAGATCTTCCCCAGTGAGCCCAGAAACTTACAAACCAGAGAGAACAACCTCATCACCTCAAGCCATCCCACTGAAACCCCAAACCAAAGAGAACTGTGTGGTTATCACCCTTGATAGCAGTGTTCCTGCAAACCTTGCCACATGACAGCAGCTCTGGATGGAGACCAGCAACCAGGGGGGCTGCACTGCTGCTCCAGCACTGTTTGGCATCCTTTCTGCTGCTCTGGTTGTCCAGACGTCAAAACTATCATCCCAAACACCAGTAGCTGTACAACCTTCATGGGAGGGTTTATACACAAGACCCAGTTCCAGCAGTTGTGTAGGTGTTTTAGCCCTAAAACCACACTGCTTTTTTGTTCTGATCCAGAACTGCTTTGGCAGGATTTCATTCTCAATTTGAGGTTCTCCTGGAGCTGACAGACCTTCAGAGGACACAGGACTGGGGACTGAGCAAGCACAGTGACTGCCCTGGGTTAGGGACTGGCTCCTGGAGCAGCTGCAATGCGTGCATTCCACCTTCCCCTCCGAAACAGGAGCAATTCAGCACCTGAATTGGTAAGGGAGAACAGGAGACCACTGCTGTCCCACTGAGAACCACAGAACCCCAGAAGGGTTGCCAGGGACCTTTTAGGGTCATCCAGGGACCCCTTCCACTGTCCCAGGTTTCTCCAAGTGCCATCTAACCCAGCCTAGCATGGATCTGCTGTCTGGGCCACCTGGGACTTCTCTCTTGCCCTGGCTGCCCAGAGGCACACACAAACACACAAAAAAAAGGGTGTTGGAAAAATGCAGGGTAAAACCCAAACCCACAAGTCCTCTTTCCTTTCCCAGCCCACAACTGACAGAATCCCTTCCTTTCTCCTCCCTCGTCTGCTTCTTTGCAGCACTTCAGCTAAAATGAGCTCAGACAACTCTCACAGCCCTCTTCTACCACCACTCAGGATGACAAACCAGGCAGTAACGGGTACCCAGAACAATTTTAAAGTGGCTCATTGCCCCTGAGGGCACAGGCTGCAAGTTTTGCAAGAGCTTTTTGCACCTGACATCCCCATCACAGGTTCCCAAGCTCCTCTGAAAGCTCTCACTGCAGCAGTGGCTTCACAGATGAAGTGAAGGAGTGTCCTCAAACCCCACAGCAAGATGAGGCCAGCTTTGCTCTCCACAGCAGCACCTTTACCCCAGCTCATCTTTAAGGTTGTTTTAAACAGCACAGGAGACAGAAACTCCAGATGGGAAAGGCATGGGAGGTAAATCCCAGAACCCAGTGCTCGCACAGACCACTTTGTGCTGAAGGCTGCACACTCTGAAGGGGGATCAAAACTGCAAACCCCACAGTACTTTTTTGTGTGCTCCTTTCCATCATGCCCACAGCCTGCCCCAGACAAAGCAGCGTGTGCTTTGCAGGAAGGGGAAGACAAGCTGTAAAGCAGTCCCTGATCAGCCCGGGGCGCTGAGGAGGTGCCTACCCGTAGATGTCGAGCACGCCGATGAAGGAGTGCTGCTTCACAGTGGTGTGCAGGGCCTTGTTGACGTGCTGCACGATCCAGTTGAAGAGGCGGGCGTAGATGTGCTTGGCCAGGGCGTTCCTGGCGTTCACCACCTGGTGCAGGGACATGCTCTTCACGAGGGTCTCGGCCGTGGTGACGAGCTTGCGGTGGCAGAGCCAGTGCTGCATCTGGCCGTGCTCCACGCCCAGCAGGCTGCAGAAGCTGCTCAGGTGCTCGTCCTCGCTCTGGGAGGGAGGTGGGGGGAAACCAAAAGTAAAGTCAGCAGGTTGGTGACACCCCAAAGAGGCATTTTGACACCCAGGTTCACAGCTCTGTGCAAGGAATAGCGGGGTTTTGTAACTATCTAGGAAAGCTGTGTCTCTGTGGGGAACAGGAGTGGGAATGCAGTGACACCCATCAGATGTGGGAGTCCTTGTGGACAGAGTGGGACAGCTCACACGGAGCTCTGGATGGTGGCACCAAGGCCTGGCCCTGCTCTGGTAATCCTTGAGCTCTCAGCTTCCACAAAAAGCACATTCCCACAGCAAAAAGAATTCTCCACCTCCTCAAGCTGCAGCTACACCCTGCCCCAGAGCAACCCTGGTGGTGCCTCAGACTAAAGCTTAGGGTATGCCAGGACACCATGCCTTTTACAAAATAACTCCATCCTGAATAACAAAGCAATAAATCGTGCACTACCAGAAGGGCTTAGGCTTTGCACAATTAATAAAATGAAATGTGAACTTCATTTTCTTTAGTGCAATGTATTTTCCCCCTCTGAAATTAAGACAAAGCAGTTCTGAGCCTCTATTACAGTCAGATAGCAGGCTCTGCCTTTTGGAAAACAAGAAAACAATTTCCCCCTCCCCTGTGTAATAATATATATCTATAGGAAATAAATTGTTTCCAGTTAGGTAAGTGTACTTAGAAATGCTGGAGTTGGGGATGCAGTAAAAAGAGTGCATTTTACAAGAATTCTAGTATGTTCTATTGCTACAATACCTTTTTGACCAGAGTCAAGGTTGTACCAGAATTGATTTAATACCTTGCAATTACATTTGAAGGTAATTAAACAACACGAGATTCATTAACAGAACTCAACATCGTTGAAGCAGGCAGCCTTCACATATTCATGTTGCCAAATATCAAGTAAATTACCTCGAGCACCTCACACTGAACACCACATCATCTCTAGGGTAACACTGAAGTGTGTGCAGAACCCTTTTAATACTTAGGAACAAACGACCCAGCCTGGGATGCAATGATAATTTACAGGACAGAATTTTCCATATAATTGCTTTACTTTTCCCCACCTCTGAACAAACACAGAAACAGAAAAACTGCCTCTAAGGCATCTTTAGTGTTATTATTTTTGCTAATTAACCACACAGTGCTCCTTTGGCCACGTTACAAGCAGCAGCTCCATGGCTTTGCCTGGAGGAAAAGTGGTTGTAAAGCATCACACCTTGTGCTGGTGGTGTCACCATCAGTGTCACAAGTCCCCAAGACCCTGCACTGGGTGTTCTAAGGAAGCAGGAAGAGCTAAGGTGGGTTGGGATGTCAGGGATGAAAGCAATTTGTGAACAACCTCGCTTGCAGGCTGGCTAGTGAGGAGGAAAAATGCATTATTTCCCAGGACAAACAAAGCAACTAGGAACTTGTGATGGGTTTTCAAAAAAAGGCCAAGGAAACCAGGAGGAAAAGGGCTTTCCAGCCAAGGACATGAGCACAGCCTGACTCCTGAGCACTCCAAGCTCCCCACGTGGGAGCTCCTGAGGGTCACCTACCGATACACTGCAGACCTCCCCGTCTCGTTCCCCTTGGATCTTCAAGTTCCCCAGGTGCAGAATGGCAGCAATTATCCTAAAAATGGTCATCTGATGAGATTCCTTCACTCCTGCAGGAAA
Source organism: Melozone crissalis (assembly GCF_028551555.1). NCBI lineage: Eukaryota > Metazoa > Chordata > Aves > Passeriformes > Passerellidae > Melozone > Melozone crissalis. The sequence goes on from NW_026535814.1 coordinate 21,886,331, forward strand.
AATTGACAGCTGATTGCCACAAAGGAAAATGAAACACAATTTTAAGTTTATTTGAAGGTGCTTGCAGTGTTTGATTTCCTTCTGAGGCAATTGGTTTTCAGAGTCACGAGGCTTCTCCCAGCAGATACACCATAAACTCTCAATTTTAACATGGGTGGGTTTAATACACTCAAACCCAAGGACGCTGCTCCACAGTGAACAGACAGGATCAGAGTTACAGGGGCTCTGCAGCCTTCACAGAACAAGGAGTTGCTCATCTGTCATCAGTCTGCTGACAACCAAAGCACACAAACTACAAATTACACTTATTGCCAATATCCCACAAAAAGAAGGGAAAATTAAAGCCCTGCACAACGCCCCCACACTGGTGGCACAGCTGGATGCAGCAAGTCACCAGGGAGGTGATGGGGAGCTCTGTCTTACCCACCCCAGTGTTTCCACAAGAGACACTTGTGGGTCTTTACCGGGGGTGTAAGATGTTATTGCTTCATATATTTTACTTAAATATTGCTTTATCTATTTTTCTTTACAGGCATTCCCAGCAGGAGCTTTGCTCAGCAGCAGCCCACACACGGCCTTCTCGCTGTATCTTGCATTTTTTTAACATCCCAGCTGGGTTTCTGTGTCCCTTTTGTGCTCAGGGCTGGTGTCCTCATTATCCACCCAAGGTCTGAGACATCACCTGCTGGTTTCTGAATTATCCAGAGCCTCCCTTTCTCTCTCTCTCTCTCGGGACATTTCTGTCATCAGCACAGTGAGAAATGCTTCAAGGTTACTAAAAGGAGCAATGCTCTGCTCTTAATCAGAACTCTTAACTGAAGTTAAGCCTGGCTAGGATTGGGGATTTGCAGACAAATTTGACTTCTTGTTACACACAAAAAGGCAAGACTGGAAACTGTAGCAGCAATTTCACCAGGCCATGAACAGAAGCAGAGCTGGGGAACACTGGAGGAAAATGAGGAAAAGCAGAGAGAGAGGAGCACACGAAGAACAGAAAATCATCATCAGACTGGCCCCAGAGGAAGATGCTCTCACAGGGCTTCCAGGGACAAGCAAGGAGACAGGGGAGCTGCCTGGGGAGCCAGAGAAGGGGAGACTACACATGCCAGGGGGATGGAGGAGACTTCTCTGGGCACTGCAGTCCTGTGGGCAAGTTTGGAGCAACCAGGAATGGTATTTTTTGAGTAGGTATCAGAACTCACACAAGCTGAACAAGAGGAGGGTAAAGATAAGAAGAGAAAAAGATGAGGGCCATCTAAAACACAAAGAGGACAAATTTTGGGGAAACAGGTGCAGTTCTACAGTGTGCAGTGAGTCCCCACACTCACTGCAGGCACAGCTGGTCAGGGGATTTCACAGACAACTGTAAACATCATGAGCTCCCCTCCCAGCTTGTGAAATGGAACCAAGAGGTACCAAGACTCACCAGGATTTATAAACTTGGTTTCAGATAAATACAAATACACTGGGGCAAGTTTTCCCCTTCCAGACTGTTTTTCCTTTAACAGCTCTGCTCCCCTGCTGCCAGCACGGGGGCTGGACACAGCCACAGCTCCTGCAGCTGCCGTGTGCATGTGGGCTCTGCACAGCAGGGATGTGCTCAGCTCATTATTTCCAGGAATCAGCTACCCAGCACAGCACACTGATCCAACAAGTGACATCACCCTCCACCACAACACAGACTGAACTGCACAGGAATAGCTCTTCTCCTGCTCGTAAACAGGGTAAAAAATAGGAAGTCAATACTGCAGCCCTGCTCTGACTTCAGAATGGCTTCTCTTAAATTCTGCATCCCTGCCCATTTCACTGCTGCTCCACAGACAGCTGCTAAAAACACTTCTGTAGCTCCTACTAAAGAGCACAGTAAAGCCAACTAGGTCTACAGGAACATTATAATTCAGGCAAAACACTGAGAACAATTGAGAGAAACTTCTGCTGGGCAGGCTTCAAGCAGAGCAGCTCCTTACCAAGCAGGGTGAATGCATGTCTGGTTTTCTCAAAGTCATCAGCATCATCCACGCCATCAATGGACGTGTCACCTCCCTGAGAAGTGTAGAAAAAGTCTTCAGCACACGCTAGGAGAGAAGAAAGAGGAGAAAAAGGTGAGCAAGTAGTCCTCCCCACTGTCTCCAATGAGTCAGGAACAGATAATAAAAAACACAGATTCTAGGTCAGAAGTTAAGAGGCTAGAAACCCCAGGTTTATTGGAACCCCTTCTTTTATACACTGTTCTGATACAGGGAGACCTGACTGGTCATTTAATCAGCACATTTCACACGACTAGCTAATTAAGAAGACACCCTTAGGTAAACGTCTTATGAGAAAAACAACTTGTTCAAAACACCACCTGCAGATAGTTTACAATTCTTTCTCTCCACCTCCCTAAAACTTCCCAGACCAATTCGTGGGAAATCTTATCTAGCTTTCTCTCCAGACCAATTCAAAGGAAATTTTATCTAGCTTTCTCCCCAGACCAACCCATGGGAAAGCTCACCTAGCTTTCTCCCCAGACCAATCCATGGGAAAGCTTATCTAGTTTTGTCTCTCTTCCCAGACCGCCATATCCGCACCCCACTCCCCCGAATGGGCACTGGGTGCTCCCTGTGCCCATCCCTGAAGGACACCTGTGTCCTGTGAAGCACAGTTTGCCCAGGGGTGGGTGAAGCAGAGCCTCGGTAAGTGGCTGTAGCTGCTTCTTGCAGTGGTGGAACCTCTCCATGCACAGCAAGCGCAGTCAGGGCAGCGCAGTGCTGTGTCTGGGATTCTAGTAACAGCTCCATCACATGGGGGAAGACCATTCCAAACACTGAGGTGACTCCTTTCAGTAATTCCTCATCCTGTTTCACACATCCATGACTGATTCAGGTATTTTAACACCTTTTCTACACAAAGCCTTAATCCTTGGGAGCAAAGGGAGTGGAGAATGGCTCACAGCGCCTGCATTACACCACTTGAACATCTGTGCCCTAGCAAAGTTACTCTAGGATGACACCAATAAATCCTGTGGAGGCTGAGAGGCATTTCCAATGCAAATACAACAAGAAGAGATTGCAGGATTTGTGTCCACTTAAGAAAGCTGCTCATGTAATCCCCCTCCTTAAAACAAGGCCCCCCAGGAGGCCCAGAGCAGGGAGATGTGTGCCCATGGCTGCTGCTGAGCCCTGGCACTGCCAGAGCTTTGCCCTGAGAGGGCTGGGGGAGCCCAGCCCCTGGGCAGCCTCCCCTCCCCACCAAGAATCAGCTCTCAGCACCAGCCTCAGCCTGGTTTGAACTGAGTAGGAGTCATTAGCCAAAACCCACTCATTAACACACACAAACATATTTCCCAAGCGTGGTGAATAGAGAGAAAAATCCTACTGTGCTCCGCACCAGCCTAGTGGTAACCTTTAAAACACTGCAATCTGCACTTTTCTTGACTCAAATTGCCACCAGAAGCTCCCCCTCCCTTCCCGGGCCTCCCACAGGCTTCTGCATTAGCTGTACTTTCAGGCTGTAAAGAAAAACATTTGATTCCTTTTGGCATACAAAAGCCCTGCTACCCTGAGATCTCGGTAATTTCAGTCATTGCTGGAACATCAGGAATGAGGTGCAGAAAATGCTGATTGGGGTCGGGCAGACAATGTCCCTCCTGGTCCCCCAGCACAAGAGGAGCTCACCCAGCCCATGGTGGAGCACATCACACTCACAGCCTGGTGCTGCTGGGGACCAGGACCTCAGCTTTCCATTTTCAACATTCACACTGGGATCTGCTCCTGCCTCAAGTCATCCCTGGTATAACTGACTCCAATCTCTGTATTTCAAGATCTCTGTAATTATTTTAACCACACAAACCCTTTGATTCACTGCAAACAAATAAAACACATTTCTGCCTTGCACCACTGCCCAGGCATCATTAAGCCAGACACCACACTTCAAAAGGCACTTACATTGCACATCACCATTTAAAGTCAAATATTTACTTTCTAGTTTAAAATTAAGCCCTTTAGGATCACTCTGACTGAAACCAACACTGGTTTGCTCTGCTGGGCTCATGTATGTTTAGGGACTCTTTTTGTTTTCCAGCATCTTGCAACATAAAAGGAAGTAATAACAATTCTCTGTATGCGTAAGACCCAAAGGAGAAGCAATAGCTCCTAGGTTTTCAGATGGAAAAATATATATCCTCCTCCATGAGTAATAAATAAAAAGTGGATTTTCACATCAAGACACCTCTTGTTTTGTATAAGCCTTGGGAAGACAAGATTGACAGGTAAGTACATCTCACACAAGGAAATAAATCTGAGTTCCGACTAGTCATCTTCAAGCAGGCCTGTAAATCCAAGGCAAAGCTGGAAATTAAAAACATCACTCAAAAGAAAGAAAAACAAGTGAATTGTGCACCTCTGCACCCACAGCCCCCTGCCCAGCACCAGCAATCCCACAGGCAAGGGCCGAGCCTGTGTCACACCAACAGGAGCAGCTCACAGACCCACATCCCCATCCCCACAGAGCCCCTGAGCAGCCCCACATCTGACAGACCCCAAAACACTTTGGGAAGGCTTCCTCCGGCTCTTGCAAGGTGAGAGGGCAGGAAACACCAAGAGCACATCCTTTCACCTTTGGAAAGAGCTGCTTCTTCTCCAACATCCACTGGACACCTGGGCATGCTGTGACACAGCAAATGCAAAGTGCCACAGAGAGCAGCTGGAGACTGACAGGCACTGGCACCAAATTTTGATTAGAAATGACCCAAGAAGGCTTCCTTGCAGCTAATGGCCCTGGCACCCACTCCCCCTGCACCGCCAGCTGTTGCCATTACACATTCATCCCTGAGATGCTGAAGCTGAGCCACAGTCACAACTGCACAAACGTGTCCTGGGTGATGCACCAGGACAGCAAAGGCTCTCAGCCTGCGCTCCTGCCAGTCACACAAACACAGATGATGCTTTTAGAGAGCTGTGATGAGTAAGACTGGTGTTTCCCCTGATCCACATGTTCCCAAGAAGAGAGCAGTGATTTCACAGCTGGAGCTCTTACACGTCAACTCATCTCCCAGAAGGAGCTGAAAAAGTTTGTGTCTGAATTTTAAGATGCCAGCAAACATCATCGTTACCCAGGGTATAATTTTAAAAATGAAGCACATAAATATGGCATAAACTCTTGAAAAGGGTCCATGTGGTGTGCTCTGTGCAGGCAATGTGCCTACAGTGACCCAAAAGGTCATTAAGGCAAGCTCAGGATTACCTAGAAACTGAAATCCCCTCTCTTCATCTGCCATTCCACTGTAGTGTGGATGGCAGCTTCTGCAAGACCCTGTGGTGGGATCAGAACCTGCCTTGCTCCCTGTTTAAAATAGGTTAAAAGCCTGGTTTAAACCTTGCTTTTCTCCCTAAACAACAGCAAATATTCAAGATTAAAAAATAATTAAAATTTATCCCTGCACCACCTGCTGCGAGTGCAAACCCTCTGAATCAAGTGTTCTACTGAGGCTTTGCTGCAAATACTGGGGGGGAAAACCCAACCCATTCCAGGAGTTAGCCATTGAAAAGAAAGAAACATAACTAATTCAAAGGACACAACCACTCCTGCCAAGACACTGGCCAGATCAGTCCACATCTGATTTAAAGCACACACCTTATGCAAGGTTGGTACAATATTAACACATGATCTCCCTGCATCAGCTGGCATACACCACAGCAGTGTAGTTTCACTGCAGCTGAAGCTACTGCAGTTTCACTGCTGATTTTTACAAAATCATGGAATCACAAAATGGTTCGGGTTGGAAGGGACCTTAAAGGGACACCTTCCACTGTCCCAGGCTGCTCCAAGCCCCATCCAACCCAGGCCCAGACACTCCCCGGGATCCGGGGGCAGCCACAGCTTCTGGGGGAACCCACCCTCACCCAAGGCGCCACGTCCCTGGAGATGATGGGGTGAGCAAACCTGGGCTCCAGGCAGCAGCAGAGCCCTGCAGTCTCATCCCCCTGCCCTCCTCCCAGGGCACACAGCCTCCCCAGGGACCGGCACTGGTGACCCCACCACCTTCCCCTGCTGCCCTCAGGCCCAGGCAGCAGCCAGCAGGGCACAGGGGTGTGCCAGCACTTACTGAGTCCAAGGTCTTTGAATTCTGGGAGGCTTGAGGAGGCACAGAGCTGGTAGAAGATGTGGTAGTTGCGCTCGTCCTCTGCCTGTGGGGAAACACTGAGTTACCAGAGGCACAGAGGGGTCACAGCAGTGCTCCCACCCTCACACCGAGCCCAGGGACACCCTGGTCCCGTCCCCTGCCTCCCACCACCGAGACCTGTCAGTGACACCAACACAAAGACATTTTCCTTGCCACCTGGGAGAAAGGAGGTGCCAAACCCGACCAACACACACTGCCCACCTGGCAAAGAAAGTAAATAACTCTGTGTTACCTTCCACATCTTATCCTCTTATCCCTCTCTGGATGAATGAAGCAGCAAGCACTGAGTTGCAAACCCACAGTAATATAAAAGAAGGTGGCTTACTCTTCATGGCTTCTCAAAGTTGTCAGGCTTTTAAGATTTTTGTAGTTGGAGCACTCTTTTTGTAAGGACAAAAATTTTTGCAGTAGCTTCTGATCTACATCCCAAGCAAAAACTAAGAAAGCCTCTCTTGAGCCTGCACAAGAAACCCAAGGGATGTGCTGTGGCAGACATCAGCCTTCTCAGCCCCTCTCCTGCCCTTCTTCATCTTCAAAACTGAACACTGCTGCCTCTATTTTTTCTCCCTGGCTCCTTATCTAACAAGTCTCCCAGGTACACCTTGTGGAAATTTATAAAATTAGAAGGTTTTGAGAAAGCTGTGAAAAAGACAGGTTCTAGAGACAGCAGGACAAGAGACAGCCCAGGACAAGGGTCATCAGGCTGGGATCATAAAGAACTCCAAGAGTCCAAGACTCCACTGAGTCCAAAAGACACATCTGGAAGCTGTGTCTACCAAGGAAGCGACAGGAGAAGGGAAAACAGCCTCAAGCTGTGCCATGGGAGGTTTAGCTTGGCTATCAGGAACAATTCCTCCATGGACAGGGCTGCCCAGCCCTGCCACAGCTGCCCAGGACAGTGGTGGAGTCCTCACCCCTAAAGGGGCTTAAAAGCCATGTGGAGGTGACACTTGGGATTGTGATCACAAAGAGCATGGGGGGACAGGACAAGGAATGATGGCTGCCCATGGACAGAGAGTAGGTTTAGGTTGGATATTGGAAAGGATTTCCTGGCTGGCAGGGTGGGCAGGCCCTGGCCCAGGGTGCCCAGAGCAGCTGTGGCTGCCCCTGGATCCCTGGCAGTGCCCCAGGCCAGGCTGGATGGGGCTGGGAGCAGCCTGGGACAGTGGGAGCTGTCCCTGCCATGGCAGGGGGAGAATGAGGCAATCTTTAAAATCCCTTCCTTTCCAAACCATTCCATGATGATGATTCTGTGATGGGTATGGCAGTGCTGGGGGGACAGTTGGATTCAGCTGTCTTAGAGGTCACTTCAACCTAAATGATTCTGTGGTTCTATTTGTAAAGAGATTTTTTTTCTTATCCACAGAAAAGACCCAGACTATTGAATTCCTGGATACAGCACCCAAAAGAAAAAAAGGACAAAGCCCCACAACTCCTCACCTGAAATACAACCCGAGATTTTTCCAGCAGATACGTCCTCATGTTGGCACCAATGATGTGGTATCTTTTATCAAAGCCAATCTGAATGTATTTCCCAAAGCGGCTGCTGTTGTCATTCCTTGTTGTTTTAGCATTTCCAATGGCCTGAATAAAGCAAACAAAATTAAACATTAAATTTTAATTGATTTTTAAATTTTTTTTTAACATTTTGATTTGCAATCAGTGTTATATAAACAGGCACAGGAGGTTTTGAGGGAAACCCCTTCCCAGATGCAGAAGGCAGAGGAGCAATGGGACTTTGGGGAGGGCTCTTCACTGAAAAGGGGTTTTATGGAAGAAAAATGCATACAAACAGCAACAAATATTTGTACAGCAATTAAACCATCCACATCCCAAAAGCCTCAACATTTGTGTTCCACCTTATAGAATGCAATGCCCCCACCTTTGTTCAGAGTCAACACCAGCAGCTTCCCTGGATGGGTCTCCTTCCCCCACAAGCCCATTTACCTCAGGGTTTTTCTGCAAACCAGGCAGTTTTCTTTTATGTTTTTTTCTGAATAGGTAATGTTCTCATCAATTTCCAATAAAGACAGGCAGGTTGCCTGGCCTCAGCACTTAGAAATTACAGCCAGAACTGAACACAGGCAGGAAAATTAGAGCAATAAAATTCTGGGGTCATATAGAAGAATAGTGTGCACAATTAATTTTTTTCTTGGATGGTTTTAAGTACCCCCCCTGGTAGTGCAGCTGCATTTCACAGAGGCAGGGGAGACGGGTGAGGAAAGGTGTAAACTTTAAGCAGTTTACCAGGAGTAAACCTGCAGGAAACCAGCCAGATTTCCCCATCAGCCACACACCTGCTGGCTTTTCTCACTGCTCCCCTGCAGCCCCACTGGCCTGGACACTGCAGCTCACCCTCACGGGTGTCAGGCCACAGGTGCTGCCACTTGTCAGGCTGTGTCTCACCCCCTCTCTGTATGTCAGACAATCTGGCACAAGTGATGGGAAGCCACCCTAAAGGCTGAGCCAAGCCTAAGATTAAGCACAGGACAACACCACAGTGCACTAAAGCAGCATTGCTGGCTCCTGCCTTGAAAGTCACACGAGTCTGAAGAGCTTCGTGGACTTTGGAAAAGCCCAAATCAGCTGAAGGTACTTCATGGCTCCAAAATCTGTTTGGAAAACGGGATTTAGGCACTCAGACATTTATTTTCACCATCTGGCTTCAGTGAAAGGAAACAAAGCTGCTTTTCCCCTTTCTTTTGTATTTATAAGAAGAATTCTTTTCCTTCAGAGCAGGGATTTCCCTAAAATGAGACTTGTTACTCCCCTATCACAGATCAACTGGGTTGGAAAAGCCCTCCCAGCCCATCAAGCCCAACTTGTGCCCAATCTCCACCTTGTCACCAGCCCAGAGCACTCAGTGCCACATCCAGGCTTTGCTTGGACACCTCCAGGGGTGGGCACTCCAACACCTCCCTGGACAGCCCCTTCCAATGCCTGACCACCCTTTCCATGAAGAAATTCCTGTAATGTCCAGCCTAAACCTCCTGTGGCACAGCTTAAGACTGTGTCCTTTTGTCTCGTTGCTGTTGCCTAGGGGAAGAGGCCGGTACATGATTGATAGCAAAAGCAAACTAACAAAAAAAAATTAATTTAAATATCTCATATTAATCCCTCCTTCTCTATTCCATGTCTGTACAACAAAAGAAGGAGATTAGGGCACACCATGCAGTAACAAAGGAGGAAGATGATAAAACACTAACAGTGCCAGCTGCATTCTTGAGCTCTCCACTCTGGAGCCCCATCAATGCCCAGCTCCTGGACATGTGGTGGGGATACTCAGGCTCAGCTTTAAGACCATCAAATGCAGGTGCAATTGGGGTGGTCTAAACGGAGGCTGTTGGTGCCTCTCTGCCTTTCAGCCCAGCTCCAGCTGATTTACAGCTGTTATGCTGTAAACCCCCAGGTTTGTCACTATCCTTGTGACTTAGGGCGAGACAGAGTGATCAGGACAAAGGAAAGGGAGCAGCTTTTACCTCCATGATGGGGCTGGAGGCCAGCACTTTGGCTTCGATGTTGGTCTCGCTGGCGGAGCCCCCGACGGTGGCGAAGAAGCGCATGGCGTATTTGGCAGAGACCGTCTTGCCCGCGCCCGACTCCCCGCTGACAATGATGGACTGGTTCTTCTCCTCCCTGGGGGAGCCAGAGCAGCACAGTCAATGAATGATAAGCTCCCCTGAGTTAATCCATTTTCCTGTTTGCTGTTTGCACCCTCATCCCGCATCGCTGGTCCCTCGGCCTGTGGCCACCCACATTACAGACACTGGATTTCTCCTGGACTAGGAAAGGAACAGTGAGTAATACACAGCTGTGACACTTCCCAGAGAACACATGGAGGACACTGGACATCTCCAGAACACCCCCAGACACTGGACATCTCCAGGACATCCCCAAAGGCTTGCAGAGGCAGTGGGAACTGAGCCCCTGCATGAAGCACTGCTGCCTCCCTCATCCTGCGTCTCTGGGGAGCCCGTTTCTCACACAACACCCAACCTCTGCTGCTGGGCATCTGTCTGGAGAACTATTAACAGGCATTGGCTGAGTTTCAGCTCCTAGTTCTGTATATTTAATTTTTCCTCCCAGCTCCTTCACTCAAGCATCTGAGACTTTGCTCATTAAAACACAGTCAACTCGTGAAAATTGCTTTTAAAACACAGTTGCTCAGAAAGATTCCTCTACACTCAAATCTCATTAAAAACACTAAAGTTGTAAAATCAAGCATCCTAAAATTGGGACGCAGAAGAAGTCACTTGATTCCCTGTGCAATTATATGAGTATCAGTACTTTCACACAACTCCCAGCATCTGGTTGAAACTTTGACAACCACAATACAAAGCAAGTCTGACATCAGACTCCCACCAGTGACTCATCCCCAAACCCTGTGGCACTGTGAGGTCACTGGAGTGCAGAGGTATTTCACCAGATACCTCCAGGGCACAGGACTTAGCACAGAGAAGCTGGGGCTGCACCATTTCATGCAGCTCCTGAGCCTTGCACAGAGCACAAGCTCTTCCAAATGCCTTTTTCCACTTGCAAAATTAATCATTCACACAAAAGCTGTTGCAGAAGCCACCATGAAATAGCCAGTCCTTCCCAGTGTGGTACCCACCAGCTACCTCCCAATAATTAATCTGTTTAACATGCTTGAGCTGCAAGGCAAAGAAAGGGCCAAGGCAGTAAGATGAGCTCATTTTCAGACCTACATCCCTCCAGGAAAAGGTTTGCTGGCTCCAGCAGAGGGCCAAGCTCCTCTGCTGCAGTGGGATTCACACCCGAGGGCATCATCAGCACACAGCAAACCCAGCAACTCTGCAATTTTGCTGCAGATTTTGGGAAGTGCAGAGTTTTCACTGCAGGATTTGCTATAAGCTCCCAAAATACCCGAGGTCTTGGGTAAGCTGTAAGGACATAATTGAGTGTGTTTTTAAGTAAGATCAACTTAATCTTCCCAGACTCTGCCCTGGCTTCCATGAATCACAGATGAAAGCAGGCACAGAAAATCCCATACACAAGTGCAACAATAAATGTATACCTTGCAGTTCTCTTGACATCAGGAAACACCATCAAAACACATTTCAGTTTAAGATACTCAGTTCAAGTTTATACCAGATGAGGACAGAGGCTAAATGATTGCCATACTCCACTTTTGTAGTTCCAAAGTACAAAAGACGCACAACACCATTACTTCACTGTCAGGCACAAGCATCTTAATTCCTTCAAGGCTCAGGATAATTGGTTTGAGAAAAAAACTTCAGCCAAGTCACATGTAGCCTTTTGGTGCAGCCATGACTTTGAGGCACTTTCAGCAGCAGCGGACTGACAAGCTAATTTCCAGCTCTCTCCATTTTTCAGACACCAATTCTCAAAGTGTATCTTAATCCATCCCCTAGCCAGCTAGCTCTCCTGAGTGCCAACCAAGGGGAAGGCAAGAGGAGCCTCCAAGCACCCCAGCAGCCAGGCAGCAGTGCAGAAACACGGGCTGTGAGTGGGGCACGCCCCCCTGAGAGCCAGAGCCAGCATCCCAGAGTGCTGATCCCAGTGACTCACCCGGGTGGGGACAGCCTGCTCCTGCTAAGTCACGGCGCCGTGCCCTCAGTAGGCCTTGGCAGAGCCACCACTGAGGCCTTGGCAGAGCCACCGAGGCTCTGCCACAGCCAGCTGGCAGCATCCAGGCACGGGGCTGCCAACGTGCCAGTCTCACACCTTTGGACTCACACAGGTGTGCAGCAAACCTCTCCCGGCAGCACGGGGCAGCCAGCAGAGGAAAAGCAGTGCCAGCTCCACAGAGGGGAAGGGAAGCTCAGCACCAGCCCCAGAAGGGGACTGCGTGAACCCACAGCAGCAGCTCCTGGGACAGCTGATGGCTGTCCTGACTGAACGCTGATTGAAGCTGCCCTATGCTTCATCACCTTCAGGGAGGTGGGCTGCCATCTCTCCTTCCAGGGAACAAGTGAAAGGAGGAGAGGAAACGGCCTCAAACTGTGCCAGGGAAGGCTTAGATTGGATATCTGGAGGAATTTCTTCATGGAAGGGGCTGCCAAGCCCCAGCACAGGCTTCTGGGAAGTGATGCAGTGCCCCTGCCTGGAAGTGTTCAAACAAAGTGTGTATGTGGCACTTGGGGACATGGTTAAGGTGAACATGCTGGTGGTGCTGGCTGACAGCTGGACCTGATCTCAGAGGCCTTTTCCAGCCATAGTGGATCCATGGTTTCGGACTCAGGGACTGAGTTCCATCAGTGAAATCCCACACTGGCCATCACTGCAGGACCCAACAGGCAAAATTCCTGTCAGCTGCCAAGAAAAAGGCACAGAGAGGCTCTGGCATGGGCTGCAAGGGTGGATGAACAGGCTGTCCTTGGTCAGAGGAGAGGGAGAAGCAGAAGGGAGAGGTGACAACCAAAATCCCTGCAAAAGGAGCTCTGCAAATGCAAAGCTGTCACGGCTTAGAGCTACACTTGTCTCAAAGTTACTTCAGAATTATTGTTTCCCACCCTGCTCTGCATGACAGGTATGGCCCAAGTGGCATATTTCAGATAACATTTCCCTGCCACTTTTCTCTTGAAGCCATAAGACAAAAGCGCCACCAATCTGGGAGTGAGTCTTCAACTAAATGAGGCCAACATCTCAAAAGATGCATTACCTGGCATCCAGACAGCACTGCTGCAAGGTAGTATTTGGTAACTCATTTTTTTCTCTTTAAGGTGCACAATTATGAGTTATTGTCACCAATTTTGACTTCTTTCATTACTTCTCTATTACCAGCTGTTGGGGTGGGCCAGGCTGGGGAAGGCAGAGACCAACCCACCTGAGAGCCCAGCTAAGGACCAACCCAGACCCACAGTTCCCCCGGGCTTCAGATCCCATCACAAAAATGCCTTTAAGTGGCCTTCTGAGTGCTTTATGCCTCCCTCTGGCTTGCCTCCTTTTAAACAGACATTTGCCAAAAGACACTGAGCCCAGTAACAAAACTATGCCCAACACAATTTACTGCTGCTGCAGTCACTCTGCCAGGTCCCATTTTTCCAGAGTTTCCCAAGAATTTGCCCTGATGGCTAATGTGCTGCAATATGAAATGGGCCAGGTGAGCTCTCCATGGCACCAAAAAACTTTTGGATTATATCAATAACATAAAATGAAAAGAAAGATGCTCTCAGCAGGCCACTCAACCTCCTGCATTTGCAGTAATGTGTCTCTTCCAGTGCATGTTCAGACATTTATTTTCCAACTTCAGGAATAAAAGCTTTCAGGAATAAAGGCTGCAGAGCCTTTCCAGTGTACAAGTTAACCAACTGCTGGTGCCAGCAGGGGAAGATGGATGAACCCCACCCAACAGCTGGCAGCATACAGGATGCTTGGGCAGCAGAAATGGTTAAAGCCAGGCAGGAGGTGTTTGTGTTCAGTGTGGAATAAAAGCCACTCAAATGTTTGGCCACCATGCAGGCACAGTGTGCAACACGGCTGCTTAAAATACATTCAATTTTGGCAGTGCCGGCACAGGAGAAAATTATTATTGAAAAGAACCTGAGTAAAATGAAGTGTCTGTGGGTGAATACTCTTTCTGATGCAGCATGGCAGCGCTGCCCCATCTCCTCCTGGGGCTGGGCGGGCTCCTGTGCACCTCAGGGCTGCCACCACAGCTTTTTATGTGTGCACAAAGTACATCAAGGGCTCCTCTCCCCGTGGCTCACAGCTCACACGATGCTCAGGCTGGAAAACCACACCACGATCTGGGCTACAGCCCCCAGCCATCAGCAAGGTAAACAAAACCACAAAGGAGCAGAAGTTCACCAGAACAAGATCCAGAACAGTTTCTTCAATGCGAGAGGCACCAGCAGCTCCAGAGGTGCTTTGGAGGTGGGTAACACATCTTTCTGCAGGTGTTTGCCAGCTTAAGAGCAATGCCCCTCAAGACCACGCACAGTAAGAGATGGGTGATGTCTCCAGCCAGCAAAACTAAGAGAGGGTCACTAGTGCTGTTACAACACATGAGAAACAGCATGGAATCACAGAAATGCTGGGCTTGGGAAGGACCTTTAAAGGCCATCTAGAAAAGGCCATGAACGGGGACACCTTCCATGACCCCAGGTTGCTCCAAACCCCATCCAACTCATCCTCGGATATTTCCAAAGACGAGGCCACCACAGCTGCTCTGGGCAACCTGTAGTAATTCCTTCTTTATATCTGCTCTAAAAGTCTAATAGATACAATTTTTGAAAGGCAACATCTAAAGGTGCTGCCCAAGGCAAACAAAAGTCAGTTGGCTATGAAGAGAAAGGGCACCTCAGATTCCTTGGCTGATTAGCACTGGCTGCTAATTGCCAGCCTTTATATCCAGGGAACATATTTCCTTGCCTGTTTAAGCAGTCAGTCCTTCACCAGCAGCAACACAGAGAACACTGCTGCCCTCAGAGGAGCCCCAAAACAGCCTGGGAAAGGTGTGGAGAAGCATTCACACCCCAAGGCGCCCACCTGGACACAGAGCATCAGAGCAGTCAGAGGTGTGGCACTGCTCAGTGTTTCCATGTGCAGTCCACACCACTTTAATTTATCCAGGGCAGAGCATCCCTGGAAAATCCTCACTTCAGAAAAGGGGATGGTCCAGCCACTGCAATAAAGAAGGGTTTGAATCCAAGGACGGCTCTCACCACTGCTCTGCCAGAGACAGAGGAGACAAGGGACACCACAGTACAGATATTTACACCCTCAGCCTTCAGCAACACTCCTTGAAAACAGTATTTGAAGACAAATATACCCAAAATGTTCATTGGACACACACATCACCAGTCGGAATTTTTCCAAAGTCATCTTTTTTTAAAGCAATAATCCAAACCCATGAGGTGGGACCTGGAACATCTAGGATTTGTTTTCATGGTCATCCCTTCAGAAAATCACCACTGGCACAAGCAGCTTAACTGCACAACTTTATCCTGGTCTCTGCAGCGGGAGCAAAACCAGTGGCACTAAAAACACAGCTTTTCCAAGAGGGAAAAGGATCTGGAATAAATGAAGGCAGAGCCAGACCCTCTGAATAATTGTCAGGGGTCACTCCAGCTTTAATCCCAGATCTGACACTAATTCTCTGTGTCGTGGAACGAGTCAATAAGTCTCTCCACCATGGAAATCATATTTAACCTACTTCTTTCAGGTTGCTTGGAGGATTAGTGCTCATAAAGCAATCTGAAGATTAAAAATCCTTTAAGTACTGTGGTTTGAATTGAGCCTGACCACAATGAGAACACCCACAAAAGCCCTGATGCATTTCTCCATTGTCAGTGCTACACAGGCTAAGAATGGGCATAGCTACTGCACTGTGTTGCTGGAAATATAAAAAATGAAAAAAAAATATAGAATATTAAAACAAATAAAATAAATAAAATAAAAATAAATAACATTTTAAAAAGAAACCATTTAATTACCACTGGGTTACACCCCTCAAGTGCTAATGAAGCAATGCAGAACTGAGGCAGTACAACTATGCTTTCAAATGAACAAACAGAAGTTGCACTCTGGAGGTGAAAATCAGAGGGTAGCAGCATTGCAACACAGAGAAAAGCCTTCTCTGAAGTGGTCTCTGAAGCCAGGAGTTGTTCCCATTTCTGTGGGATAACTAGAATTTGGAGCAGCATCACTGATGAGAGTGGCAGCATCTTCTTTTACTTGTTGGATGTAATTTGGGTTTTCAGAATCCCTGGCATTGTTACTCAGGCAAACAGAAAAATCACAACCTAGGGGCAGTTACACTTCTCCCTCAGAGAAACCCAAGAAGATATTTTTCATCCAGTTGAACAAGAATGTTCAAGGACTTGTTTTCTGTTTACATTTTCAAATATCAGCTGCAAATGCACATTTTATGGTGCAGCTGCTGAAGCCAGCAGCGCTACAAGGACAGATTTTCACAAGCTGCACATTCATTTGGGTCATTTTTTACTCTGTACCTTCCATAAATGGCATGGATTACCCTATACAACCTTTTTTTGGTCCTTCTTTTTTTTACACAGAAAACTATATTGAACATAGATAATTTTCTTTTTGTAGGGATAACTTTTGTTACAGTGGCATGTACCCGTGGGGGAAAATAACACTGTTTTCACCAACAATCTACACCCATATCAGCACTTCAAAATACATTCTAGTGACAAAGGACAAGTTGGATTCCAAAGAGGTGGACTTGAGTTGAACTTAATCATCCTGATGGGTCCCTTCCAGCTCAGCATGTTCTATGATTCTGAGATGCACTGGGGGTGATGCTGCCCCTGGTTACCCTGTGCAGCTTTGAAGCCCATCTGCTCCCACCCCACTGGGTTTCAGCAAGGAGCCAGACAGAAAATGTGGCCTTCAATGTCTCAGTTGCTGGGGAAAAGCCTAAAAGCAGCAGTTTGGCCCAGAATGGGCAAGGATGAGGATGCACATGGAGACCAGGCAAGGTGCAGCATTGACCTCCTCCTGCGCGGCGCGCTCCACCAGCTCGGCAGGGCAGGGCTGCTCCCTCTCCTTAACGCTCATCCATGCCACATTCCCAAAACCAGGACCAAACCCCATGGAGCAGACCACGGCATCTCTGCAAAGGTCAGAGTGCTTCCAGGAGATGTTCCAGTGCTCCAGGCGTTTGCCCCACGGGAGCACTGGGATTCCCACGGGCCTCGGCCTGTTCATGCCCCTTCTCCCCGACACTCCACACAGCTGGCTGGACAGGCCCCTCCAACAGCACAGAAAATTCTCACAGCTCTGACTTTCTGTGAAATGCTGAGCTGTGTCCAGTCTGGGTGACCTTCTAGCAGGACTGATGCCTCACACACCCCATCGGGGAGGAACATAAGCTCCGTTCCAGCACTCCAGGCATTTTCCCCATGGGAGCGTTAGGACTCCCACAGGCCCTGGCCTGTTCTTGCTCCTTCTCCCCAAATACTCCACACAGCCGCCTGGAAACACCCCTCCAACAGCACAGAAAACCCTCACAGTTCTGAATTTTTCTGAAATGCTGAGTTGTGTCCTGTCTGGGTGACCTTCTGGCAGGACTGGTGTCTCCCACACCCCATCAGGGAGGAACACAAGCTGTGTTCCAGCGCTCCAGGTGTTTTCCCCATGGGAGCACTGGGACTCCCACAGGCCCTGCCCTGTTCATGCCGCTTGTCCCCAAACACTCCACACAGCCGGCTGGAAATGCCCCTCCAACAGCACAGAAAACCCTCACAGCTCTGAATTTTTCTGAAATGCTGAGTTGTGTCCATTCTGGGTGACCTTCTGGCAGGACTGATGCCCTGCACACCCCGTCGGGGAGGAACACGAGCTCCTCAGCCTCATGGAAACGAGGTCAGCAATTCTTTTGTGTCCTGTTCCCAAGGAGAGCAAAACACGTACTCAGCCAGCTTCCCCAGCTCTCTGGCACCCTGATGCTCTGTTCTGTGCTGGGATCACACCACAGAGCATCCCTGGCTCCAGCCCAGGCCACCTGCAAGCTGCTGGAGCGCTGCAGAGGGAGGAGGCTTGGGCTGCATCCTCCCAAAAAGCACCACACAGAGGAAGGAGCTATGGGATGCTGTACCAGCAGATCACCTCTGGAGCACCAGGAGGACAGGTCTGTTGTTCTTCCACCCCATGCCAGTCCCAGAAAGAAGGTTCTGACAACTGACCACCATCCTAAGCTACTGCTGCTTGGAAAACTCCCACACTGCTATCTGACTAATTGATCAATTGACGAACATTAGGAGAACCCCAGAAAGGGATTTTCAGAAACACACTGTGGGTTCCCCATCCTGAGACCTCCAGAAGTTCACTGAGGGTGTGAGGGGGCCAGCAGTGGCTGGGAGGTGGGCAAGGCCAGTGACAAGTCTTTGGGCTCTCATGTAATTACGCTGCTAATAAATACTGTTTTAAATGTTTAATGATACATGGTGTTGCAGCTGCCTCCCCTCAGAGCTCCAGCAGTTCTCCTGCATCACAGCAGTAGTTACATCTTTGATGTAGGCTATTATTCCTCCTTCCAGTGATACTTCACGCACACACTCATTACTTGCAGGCCCTTCTCTATCTTAAGCTTTCCCATGCCAGTTCTGTCCCATTTATGAGTATTTATGATTTTTCTATAAGGAATGTTTCATTTATTATTAAATCTGCTAGCAAATAGCACAGTCCTTATTCCAAATTGCCAAAAAGAAAAAAAAATTACATTTAAAAGAAGTTCATTCGCTGGCCACTTATCCCCAGACCGTCTCTGTCCTCTCCCATAGCAAGTAAGATCAGAGGATTTCTCCTCCAGTTCTTGGGAAATATTTCCTGCAGTGTCTCCCATAGATATGTTTTCTACATATTACCTCAAGAGAAGAAAAGCAATCCCTAGGGTTTTAGACCAGCGCCATCACATTTATGGGATAGCTCTTGCAAAACCTCCTCCCATTATCCCCATCCCACTTTTAACTCTAAACAGAAGAGAATTCCTTCAGTTTTCCAGTTTCCCGAATTCAAAGCTCTTGAGTTGTTTTTATTCTGGCCCCCTTTTTAGACCAGAGCTTTACTTTTGGGATGATCCCTGCTGCACAGCCCTGGTGAGGGGCAGCACAGCTCAGCCCCCCAGCCCCCTGCAAGCCCCCACCCAGCCTCATTCCCCTGGAGACAAAACCCTTCCCTGCCTTTAATATAACACAGGATTCAGCCTTATTTACTGTGCCAGTCTGATTCCCCTTGCATCTCTGTTGGGGGTTAATCTCTCTTTTAACTCCTATCTGCTCTCTCTTTGTACAGCTTTAAATCCTCCTGTAAAAGCTTGAAATGTGAAGTGCTATGAAAGGGCATCCCCCACTGTGCCCATACTCCTCCCTGAGTCTATTTGCTTGTGTGCAGGGCTGTTGCTGCAATTTCTGCTCTTTTCCAGCTCCAGCATTTGCCCCAGAGCAGGAAAGGGAGCCCTGGTCACCTCAGGCAGCCCCGGTGGCACCTGCCTCTCTGCAGGACACAGACATTTCCCCTGTGGCTGCAGGGAGCAGAGATTTTGACAGTGCCCTGCAAAGCCTGGGTGCTCTAACTTCCAATAAAAATGGAAAACCACTGCTACACAGAGTTACCTGTCTGCAGTCCAAGTGTTTGGTGGCAGGAGCAGCATGTGGGCACTGGGGCTGAAGGGAGGAGATACCCTATTTCCATACAATTTACAGTTCAGGAGTTACTCAACAGATGTTGAGCCTGGTTGGAGCTGCAGACACCAGGCAGGGGTTCACTGGCACCCACTGAGCTGCACTTCAGACAACATATGCAGAAGTTGAACTCATCCATCAAATCACTCCTGCATTTCTTATTTTATTCGTTCTGCAAGAGCTACCAACAACACTGTGAGCAGATCCTCAAGCAGGGAAGGAGGAAGCTCCAGTCCAACCAACAGGTCACCAGGACAGCTGCCTTCCCACTGACATTGCAAGGGTCAGGTAAGGCCTGAAGAGCCCCTCTGTGCTCCTGGCAGAACACCACACTGTTCTGCTGTTTGGAATTAGCAGTTTCATGTGAAACAGACACAAGATGTTTTTTTCCTAGCCTCATAGAACAGCTTTGCAGGGATGCACCTGTGAAAGCATTGGCCAGACAGAGGCACCAGGGAATAAAGACCACAGCACTTGACCCAGTCCTTGCACTTCTCAGAAGGCTTTCACAAGCCCTTTACTACCCGAGATCTCTGCCACGGTGAGAGCTGGACACTGGCCTCCCTTTGTGTCCATCACCTGGCATGGGCTGCTGCCATTTCACACCCAGGGCCCAGGCTGAATGGTGTGACATTCAGGCTCCTTTTCTCCAGGCTCAGCCCCTTCCCAGCTCCCTCAGCCTCTCCTGGGGCTCCAGGCCCTTCCCAGCTCCGTTTCCTGCCCTGGACATGCTCCAGCCCCTCATGTCCTTCTTGCCATGAAGGCTCAGAGCTGCCCCCAGCTCAGCCTCGGCAGTGCTGGCACAGAGCAGTGTGAAACGTGCTGCTCAGGTCAGGCTGACTGCAGCAGAAATGCAGGTTTCCAAGAGGGAATTTTTGCCAGACTCCAGGCTCCTACCCAGAGGGATGACACACAGGGAAATCAGAGCCAGGATGTGGGCACACAAGGCATCTTTTGTTCCTCTGCGAGAAAAGCAAGAATCAGCCAGGCCATCAGCAGCTGTGCTGTCCTTCTGTGTGACCATGGCACAGCTTTCAGATTGTTCCCAGGAGGGCAAACACCTTCTGTGGCCCCTCAGCCCCACTGTACCTCTCCAGGACAGGACCCTGACCAGAGCAGGTGCCTGAACTGCCTTGCAGGCAATCCATGTCCCAAGGCACTCACGGCTTCCAACTCAGGGCCACTAACAATCTCTAAATGATCCATCCTTCCACCATCTCACCACCACTAACAGTCACCAAATTATCCATCCTTCCACCATTCCAGCACCACCAGCCATCACCACCACTAACAATCACTAAATGATCCAACCTTCCACCATCCCAGCACCACTAACAATCACCAAATTATCCATCCTTCCACCATCTCACCGCCACTAACAATCACCAAATTATCCACCCTTCCACCCTCCCAACACTTGACTCCACCGCCTCCAGCAGCAGCACTTGGAGCAAACTGACTCCATGCTGCTCATTTTGTTTCAAACAACACTATTTCAGTGAACTGAGTGTGTTTAGTCCCACACGGGGGATCTGGGGAGTTTCTAAAGAGCTGGCCACTGTAAAAATTAGAGGATGTCACATATGAATTTTAATCACTTGCCTGTTTTTGGTTTTGGTTTTTTCTTAAGCTGTTTCACATGCAAGTGCTGTAAAAACGTCCTCTTTGTGAAAAGCTCATCCTTAAGGAGAGTTTTAACACACGCTGAATCCACTGTAGGTGTTCAGGTGCTTTATGAAAAATTCTGACTCAAAAAAGGGATCAGGTATTGTTACACAACATCTGCAGCACCAATGGCTTTTAATTTTTTCCTTTTTCTTTTTTTTTATTTTTGAGAGATTTTTTCCCTTTTAAATTGGCATTTTCTGATGACAGGACAAAAGCAAACACAGGATGCCACACAGTCACGTATGAGGGTGCCTCCTGTCCCATCTCTTGGGCACTGAGGGTGAGGCAGTGGGAAAGCACAGGAGCAAGTCGCTAACACTTGTACACACCAACTGCCTCACACTCTGCCCTGGCACCCTATCTCTGCATGGAAAGCTCAGAAAAAAAAATCTAATTACCTCCAATTTTTCTCATTTAACACAGAGTCTTAAGTTTTGTGCCCTTTTCCCTTGCCATCCCACTCAATCCCATTCAATCCCCTTCACTGTGCTTTCCCTGTGTGCTCTGGGCCACTAATGGGCATAAAATATTCAAAAACCCCCAAGACTGGCCAGACTGTTTTCCTGCTCTCCGTCACCTTGCAAATTTGACCTTCTGAGATGGCAGGCTTGAGTTTTATTGCTGATCTATAAGGATGCACCAGACATAATCCAATTGTTTAAAAGCTGAACTGCAAAACAAGTGATATCTTTGCACCAGTTTAGGTTTAACAAGCCACGTCCCACCTCACCCCAAAGCAGCAAAGCTGAGCTGCAGACATGAGGCATCCCGCAGAGTCAGCATTTCAGCTGGGAAAAGGGCAAAAAGAACTCCTTTATCCATCACCCAGGGGCTATGCCATCCACACCCCCTGCCCCAGCAGCTCCTCCACTCTCCTTGGAGCACCATGGAGGGAAAAGCTTGGATCAAGCTAAAGAGAACTCAACAGCCACCCAGGAGTGCTCAGACTTGAAACTCAGTGTGCCACATTTTAAGGCACATTTCAAATAACCAGGTAGATTCCTATAATCCATGTCCCAATCTCCTCTCAGCCCTGTCTGAAACCCTCTTTTGTACCCAAGCCTGCAATTACCATAATAACAGCCCAAAACAGCACCAGAGGAGCACTGAGCAGTGAGCACCTTGCCTGAGATCTCTGAAGGTGGTTATTTTCCTGTCCCCTTGAAAACAGAGCAGCCTGAACCACCCAGAGACAGCAGTTATCCTTTATGGGCTGCTGTCAAAAGTAGCTTTATTCTGATAAGGAGGGAAGCAGAGACAAGCATTGTTAGCTAGAGCTGCTATCCCTCTGCCTGCATAATTCCTGAGGCATGTGGGAGAACAGCACCTAGCAAACCTCAGCACCTGAAGTTTGTGCCTACACAAACTTCAGCGGAAAAGCAAGCTGCTGCCTTGTGTTTTAGACAGTTGCCCTGGGAAACCCACAGGTCCTGTCCACATGGGTCAGCAAAACCCTGGTATCTCCTAAAAAGAGCCCTGCAGCTTGCTGCTCAGTCTGGAATCACACAAGGACAAAATCCTAAGTCTTCCTCCTTCTGCAGGCAGCTCCCCAGATCCCTGAACTGTTCTCAAAGCAGTTTTGCCCAGAGCACAAGCACTTGCTGGAGTGCAGTGCAGGCTGGACTCAGTTTGGGTGCAATCCATCCGATCTCTGGCCATGGCAGTGCTCCTCCAGATGCATTTCTGGATTGAAATCCGGTTCATTTTTATTAGAAATATATCCTAACTCACCACTAAAACCCAGACACAGCAGAAAGAAAGAACCTTGGAAAATGGTTCAGTGCTTGCTCTTGATGTTAAAAGCCAGGGCTATACAGAAATCTCAGCTAATTCACAAGCAAACAAAAACACACTGTGTGAGTCCTGACAACTATAATAAAATTATCCGTGGTACAACAATTTTCAGTTTCCTCTCCAATTCTCTTTTGGATCATGACTTGTTTCTTAGGAACAAAATCCTACATTTGTCCCCAGCAACACAACAAGCACGGAAATCAATAAAGTAAAATTCTCACCATATCCATCTGGTGAAGGGAGGGATTTGAGGGACACATAAATATCTCCAAGCATCTACCAGTTAACACCTAACTCAAAATCACAATATCTCCATAAAGCAACAACTAACATTAGCTTCTGGATTTAGTTTGATTATCTCACCGAACTATCTGAAATGTGGTTTCCTCTAAGCTATTAAACATGACATTTGCAGAGTGGTTTGAATTTCTTCCAGGAAACTCATCCAAGAAGGAAGAAGAGAGGGATCCCCTGCCGAACCCCTGAGTTCCTGAGGAGCACAGGGACCCCATCAGCCCAGCAGCCTGGGTACAGAACTGGGATCAAGTAATTAGGCAGAATTAATTAGAAATACCTGACCTCCAGCACACTTGCCTTCACCACTCTGCTTTCACGGAGTATCTGGAGCACTTATTGGCATTTTTGCCCACTTTTTACCCAAAGCCCCATGGCTGGGTATCCCCCCTGACCTGGCCATTTGCTTGTAGGCTTCCTCGGCCACGGCGAAGATGTGGGGGTCCATGTCCCCCATGTTCTGGCCGCTGTAGGCGTAGATGACATCCTGCTCGTAGATTGGCAGCTGCTCATAGGGGTTGATGGCCACCAGCACGATACCTGAGGGCAGACAGACAGGCAGGGGGTTGGTATTTCTGGGTTTTCAGGGCTTGGCTTAGTTGCTCCAGTAAGGTCTTTAAAATGCAATGATTGAGAGTTAACAAAGAAAGTGAGTGGGGAAGGGCTCGTAATTGTTATCTCAGCATCCCCTTCAATAGCAAGGCAATAAACCCCTGTACAGCTGCACAAAACTGGTAAGAAGAGCAAAAATATATAATAATCTCCATTGTGTGAAGACAGGCTTTGCAGGAGGGGTGAGAAGAGATCAACATAGCCTGAGCCAGCACTACAGAAAAGCAATTCCTGTGCAACCAAAGCTCTGCTAGACCCAAACAAACATCCTGGGTTTTCCCCTGGCCTGGGTTGTGAGTAAAACTCCCAACAAAGAATGTGCCCAAATGAAACTGAAATACATAATTTACAGGCAAGGAATGCCAGAGCCTGCTCTGAGGCTTTCATGTGTGCCTCCTCTCCAGCTCTGGGCACTGAGCAGGGAGCTGATGAGAGGCCAAGCCACACGTGCACTCCCCGTGGGCTCCAGGGAGCTGCTCTGCATCCAAGCTCCACCTCTGGGCAGGACTCAGCTGTGCCAGCAAGGAGCTCCAGGAGCTCCTGGCTGTGGGGCCAGTGTCATACACCCGGCTGTGGGGCCAGCATCATGCTCCTGGCTGTGGGGCCAGTGTCATATACCTGGCTGTGGGACCAGTGTCATATACCTGGCTGTGGGGCCAGTGTCATACACCTGGCTGTGGGGCCAGTGTCATACACCCGGCTGTGGGGCCAGCATCATGCTCCTGGCTGTGGGGCCAGTGTCATATACCTGGCTGTGGGACCAGTGTCATATACCTGGCTGTGGGGCCAGCATCATGTTCCTGGCTGTGGGGCCAGCATCATGCTCCTGGCTGTGGGGCCAGCATCATGCTCCTGGCTGTGGGACCAGTGTCATACACCCGGCTGTGGGGCCAGCATCATGCTCCTGGCTGTGGGGCCAGTGTCATATACCTGGCTGTGGGGCCAGTGTTTTGCACCTGGCTGTGGGGCCAGTGCCAATGTTCCCAATCCCCAATGTCCCCAATCCCCCAATGCCCCCAGTCCCCCAGTGATGCCCCCAATGTCCCCAATGTCCTCACTGCCCCCAATGTCCCCAGTGTCCCCAGTCCCCCAATGTCTCCACTGCACATGGCTGTGAGGCCAGCACTGTGCTCCTGGCTGTGGGGCCAGTGCAAATATCCCCAGTCCCCAATGTTCCCAATCCCCCCAATGTCCCCAATCTCCCAATGATGTCCCCAATGTCCCCACTGCCTCCAATGCCCCCAATGTCCCCAATCCCCCAATGATGTCCCCAATGTCCTCATTGTCTCCAATGTCACCAGTTCCCCAATGTCCCCGCTGCACCTGGCTGTGGGGCCAGTGCCAATGTTCCTAACCGCCAACATCCCCAATCCCCCCAATGCCCCCAATCCCTCAATGATGTCTCCAATGTCCCCAATGTCCTCACTGTCCCCTATGGCCCCAGTGTCCCCACTGCCCCCAATGCCCCCAATGTCTCCAGTGTTCCCAATCCTCCAATGTCCCCACTTCACCTGGCTGTGGGGCCAGTGTTGTACACCTGACTGTGGGGCCAGTACCAACATTTCCAAACTCCAATGTTCCCAATCCCGTCAATGTCCCCAATCCCGTCAATGTCCCCAATCCCCCAATGATGTCCCCAATGTCCCCAATGTCCCCAATGTCCTCACTGCCCCCAATGCCCCCAGCGTCCCCAACGCCCCCAGTGTCCCCAGTCCCCCAACATCCCCACTGCACCTGGCTGTGGGGCCAGTGTTGTGTTCCCAGCCCAGCCAGCCCAGGGCTCGGACACACTCCCACTACAGGAGCACAGGAGCTCTCAGCTTGCAGCAAACACCAGGAAAGGCAAAGGGCAGTGACTGTCCCAGCAGCTGCCCTGCAGGACATTGACCCAGCTGCCTCACCCCTCCCCAAGCCCTGCTCCTGCCTGCTGGCTTCCTGGTCCTGCTCAGGTCACCCAACAATTTCCCTGACTCACCAAAACCACGAAGCAAACCAAGCTGAAGGGCTCTGCTCACTTCAGACAGGCACCTTCCTGCCCTT
The DNA here is from genome assembly GCF_028551555.1 of Melozone crissalis. Taxonomy (NCBI): domain Eukaryota; kingdom Metazoa; phylum Chordata; class Aves; order Passeriformes; family Passerellidae; genus Melozone; species Melozone crissalis. The sequence continues at coordinate 21,912,032 of NW_026535814.1, forward strand.
CTCAGCCACCAAGCACGAGGCATGCCGCAGGCAGGCAGAGCTTTGCAACCAAACCTACACGGCCCAAATGCCTGCATGCCCATCAATGCTGTGCTCCAGACAATCATGAACCTTCTTAGAAGCTGCCTTCACAAAACCTCACTGATTTTGGGTGAGAGCAGGCCTACGGCTGACTGAGGGCAGCTGCAAAATGCTGCAAGTTATGCCAGTAATCCAACACCACACATCATTAAATACTGAAAGTTAACATTACTCAGAGCCACAGAGACAACATATTTCTAGGGCACTGTTTTAAAAAGTCATCTCCTCCTGCCAGTTTTCTCCTCTGCAACCCCAGTCACAGCTGTACACTGTACCAGCTTTAACAGGAAACAGGGAATGGCTTCCCATTGACAGAGACAGGGCTAAATGGGATATTGTGAAGGAATTGCTGGCTGGGAGGGTGGGCAGGCCCTGGCCCAGGGTGCCCAGAGCAGCTGTGGCTGCCCCTGGATCCCTGGCAGTGCCCCAGGCCAGGCTGGATGGGGCTGGGAGCAGCCTGGGACAGTGGGAGGTGTCACTGCCTATGACAGGGGGTTGGAACATGATCTTTAAAACCCCTTCCAAGCCAAACAAGTCTGGGATTCTGTGAATTGCCTTCTTTCCTTTCTTCTTAATTTTTCAAGCTGCACCTTGTTGCTGTCCATGCACAGGTAACTGCTTTCCTGGATAGCTTTGGCAAAGTGCCCTCCCCAAAATCACAAGCCCAAGTTCACACCTGCCCTCCTCCTGCTCTGAATTTGGGAGTTAGATAATTCCCAAAGACATGAAGAAACAGAAGGAAATGGAGTACTGGAAGTTTTTTACTTTTTTTTTGGAGGAAAACCTGCTATGGACATTCCTCAGTAGTATCTCTCTGTCTGGCATGCCATGTTCACTGTTTTTTAATTCCTACTTTTCCCCTGTGGGCGCTGCCAAGCACGTGCAAGGCTGGCCCCAGACTCATCTGACAGGATGCTCCCACCAAGAGCAGGTGGACCATGAGCTCAGCAAGGTCACAGTGCACCAGCCCTCAGAAACCACCTCTGGTTTTACACACACTCAAAACTAAACCCACCACCCCCAGGCTTCCCTCACGCTGATGGTCTCAAGGGGCTCCTCTGTGGCCCCACGACTCCTGAGGAGCTGAAGGTGTGCTCTGGACACTCACCACAGTAGGTGTAGATGTGGTTGGACTCGAGGAACCTGACCTTGAGGTTGTGCAGGACGGCGGGCTCGTGCAGGTAGCTGAGGGCTGTCAGGTCATTCTGCCCCACCAGGATGTCAGGGTTGCGCAGGAAGGGCAGCTCACTCCCTGGCGGGTCGATGGGATATTCATACAGCTGAGGAGACACACATACACAAAAAACCAGCAGCTCCTTTAATGGCTTGTAGCTTTTCCCAGCATAACTCCTGCTAGTGTTAAACACTGACACACTTTGCTCTTTAATTTTAAATTAAATTAAAAGCCCCTTGGTGATAAATGCTGCAGGGACTTGCATGGCAGACTGCCAGGTCACCCCTCTGGTAATGGCCTTGAGTTGATCACCACATGGTCCTGGTGGACACTGATGGTCCACGAGCACCAACCTGGCCACACCTGAGTCATCTTCAGGCCAGCCTTGGGACAAACAGCCTTCAGCCAGCTCTGAGCAGTGACAGCAGCGACAGAAATCCACAGCTTCATCTGATCTAAGCATCCTCCTGCTCTTGGAAAAGTAGTTTCATTCCAAACTAGACTGTGCTCTTACCATCAGAGCAATTTCTCAGCTCGTTTTTAATTCAGGTTACTTTTATACCTGAAACCTGGCACGCCTTGAGACAGAGAGGACATGGAGAAGCACGGAGTCCCTGCTGCTGAAGTGTCTGAGGAGCCAGGTTACGCTGCTGAAGGTGGCATTTGGGCAGCCTTATGCTATTTTTGACTCATTCTCAAATGAGCAACAGAACCATCAACTGAAGAAAAAAATGCATTTTTTTTCTTTACAGAGGAGGGAAAAAAAATTTTCAGTGATGCTGCTTCCCACAGGGTGCCTCAGAAGGGAGGACTGATGCTCAGCTCCCATCAGAAGGGAGGAATCCCAGTTTCCAAGCAAAACCACTGTGGCTGCACTGGATCCCTGCCCGTGCAAACAGCACAAGGAAGGCTGACCCAAGTGCACAAGGAGAGGCTCCCTCAGTGTGTCTGACAACCTCAGGCTGCTTTTATCCACGTAGTCAATGCCAATTTTCAAGAGTTTGCACTCAGTCTCACATCTTAATGGCAAGCACACCAGGGATGCCCTGTGATATTTAACAGCCAGCTCCTCATTCAGAGGGAGCTCTCGTGCATACAGAGCAGAGCCAGGAGCCACAAAACCCGTGAAGACTCACTTAAAGCAGAAGCACAAAAGGAAGCACTGAACAGCTGGGTAATGCATGGTGGCTGCCAGGAACAAAAGGCTTTCTACAGCTTTGAATGCCCTGAAGGTATGTGTGCTGGGTATCTCCAACCTGATGCACACAAGTGCTGCTCCCGTTTGCCAGAGCTTTTCAGTCCAACATGACACAGATCCAGGCAGGACTTCACACAGGAAAGCATCAAACAGGGCACTCCCAGAGACCTCAGGCCTCTTGCACAACCCCAAAATGAGATGTTCCATGTTTCACCATGACTGTGACACGCTTATTAAGCTACTACCTACAACACCTGGTAATCCTTTCATCACTTTAATGTTGCTGATCCTGAACTCAGCTGCACAAATGGATTTGACCTTGCAGGGCTCCTCAACCCGTTTAGTTTCCAGGGAAATATCCAAATTGAAGAGGAAAAAAATAATTCCTGTCCAAGTACTAAAACTGCAGGGGATCTCAGCCAGGAGGGGAGGATGGGGGTTGTAGCACCCAGCAATAGCAGCAGGTGTACTTTGGCAGCCTGAGCACAGGTGGAAGACAGGAGCTCCTGTGGGTGAGATGGGCACCCAGGCACCCATCAGTGCCCAGCCCTGGCTCCAGCAGCACAAGGAGCTGGAGCTGCTGCAGCCAGTGCAGAGGAGGCCACGGAGCTGCTGCCAGGGCTGGAGCCCCTCTGCTCTGGAGCCAGCCTGGCACAGCTGGGGCTGCTCAGCTGCACCAGAGAAGCTCCAGGGACACCTCAGAGCCCCTGCCAGGGCCTGCAGGGGCTCCAGGAGAGCTGCACAGCCCCTGGGGACAAGGCAGGCAGGGACAGGACAAGGGGGAATTACCTTAAGCTGTAGGACAGTAGGCTTAGGTAAGATATTAGGAGTAAGTTCTTTGCTGTAATGGCAGTGAGGCCCTGGCCCAGGGTGCCCAGAGCAGCTGTGGCTGCCCCTGGATCCCTGGACATGTCCAAGGCCAGGCTGGATGGGGCTTGGAGCAGCCTGGGACAGTGGGAGCTGTCCCTGCCCATGGCAGGAGGTGGAATGGGATGAACTTTAAGGTTCCTTCCAACCCAAACCATTCCACAATAAAATGATGATTCTATGCCTAGTGCTTCCAAGGGATTGCAGGGTAGCATCTGTGCACCTCCTCATCCAGATTTATCACCACGGAAGGTAAAAAGGCATCAAGCATCCTCCATCCTTTATCCTCCCCAGAAAGCTGCCCTGTGCTGGAAGAGCAAACTGGGCAGGCCAACAAAAGCAGCTGAGACCAAGCCAGGAAGGAGCAACAGCACCAAGCATTAGGCGCAGACCCCAACATCAACAACTTTCTCTGCAAACTTGGCACACTGACACACAGCCAACAGCCCGAGCTGGAGCTGCTCTGAAAGAAAAACTGCTTTCACAAACTGCCTCATCTACCACAGCTCATTCCTGTTCTCCATCCTCCATCAGGCAATCTGGTGGAAATGCTCCCCACAGTGGGGAAATGTCTGGTGTGGAGGGGATGGGAATCACCCGCCCTGCTCAGCACATATGGATCTGTAGTGGGTGGTCTCTGCTAACTCTGCCAGGCAATGGAGCAGATCACACTCTAGACAGCTCAGGAAACCCCACCTGCTCACTGAAGAAAGATGGTTTAGGTGCAATTCTTCATGAAAAATGTATTTATTCTTCCCACTACAGCAGGCAGCTCGCGGTGGGCACACAGCACGGCTGCTCCCTTCCCATAAACTGAATTTGCAGCTGATGCAAATGCCGTGGTTAACTTCATTGGCAATTCCCTGCTGTCACCCAATGTCCCACCCCAGGAGGCTCTGTGTGGAACAGGGAGCAGCTGCTCCTCCCCAGCCTGTGTCCTGCTCTGGGGATGATTAATTGCTGGCTGCACTCAGGCTACAGCCCGGGCTGTTTGCGCATTTGGAACCAGTGCCCGGCTAGAAAACATCTACATTTAAATGAGTTTTGTGTTTTTCCCTTTTAAAAGCTTTTCTCATTTAAAAATGAAGCAGAGAAAAAAGGAGTTTATGTAAGAGTATGCTCAGAGAGGAAAAACCGAGGCATGGAGAAAGCTGTGGCACAGCAGCCCCCTCTGAGCCGTGTGTGGGTTTTCCATCAGCACCCGAGGTTGAGTGGATGCCACCAGCCGTGCTCTCTACAATTTGTTCGGCAGCAAAAAGCACAAACTGGCACTTCTGACATACTGCTGCTATTAAAAAAAAAATACATCCTGGTATCACAGACTATTACCAGTTTGCCAGGAGATGAAAAGAGATGATGGAGGTCAAGGGCTTTTCTTGCAACCTACTGTAACACAAGTGTCTAGGGAGGGAGCAGGCAGGGAAAAAGTGAAAGTGTTGAGGCAATAAAACACATTTTAAACCACTTCACAGAAGCTATGAAATGGCTCAGGCTTCTTCACACATTAATTCGAAGCTTTAAATTGCTAAAAAGAATAAAGCTTACAGTTTCATCTTCAAGTTTCAACTGGAGGCTTTTATCTCCCTCTTTGTAATCCTTGATAATTTCAGCCGATCTCCAAACTTCATCAGGGTCAGGAATCCAAACCTTAGTGTACTGGAGAGGAGGAAAAGAAAAGAAAGAAAAAGTTTAAACACGATGAAACCTCGGGAAATTAAATGAGAAATAAATTAATTCTCCATTAATACAGCCTCACATTTATTGTAAAGTCAATGCAGCTAAATCATTTATTTTAGTAAAAGAAAAAAATAAATCCAGTTTTAGTTCTTGGGGTTAATTACAGACCAGAAGTCTAATTTTTCAGTCTAATTTTCTCCTGGACAAGGTGTACACTGGCTCGTTACCAATCTAACAAAGCAGGATAAAGTTTCAAGGTAAACGTGGAATTTAATTTCCCTGGGAAAAAAAAACCCACCAGCTTTCCAGAAGACTTTTATGAAATAACTCAATTCACCCCTAGCAGTCCCTACACCAAAGTGTGTTTATTTGCTCAAAAAAAGGCAGTTTGGTCCCCACAGAGCAAGCCCTGACCCAAACCCACTGCCACAGACAGAGGCAGGCAAATGAAGACACCAATATCAACTCCTTCAGCTGGAGGTGAACACACAAACGGGCTCCAGAACACCCTTGGATTTAAATGAATTCATGAATTAGGTTAAATTTAACCTTTTTTTTTGCATCTACAAAGCCAGGGCCACCAAGGGGGAAGCCCCAGGGCAGACCTGGGCAGCCCAGCCCAGATGCCCCATGAGGGTTTGGCTGTTGGGCTCAGGGAGCCAGGCTGGTGCTGGACTCCTGTCAGAACCCAGGACATTCCTCTGGCTGCCCTGCAGGACTCGAGACCCTGGCACGGGGCTCAGAGACCTTGGCACAGAGTCAGAGACACCCGCGTCTTTGATTTTAACCCATGGAAACAATCATCAACTTTGTGCGAAGAGTTACAAGCCACAAAAGTTTGAGTAGAATGATTATGAATTAATCACAGGGTGAAAATTTGGAATTTTGGGGGTTTTGGAATGGGGGTTCAAGAGGCAAGGAGGAATCTGGGCATGTCCAGTCTTTCTCCTTCTTCTTCTTGTCCTCCATCTTCTGCTGTGATGGTGGCACTTTTGGATTGGTTTAGGATAGACACAGAGCATCTAACATGGGGGAAAGGTATTGAAAAATTATTGTAAATAAAGTACAGGTAGCTTTTAGCATAAAAAGCTGTCACCACCCCAAAGGCAGGGACTGTGCCACAACCAACCTGCTGGACAGACCTCAGCAGGTCAGAAAGAGAATATATTAGATAAGAGCAAATAAACAATCTTGAAAATCTGAGCTGAGGAATCTCGACTTTTTCCTCGAGCTTGGGGCTGGGAAAAAAGACTTTTTAATACCTCAGGAGCCATTTCAGCAACAACAAACCCAAGATCCTCTAGCCCACAGAGCCAACAGGAACCCTCCAACACCCACGGATTAACTGGCACTTTGGGGCAGCTCTCCCCCCTATTCCTCCTGCTGATTGAAGTGGGAGCTGCAAAATCTTATTCCTGCTCAGAGCTCCAGGGGCTGGGGGAAGTCCCAGCCAGCCCAAGTGACAGCAGCCCCAGATCCCCAAAAGTGGTTTTGGCCTCCATTCGAAACCAAACCCCAGCACACAATGTCCAAGCAACATTTTGTGGCAACCAAAGAGTTAACACAGCGGCAGCCACCACCTGACAGGCCACTTTGCAACTGAAAAGCAATAGATTTTTATAGTTATCACACGTAATTATTTTTAGAGCTGCTCAATAGCTACAGCAGCAGGAACCTTTAGATGTTAATGGAGCCACACAATCGTATTCCCAGAACAACAGTTTCACCAGGGAGTGGGGGGAAAGATGTGAAAACTTGAATTTTGTCAGCACACCAGCTCTAGCACCTCATGGGCCTTCAGTGCTCTCCTGTCACAAAGAAGGGAGGCTGCAGTGGGGAAGGGGCTGGTTGGGTTCGCTGTGGATTCATCCAGTGCCAGCTCTCTGCTGGCAAAAAGTGAGATTCAGCCATGCTCTAGAAGTGCCCAAAATAGCCAAGGAGCAGGATGTACCCAGCTCAGGGCAGCTTCAAACACAAGGTGTTGCTGGTCTTGGCAACCTTGCAAATGTTCCACCTGCACACGGGGCTGGGCTGAGCCCTGGCCCTGCCTGCACTGGTGGCTGCAGACAGGGACACACTGACCCCAGAGCAGCCTGGAATGGGGGAACCCATCAACACTTAGAGGCTGAAACCTGAGTACAGCTCCAGCAGCAGCAAGAGATCCCATGGGCCACCCCCCTCAGCAATTCATCACCAGCCAGCCACGGCCAGGAGGCGCCCAGGTGTGACAGGAGGGTGACAGCTCTCAGCACCCACTGCCCACTGCCTGCTGGTGGGAGGCTCCACAGCCCACCAGCCACCCTGACCACAGCACTACAGAGTAGTAGTAATAATAATAATAACAATTATTATCATAATTATAATAACTGATTTTCCCAGACTTTGTGCACACACACACATGCAAGGAGCCACACAGGACAGAACACACCATGCAGGATGGCATGCACCACGCAGGACAGCATGCACCACGCAGGACAGAATGCACCATGCAGGACAGCATGCACCATGAAGGACGGCATGCACCACACAGGACAGCATGCACCACACAGGACAGAATGCACCGTGAAGGACGGCATGCACCACACAGGACAGCATGCACCACACAGGACAGCATGCACCACACAGGACAGAATGCACCATGCAGGACAGAACACACCACACAGGACAGCATGCACCACACAGGACAGAATGCACCACACAGGACAGAATGGACCACACAGGACAGAATGCACCACGCAGGACAGAATGCTCCACACAGGACAGCATGCACCACACAGGACAGCATGCACCACACAGGACAGCACACACCACACAGGACAGCATGCACCACACAGGACAGAATGAACCACATGACAGCATGCACCAGGCAGGACAGAGGTGTTTGCAAGGCCCCAGGGGCCCTGGGGACACCCTGGCTGGCAGATCCCAGCTGTGGTCAGGCACTCCCCACACCGAGGGGGTGGTCAGGCAGCTCCCACCCTGCTGCAGAGCCGGGGGCTGTTAGCACAGGCTGCTTGCTGTGAATGAATGCAGCTGCCCAAGCATCTCTAATGCTGTCCTGTGGTGCGTGCACACGCACACAGAGAGGGGAGCACCGTTCATCCCGCTGTGCTCCTCCCCTCCCTCTGCCTTCCTGCACAAACCCCCATCCCAGCCCTCCCTTCCAGCCATAAATCCCAGATATGTCAGGCACACGCTGCTGGAATCCAAGCACTTTGTCACGGGCCCATCTTCACAAGGCCAGCTGTAGTTGGAGCCTGAGGAGGCTGGGGCAGCCCTCGGTGGGGCCACGCTGGGCTCATCACCCTCACCTCCCCGGCATTCCCTGCCTCTGACCTCTGCAGCCTGCTCCCCAAACTGCCTCACACCCCCTCTTTTTGACAAACCAACCCACTCGGGTGAGAGGGTCACCAAAACCATCCATGGGTGGGGAGAGCGTCCCTGTGAGCTGCTGCTTCCATAATCACATTTCCAGCATCATTTCACCACTCCACAAGCCTTGTCCAGGCTCCTGGGAGCTTTAACAGCCTCCTGATCTGCTGGAGGAGCTTGTTCTAAGGGAGAGGGCACACGGCCCCATCTCAGAGCACTGGGGATGAAGGATTAACCTGACTTTGGGCTCAGGAGACACAACCCTGGGCAAGCCACTCAACCTCCAGACTCTCCAGAGTTTCCATACATTTTCTCTTTCTTTAATTTGTTTTTTTAAGGAAAAGATCCCTTCAGTCCTCAAGGATGCCTTTAAACAATATGCTAAAATTAACTAGAAATATCTTCGCATGCTCAGCCTCTAAAAAAAAATCTTTTTTTTTAAACGTGGTTTACTTTGTGATTTTTTTTTAACCAGATCCCCAATAAAACTAAAGCCATACAGTGCTCTCACTGCCTCCTGCATTATTCCACACAGCTTAAGCAGAAGCTTAATAAATTCAATCCCCACCTCCTGATTTGATTTAGATTTTAGCAGGCTGCCGCTGCGGATGCAGATTAAAACCAACATTAAATTAGAAGAGGCAGGTCTTGTTTTACTGTTTCAAAGCCCTCGGTGCTGGCCAAAGGCACTCCCAGCAAGCTCTGGGCAGCGTGCTCCATCTCAGCCAGGAGAGATGCAGGCAAGGAGTTACAACTCCACGGACTGAGCATCATTTTCATTACATTAAGAAAATTGTATAATCTTCCATTAGGTAAAAAATACTAAAAACTAGGGATCTCAGCTTTGTCTGGGCTGTTTGGCTGTTGCAAGTCTTCACGGAGAGCTGGACATCAGCAAATCCATCGTTATTATTGCTGGGTTTTTATCCCCTGAGTTATTTCAGGAATGCCAACACTCACAGCTGACCCCCGGGACGTTTTCATTGCTCCTGGGTCAAGGGCATTTTTCCAGGGGCATCCTTCCAACAAACTGCAGATAGAGGGAGGGCACAGCAGCAAACCCAGAATGAAATTAATTATAAATAAAATAGCAGCAAAATATTGCATTTTTATGCAATAAAATAGCAATAACTAGTAAAAGAGCAATTCCCCTCACCACTGGGAATTCAGTAACAGAGGTGAAGACAGAGTATATCAAGACAAAGGTTCTTCCATGCAGGTTAAGAAAATCTTATGAAAGGAATTTATTGAAAACAGAAACAGCAATTTAAAAAAAAAATCAAAGGTGAGCGCACAAATGTTAACTAGAACAAGGTGGAAATCGGGACAAATCTGTGTATATCTTTCTCTGTAAAGCAAGCACACTTCTACTTTTCTCCCTTTGCAGTGGGTTTATTGCTAACCTCATTCTATATTTTTCTGTGTCCAGTATTGCTGGGTGCTTTCAAACAGGGCAAAAAATACACACAAAAGAAAAACCAGCCCAAATGTCAGCCCTGGCTTCCCAAGAATATTTATATTTACACAACCAGCATGTGAATGGTTAAGCAGCTTACACTCAAACAGACCAACAACCACCTTTTAGCTCTCACTCACAAGCTATCTATTACTAAAACTGAGGTTTTCCCAAACTGTGCTCTTTTATAGTGGAAGTACAAGCTGTAAGTGGAACTAAAAGTGGCCGTACCACACACTCAGGGGGGGTCATTTTTCTGTTCCCTATCCTCCTTTTTAAACTAGTATTGAAGATCTCTCCCCAGAGATCATTTAAAGAGGCTCTTCCAGATATAAAACAAACAAACAAACAAACAAACAAAGGATTTTACTTGCAGCCCTGTCTGGACGTGCACAGCTTCTCTCTCAGCCACTGTGCTAAACAAACTTCTCCTCATTAATTTTGGCTGGTACTGAGCAGGGCTGAGCAGCACAGGTGGCTTGGGCCAGGCTCTGCCACTGTGCCCAAGGCAGCAGGGTCCCACTGGTGGGTGTGGGAGGAGTGACTCTGCTGTGGCCAATTGTTTGTGTTTGCAAACCTGCAGCACCCGTGGGTGCTGAGAAAAGCCACTGGATGTGTGCTGGCAGGAGGGGGACATGGAAAGGGGCCTCTTCTGGGTGCCCTGCAGCCTCAAATTTCCCTTCTGCCCCACTTGGCAGTGGCTCAGGAGAAAAATCTGCTTTGCCCATGACGCAGCAAAATATCCCCATTGAGGGACTTGTGGATCATTACCCTTTTTTTATTATTTACATTACTGAATATCAAGGCAGATGGCAAACCATAATCCTCGCTTTCCCATCTTCTGAATGAGGCTTTCATCCCAGGAGCAATTTCCCCCCTGCCCGACAGACAAGCCCAGCTCAAATTTAGGTCAGGGCTCCCTAAGCTGTGCCGTGACTGCGGGACCTGCTGACCCCGGTGTCTCAGCCTGGTCTGGCTCCTCTTCCTGCTGCCGGGCACCACCAGCTGGCACAGCCTCACAGGGGACACGAGGGTGGCAGAGGGTGTCCCTGCCTGGTGCAGGGCGGGCAGGGATGGCCCAGGGTTGTGCATCTCTCCCCTGCCCGATGCTGGTACCCAATGCTGGTGGGGGAAAAACACAAATCCAGCATCTCCAGCACGAGCCCAGAGGGTATTCACTCAAAACAGGGACCTCTAGTAGCAAAAGATCAACTTCTTCCTCACCCTAAATCCCCACAAACACCAAAAGGACTGGCAAATCATAATTTCAGCTCCGAGTGGGGGACACACACTACAACAGCATCATGCTCTAGGGATAGGGAAAAGGATAAATGGTGTTTTACTTCTTAAAAGGCACAAAAAACATCATTTCGAGCTACAGAATGAAAGTGCTAACCTGCTGAGGGTGTTAAATGTAAAGGGAAAGACAGTGGCACTCTGCAGAAGCATCTCTTAATTCCTCAACATGAGAACGAGCAAATTGAGTGTTTGTTTCCCAGGGCTGATAAAAATGTACAAAAACAGCAGAGCCAGGGAAGATGGGCATACACCACCCCTCATATTCCCCATCATCCTCGTGCTAGTGGAGATGGACCCTGGACAAACACACAAATGCACATGCAGACAATGCCTCCTTTAAGGCAGGGCTCCTAAATTTTGGGGAGCACCTCTCCATCCCCGAACACTGCAGGGGCCCCTGAATTTGAGCAAACCATGTGCTTCACTGATGCCTTCGAGGCACAGGGATGTTCTCCTCTCCCCCTGAAGAGCTGTCACGCTGATGGATGGCTCCAAGTGTCCCACCAGCACTAAATCTGCTCCATTTCTCCTTGTGGAACTTTATCCCCCCGCCCAAATTAACTCCGATGATGATTTGCATAAATTGTCACAGCAGCTGAGCAGTGCTTGGACAAGCAGCATCTGCAGCATTTATCCACTGGCCCATTAGAAGCATTTCTAATGAAGGGGCATTTAAAAGGCCTCAGTTCATCATTGCACCAACCCCAAGTCACCAAAGGCAGACAGAAAACTGGCACCGAGCACAGGGGGCTGCAGACAGGCCCTGACACTAGAACAGAAACACTGGGGGTACCCTTGAAGGCTTTTCTTTAGTTAGCTGTGATTTTCAGGATGATTTCCAAGACTAATCAATAGTATAACATGTAACTAACAGCCAACGACTCGTGTATTCCCAACATCTCCCCCGCCACTTCTTCTGCGGCATCTCGGCGTCGCTCGTTACTGCAGGTTTAATTAGGAGTGACAAGTTCAGCGTCAAGGTCTTGAGTGCACACACAGCCGTGCTCCTCCTGCAAAATTCCTCTTCCAGTAAGTCATCCGATGCTGCAGAAGTAGGTAAAGCCCCAGGTGCTATGGGACAGTGCAAATAAACAACCTGGTCTTAATCTGGGGCGAAAAAAGGCAAAAAAAGGCAGTCCCTCCCGGGCTGGGGAGCCACTGTGTCGTGGACTGTGAAACTACGACTTGCTCTGGGCAGTGCAGCAACTTCTGGTTTCACTTTGCTTCTCTACCCTGTGAAAAGCAATGAAAGCAAAGCAAGGTTGCAGGCACAGGGGATGTGCACTGTCACCTGCACCGCCCTAACACACACCTGAGAGCAGCCCCAGGTGCGCAGGGCAGGGCTGGGCCGGGTTGGTGGGAGCTGGCAGCACTCGGGGGTGTCTCTGCAGCCCTCTCCAGCCGGGACCAGGCTGAGCACAGCAGCCCTTTGCCCCAGGAGGCTGCAAAACAGCACAGCCAGGGCTGGAGCAGCCTGGTGAGACACAGCTCTCCCCTCTGTGGGGCTAAGCCTGGAGTTACAGCATGTGCCCCACGGCAGAACTAACCTAACCCTGCAAAGCCCTTCAAAACTTAGTGTTCACTGGGGTTAGAGCAGCTCCAAGAGGTGCCAGCACCCAGAGAGCTGCTGTGAGTCCCCTGCCCAGCTCCTGGGGTCCATCCAGCAGGGCAGCATTGACCCACAAAAGTTCCGAGTTTCTCTTCTGTCAGGCCTGGCTCAGCCTTGCAAGCTCTTCCTATTTGCTCACCATCACTGTCCATCCCCTGCCAGAAAGAGGGACGCTCTGCAAGCCCCCAAAATCTCTGCAGAGTCCCTGGGAAGTGCAAAAATCTGTTGATAAAGCCCACACAGGTAACTTGACTTCACTTGCAGATCTCCCTGGAGGAGCAGTGGGCATCAGCATTCTGGAGCAGGGAGCTCAGCACCCCTTCCCCAAGCGCCTTCCCTGGCTCCAGCACCCACGGGTGCTCATGGCACACCCAGCACCACCCAGCCAAATCAGCTCCTCCGGGACTCCTCACCTCTCCTTGCAAGTGATTGATTAAAACTTCCCACATTGCACGGGACCATGAAAATATCCTGGATGCAGGATGAGCCTTTCACACACAGCTCAGATATGCAGACAGCTTTTTTAATTAAAATAAAGGTTATTGGGGTTTTACAGAGTAGGGTTTTGCCTTTTTTTAACTAAAAACTCCATGCAGAGGCCAAGTGTCCCCGTAGCATGACTTTCACCGAACAGCCTGTCATACTGCAAAAGTGAAATCCTTCCAGGCTACTTTCTGCAAATCCCTCCTGATTGGCATTAATTACCCTTCTCTCCTGTAATTCGCAATTAATCAAAACCTTTAGCAGTGATGTTTATGAGTGATGTGATGTAACCTTCCCTTCACTGTCCCCTTTTCCATCCGAAATCCATGTGAGTTCACCACTCCTTGGTGAAAATAAGCTGGATCCAAAACATGCTCAATATACACCATTTACAGCTGATTGGTAATGAATAGCTTAAAAAACAGCCTTTGGGTTTAATTAAATAGTCAAAAATGGCTTTTTTCCCTTGGGTTTTCAGAGTCCTCTGTCTGTAACACAGCCCTGTGACGCTTTATGGAAATTCGCAAGCACGTTCACTTCCCAGGGCAGTGACCACCCCACATTAGATGATTTTAGATGAAAATGCCAGGTCTTGGGAGGAGCTCTGGGGTGCAGGGATGCAGCCAGGGGACAGCAGGGCTTTCAGCTGCAAATGTTTAAAGCAGTGGCTGCTCCTTGGCTGTAACTGCGGTGACACCAGTGGCATTCAGGGTGTCACCAGCGTCTCCCAAAATCCAGGGCACCACAGCACTTCCCCCACCCCCCCAGAGTTCAGCCATCATCACCACTGTACCCAAACAGCACCAAAATCCACTGCTAATTGCAGTGCAACCTCTCCACCAGACTGGACTGTTAACCTCATTCAAAAGAAGTAATTGGATTAATCAACCTGCACAGTAACCTCTCACATCTCCAGAACTCGGGCATTAAAACCCCTCTTGGAACATCACTCAGGCATAGTTAATTCAAAGGGGTTTGACTTAAAGTTACAGGACATTTTTCAGCATTTTCCAGCGAGAGGGTTATGCTGGAAAGATCCCTGGGGCCACCTCTGCATCCTTTTCACTGCTGAGCAACTGAAAGAAAACAAATTGATCACCAGAGATTTACACGAGCAACGTTTCACCAGAGGTAATTAAAAAATTCCAGCAACAAGGTCTGTTTGAAAAGAGCTATTAGACACCTGGAGAACAGCCCCAGTGATCAAGACATAAAGCTGGAATAAATATTTTCAGTTAAAGTAACTGAAGCAGCAAACACACACTCAGACGCTCCCAGCTGCTGAGGAATGGGAGGGCAGAGAGAAGGAGGGAACAACTGCTCCTGCATTTCCATATAATGGCAGAGTGGTTTGGGTGGGAAGGGACCCAGTGCCACCCCTGCCATGGTCAGGGACAGCTCCCACTGTCCCAGGCTGCTCCCAGCCCCATCCAGCCTGGCCTGGGGCACTGCCAGGGATCCAGGGGCAGCCACAGCTGCTCTGGGCACCCTGGGCCAGGGCCTGCCCACCCTCCTGGGGAGAACTTCTTCCTAAATTTCTTTCTTGCAGCAATTTCCAGGTATTTGGGGATGTGGTTTGTGCTGGCTCTGGTGCTCCCAAGCTGTCTTGACACCAGATCTCAGAGGAGCAGTTGTATCAGGAGTTACTCCATGCTCATGCATACTTTGTCTCTTCTCTCCTGTGAAATAAATCTGCAAGATTTTGCAATTGCTGAGCTAACACTGGTTTTCTTTTTAATACATAAAATGCAAGGCACAGCATGGCTGGACAGTCAGCTGTTTTCCTTCTCATTCCCTCACAGTTTTAGCTGTCCAGCTGAAATTCTGAGATTTTGGCTCTCCAGATCTTCCCACACTCATATCCTGCAGCCTCTTCTTTACACCACACAGCAACTTGGTGGAAAAGCATCCCCAAAATCCCACATCCAATCTCCTCCAACAAGGGTAGGGGAGACAAAAGCATAAATGAGGAAGGATACAGGAAAGAATATCTCCATCCACCCCTGAATTTTGAATCAGAAGGTGATTTGAAAGGTGGTGCCTTTGGCAAAGCAGCATTTGTATTCTGGAGGAAGGGCTCAGGGAAGGGGAACAACATGCAGAAGCCTACCCATGTAGGAAAATGGTGGCAAGAAGGGCACCTGAACCCCCTTAAAAAAAACCAAAACAACAAAAAAAACACCAACAACAACAACAACCAATAACAAAAGGGAAAAAATCCAACAAAAAAAACCCCCAACAAAATAAAAAAATCACTACCCCAAAATGCATCTTTTCTAGCCTTAACTTCTAGTTGGAATTTTGATTTTTTTTTTCTCTGGTCTGGCAGTGTTCCCACCAGAGTTGGGCAAATCCAAGGTTATCTCTTCCCTCTGGAAGGGTGGCTGCTCCAGCTGCACACAAACATACATTCCCAGGAAGATCAAACACAGCTCTCATGAAACACTGGAGTGTCCACAGAACAAAGCACCCAAACAGAAGGAGAAAATAAAAACAGATTTAAAAAACCCCAAAGAATCTATCTCAGCCATGGTGCGCTGCTCCTGCCTTCCCCATTCCCACAACAAAGCCACCCTGGGGCGGGCAGGCAGGACATCCCTGTCCCAACAGGAGATGTGTGTGCTCACAGGAACACCCTCCCTGTGCCACTGGAGCTTCTCTGTATTCCCCAACAGACACAGGCTCCAGAGGGGGCTGCCACCAAGAAAAGCCTCAGCTCTGCTCTCCCCACATCCCAGGGACACCCCAGCTGTCAGATTTCTGTTCCCACTAACATTCCCTAGCTCAGGCCCAAGGAGCTTTGCCCCAACAGCAGGAAATGCAGCTCCTGCCCAAGGGATGCCTTTCCCTGGGGGAAGGACAGGAGTCACAGTCACACAGCAGCTGATGCCATTGCCTTGAAGACAGGGGGTCCCATCAGATCAGCTTCAGGACTTACCCTGTTTCAAGGCTTAGTTACCCCTGCTCTTACCACCCAAGGTGAGGAAAACATTTATTATTAACTAGAAAAGCAGCAAAACAAGTAAAAATACATCTTGAAGTTATAGCAGTTTCAGAGTGCATGAAGACAAGTCATGAGCTCACTCAAACCAGGGCTAAAGAGTAACTCAAATCCGCCTCTACTGAACATTGTTCTGCCACCTTTCTCCCTCCTCTAAGAGATGACCTCATGCTTTGCTAGGTAGATGAATAAAATGAAGAAGAAAAAACTAAACTGAATAAACTTTACATTATTCAAGTTTATTTAGCTGTAAAAGTGAAGCTTTTGCCAATCATGCTGAGAGTTCCCAGCTCAGAATGTACAAGACCAAAGGTTTCTGCCCTTTCTGACAAAACAGTCAGTCCCGATAGCTGAGCTCCTTCAAGCTGCAGGGGTCAGAGGCTGGGCAGGGACAGCTGAACTCACGTGGCTTCAGTCTCTGCCAGCGTGCCCTCATGGTGACCCACAGCACCACCGCAGCATGGGCCTGTCCCACAGGGCCTCCAAACCACAGAGCCCCGGGATCATTTGGGCTGGAAAAGCCCTCAGACCATCAAATCCAGTCATTCACAGCACTGCCCAGGTCACCACTGACCCATGTCCCCAGCTGCCACATCCACACAGCTTCTAAATCCTGCAGGGATGGGGACTCCACCAGTGCCCTGAGCATCTGGCCAGGGCTGGGCAGCCCTTTCCACAAAGGAATTATCCCCAATATCCAGATGCATCAGAAGAGGCCAAGCACACTCATGGATGCACCAGGGATTTGGGAGCCTGTCCAGAGGGGATGTGATCTATAAAAGGCAGAGAGATGTGGAGCAGCTCATGTCCCCTCACAGCTGCTCCACCTTCCATCCCACACTGGGGTGAAGCTGGAAGCTGCTGCAAAATTTCCATTGAGTACTCTTAGACGCTTTATTAAGGGGGAAAAAAAAAAATCCTGGTTTGGATCATGGCATGGTGCTGTCACCATGCAGAGGTGCCATCCAGACCCTCTTCACCCCAGATACCAAACCAGTCTTCACTGCTTCAGTTTTCCTCCTCCCCATGGCACCTCTCACCTCCTGCTCCCTGGTAAGGCAGCAAGGCTGGCTTTTGAGCCCTTATCAGGGCTTTTATAAAGGCACTGCCAGAGCACAGCCTCCCAGTTCCCAGCTATGGTGTAGATAAGACTCACTTTGTATAAACAAAAATACTCTACTAAGAGCAGAGACTCGAGTGTGAGAGGGGCATGACCTATCAAAGCATCAGCAAGATGGATTCAGCCGCAGAAAGGCAAATATTTGCTTTATCCTCCTCTCCCCATCCTCCCTGTGTTGTATTTGCAAATCAGGGTCACTTCCAGCGACAGGATGTCCCCTGCATCAGGTTGGAAAAGCAGAGCAGAGCCACACGCCAAGCAGCCCTCAGAGCAGGCCCAGCTCAGCCCAGGCCTCACCTCCCTCTGGATTTTCCTTGGAGCTTTCAGTCACTGATTTCTGTCACTGCACAGGGACTGGGGACAAGGCAGGCAGGGACAGCACCCAGGCAATGGCTCCCACTGCCAGAGGGCAGGCACAGATTTTGGCACATTGGGAATTAGGAATTGCTGGCTGGGAGGGTGGGCAGGCCCTGGCCCAGGGTGCCCAGAGCAGCTGTGGCTGCCCCTGGATCCCTGGCAGTGCCCCAGGCCAGGCTGGATGGGGCTGGGAGCAGCCTGGGACAGTGGGAGCTGTCCCTGCCCATGGCAGGGGGTGGACTGGATGAATTTTAAGATCCTTCCCACCCAAACCCTTCAGTGATTCTGGGATTTCCCCACAGAGGGTCTGCAGAAGCCCCAAATTTCCATGCTCCTTCAGCTGCTGGTGTTTCCAGCTGTAGGGTTGTGGATCTGAGCTCCAGGTTGACGCATTTCAGAGCAGCCACCTCGTTCAGGACATGACACGTCCCAGCAGGGCCTTGCCAGGTCTGCAAGGCCAGCCCTGATGGCCACAGCAGCGCAGGGTCTGGGGACAGCCTGGCTGCCACCAGCACATCCACAAAGCCAGCTCCCGGCTGCCAGCACTGATGTCCCAGGGAGGAACCCCAAGGGACTGCTTTCCACAAAAGCTCTTTTCACAGGAAAGCAGTTTAACCTGCTCAAAATGCATTTTAGCCCATTCAGAGGGGAGGTTTCCCCTCTGTCCGTCTACCAGCAAAGACCTGGGCTTTGTTTCAAAGGAAGCCAGCAAACCTCAGCATCCCCACAGCCTGTTTCCAGCCAGGAACTCTGTCTGGGAAAGTTGGGATTTCCCCACACCTCCAACACTTCCTTCAGGATTTGCATGTGCAGGAGAAAGCCCACATCTCATTTTGCACTGACACAGGGAAAAATGAGCCACAAATCTCTCCTCATCACAAGATAGAAGAGGGTATTGGCTGGTCTGGTAGTGAGACAGACTGCCACAGTTAATACCATTATCACTCCTAACCTGTGTTTTATTGCTGCAGCAAATTTATCCCCAGTGTCTTACAAGCAGTCTGCAGGAATAAAATGCAAGAGACATCCCCAAAAACTGCTTAAATCCCCCAAATTATGGGGGTTTTGTGAGCCTGTGGAAGGGATGTTCAACACAAGCAGAGAGATCAGCAGCTGCTGACCCCACCCAAGTGTGAAAAATATGTATTTTATTATTGATTTTTCACAAATATTAAAATGAATATTATATGTGTTATGGTAGAAAGTTATGCTGTATTAATTTTTTTAATAGTGTGTTCAATATAGTTTTAGGTTATAACATAATGTTAAAATAGAAATTATGTATGTGGGGTATTTTTTTAAAGAAAGAAATTAGGTACTTGTACCCGATAGCAGCCACAGGACACCTAAATCTTTCAGAGAAAGAGAATTTATTGCTCCGTTATCAGAAGAAAGTGACTTCTTCCTGCCTTGCTCAGCCCTGAAGACACCATTAAGATTCAGAGGAAGAAGTTGACACTGATCAGACAAAATCCTGTGTTTGAATGGAATTTATGCATCATGTATCAGGTGTATGAATATGCAACAGGCTGTTGTTGTTAAGGGTTAATCATCTGTTAACTTGGATCCTTTTTTGGGCTTATTTTGCCAAGAAAGAGGTACCCAGACTGTCTGTAACTTTTTGTTTTTATTGTCTCGTATTGTCCTAAATCCCAATTGTCCAAATTTTTATTACTCTGATTATATTACTATCTCTATAACCATTTCATTGCTATTAAGCTGTTTAAATTTTAAACAGAAGAGGTTGGCATTTTTCACACAGGCAGCTCAGGGGGCTGACAGCACCCTCACAGGCCTGAAGGCCTCAGCTGGGAGGGACAGCGAGGGACAGAGCTGCAGGACAGGACACCACCCCAGCACCAGCAGTGTTTGGCTGCTGGAAGGACACAGAGCCCCTGCAGAGGCCCTTCAGGATCTCAGGTGTCACTCCAGCCCCACAGACACTCAGGGCTGGTGTAGTGGCCAAGGACACAGCTGCATTTTCACACCCACACTCGGCTCAGCCCGGGTTTGTGGCACCAAGGACACAGCACCCACCCCCTCACTGCTGGTTTCTGCCAGAGCACAGCACCCACACAGTGGCTTCAGCTTTCCCCAAGGTCTGCCTCAAAAAGGGTGGGAAAAGCTGTGTCTTCAACTGTTTTTAACTGGCCTGCTTCCATCCAACAACTTAAACATCCTTAATGCATCCCAGCCATCCAGCACAGGCCCTGCATAGGCACTGCAGCTCCCAAGAGATTGCTCCAAGCATCAGTCATGGGCAAGTGTGTTAACAGAGAAGCCAGCTTTCAAATCAGACATTAATTATGTACAAAGCCTGTAAGAGACGAGGGTCAGTGCTGTTTATGGGGTTAAAGCAGGTAAGGCAGATGCAGCCAGGGCCTCTTCCATCTGCTGGCGTGTTTCAAAAGCTCTTCAGCTTTCAAAATATGAGCTCTGCTTCAGCTCTGAACTGATTTGCTCTGCCCTGACTTGAAAAAATTACATTTGTTTTGTGTGAACAGGAGGAGAGAAGCCAAGTCCTTCCAAAGTGGCCTTTTCCCTTCCCAGACAAATTAACTGTTATTGAAGTTTAGCCCCACGCCAGGACAGGTTTGTCCAGATCCCAGGCACATTTCAGCTGTTCCCAGCTTTTCCGCTGCTTCCCAGGCAGGTGAGAGGGATCAGGGAGGCAACCCTCCTGCCCAGCCCGAGCCTGGCCATGGCTCCAGAGTCCTCCAAACCTCACAGGAGCTCTGGGCATCCAGCATCCACTGCTTGTGCTGCAGAAATTCCTCCTGAGTCTCTCAGGGGCAGCTCGGAGTTCAGAGCCCCCAGTGACCAACTCAGGCACCCAGAGGTGTGTGCAGAGGAAATTAATTTGTCTAGACAAGCGTCAGGGCTGCGTCTCTTCCAGCCATCTCTGTAACTGCACCTAAAAGCAGCATTTATCAACAGGGATGCGTCTAAAACATGTCAGTCTGCAGCTCTGAAGCTTGGAGGCAGAAGAAACAAGATTTTAACCCGAGGAAGGTGCTAACTTGCTCGGTGAAGATACTTGAAGTTTATTTCTAAGCTTCAAGTCACATAATAAGGTGGCTCTTTAAAGAAGAGCTTTTGGGGAGCAGCTCAGAAAACAAGAGTGGATTGTGTCCTGTGGAAGGAGAGCAGTGGAATCCTGCCTGGAGGCAAAAGCAGAGCGTTAAAAAACACCTACACCCGAATGATCACACAAAAGTGAAAACAACAACAAAGGCTGAAGGCTTGGACCCCCTTCCGGAAAACAGCAGCAGTTCCAGCACACCCCTAGGGGTGGACTTTTTGCCCCAGAATGCTGCCCACTCTTTTCAGGTGGGCTCTGACATTGCTCCATCACCTTGGACATTCACTCCAGGACCTTGCAGTATCGTGTGTCTGCATCTCAGCAGCACCTTGCACACTGCTACAACGTGAATTTAGCTGCAATGTGGAACTGAGACCAAAGTGTTGTTGCCATACTTCAGGAGGATTACAGAACTATTTTTAATAAGGGTTTTAATAAGCTCTAAGCAGAGTAAGTTGCTTTTGCTCAGCTCACATGGCTGCAAAGATAAAACCTTGCACAAAGTAACAGCCACAAGCTGCTTGACAGAACTTGCAGCGCTAAAAATTACGGAGTTACCTCTTAAAAGAATGTTCTCCTTTGTTGCCTTTGAAGTAAAAGTTTATACACTACAAACTCAGGTTTGGCTATCTCGCAGTTTTACAACATCACAGAGCTGCACCTCTGCAGTTTCTGTTTGGTTTTGGCCAGACACTTGCAGGATCAGGAATGAGCAACATTGAAGGTTTGGAGCACGAGAAAAGCACTTAAATCTTGCTTTGTGAACTAATATTCTTTATGTACTTTAGATGAACATCATCAGGTGGGCATCCTCCTGAGCTGGGACAACCAAAATCAATTCCCACACCACATTCCACATCCCAGCCACTGCTGGTCACCCACAGCTGGACCAGAGCCACATCCCAGAGGTGACAGGCACCCACAGCACAGGGATGGTCACCTCCAGATAACACACATCTGTTGAAAACCAGTTAGTATCAGTATTATATTTTCTTCAGGAAAAAAGTAAACAGAAAAAGAAAACAAGCCCATCCTGAATCTAAGAAAGAGTCAGCACAACAAAATTTAAAATTATAAGTAACTATTAGTTTTTTCTAGTCTGTGAGTGTTTCTCCCTCCCCCACCACTTAGCACAATCTCTATTGTCTGAAAAGCGTTTAACTGGAAGTGGGTCATGTCTCCTGGCATTACTAAATCTTCCCAAATTTCCCCCGATTAGTCAAATGCAATATCCTCCCTGACATCTGAATGATTGAGGTAGTGTGTAATGCCATTTTTCCCCTGAATGAGCCACATCAAAGAGGGTTATAAGCCTAGAGATGGCACGCCAGATAAAAGAGTCGCCAACAGATTGTGCCCAAAATGTTACTGAGGGAAATTAAATCGTTTCGTTGGAAGGGTTGTCCTTTGGAAACACTCAGCCATTAGGATTGAAAGTGGAGAGACAAGAAACTGCCTTCAGAGCTGCTAGGAGGATGAAACCTCACTAGCTGTGAGCTGAGTGGTCCCATTGTTAAAACACTTGTGCACATCGAAGATTTTCTATCAGCCACAACATCCAGCCTGCTCTCCACACAAGGACACCAAAAACCATCCTGCTGGGAGTTAAAAACTGCCTAAATTTGGGCAATATCCCTCTAAAGACTGAAAATTATAGCAGGATCCTATCAGACTAGAAAAAAATAAGAAAAAAAAGGTGAAAAAGCAGTAAACCTGCTACTGCAGAAAAAGAAAATACAATTTAATAACTGGGATGTAACAGCAAGCAATCACTCAGGCATGAGTTATATCCAAAGGGTTCAAAAAGCCCACCCTTTGAAGCAGAAGGATGCCAGGAGCTGCTCTAGTGCTGATGTGGGGCTGAGCTCTCTCCTCACAGGAAAAGAGCTGGAGCTTTAAAGACGTGTCAGGTTGGTGATTAGGTGAGATCCGGGCAAAGTTTAGTCAATAACAGCAGGGTTTGTGTTCTGCTGATTTACCTCACGTGACCCCCCAGTGCTGAAACTTTGCACCAGAGCAAAGGCTGGCAGGAGACAGCACATTTTTCAGTCAAAAAAAAAAAAAAAAAAGAGAGTAATAAATTAAAATAATATTTAAAAAAGAAGGAGAGGGAGAGAGCCTACCGACCTTTTGGCATTGACAAATAGAATGTTCTGCTTCTGAGAACTGGCTTTTTATCCAAAGATAAAAAGTGTGTGGTGCAGAAATCCATATTTAAAAAAAAGAAAAAAAAGAGGGGCACTAGAGAGATTCCATTTGGGTGAGAACACAAATGCCTGCTGGTGGACTTTGGGATGCAAACCTGTATTTTGGGTCGAGCAGTGCCTGCTTGCAGTTTCTGGGGAGGAAAAGCCTGCTTGCAGTTTTTGGGGAGTGCCAAGTGTCTCAGCCTGGAGCAGCCTCAGCCATGCCCACCTCTTGCAGCACAGAGTGCTGAAAGGGAAATCCAGTCAGGTTTTGTTACTAAGGGTGGTTCATGCCCACCCTGATGGTCAATGAGCAGGCGGTTCAGGTCACTCCAAGGTGGTCAGCACTGACCACCGGGCACCTTGGGGACAGTCCCCAGGACTGCCCAAAACCCAGGGTGTGAGCACAGCCACCGCTCAGCGCAACAGCAGCGGGGAGGGCAAAGTGCAGAGAGATGAAGATTAGCTCTGACAGCCTCGACTCCGAGTTTATTTTGGCATGGCAAGAGCACACGAGGCTTCAAAGCAGCTCTGACGAGGAGCAGGGGCCGGGCAGCAGCAGCTGCCCCGGGGCTGAACACCGGCTGCACCCAGAGCATCAGCCCTGTAACCCTCACACCAGGGCTCTGCAGAACTGAGACCTGCCCGCTCAAGGCCCCTCGATTTCCCTCCTTCCCTCTTGCTTGTTTTTAAATGAAGTGTTTTATTTAGCAGCTCTGCCTCCATCCCCTGCAACAGGGCAGACAAAACAGCAGCGCTTCTGCAGGGGGAGGAACAGCTCCTCTCCTTGCTGGGGCAGGATCCAAACAAAAACAAAGGCTTTGGAAAGCAGAAGGAAAGTGAAAACAAGCAGAAGGGAGGGGGAGGAACAGATTTCAAAGCTGGTGCTTCCAGGGTTTACAGGAGCAAGATAGGAGGTGCTTATCTCTGGCCAGGGCGGTGCAGTACGTGCTGCAGGAGAGCCAAGGGCAGGTCTGTCACCCCGGCACCTCTGCTCCCCAAAAGGCACAGGGAGAAAGGCCCAGCTCAGAGGGGCGGGGAGGCCCTGCAGACACCCCTGAGGGCAGCTCTGCTCAGCCACAGGTGAGATGCTCACAGGTCACACAGACCTGCCCTCCCTGAGAGCCTTACCATGGTGCTACAGGTTCTGCTCCAGCCAGAACGTGCCTTGTTGGTACTATTACTCACAAGAGGATAGTGCAGGTGTTCACAGTCCAACCCAGCAGAGAATTGCTTTCCTATTCCTATCTCCCCTGGCCTTGGAAGAAATCAAAGGGACAGCACAAGACATGAGACACCACCCGAGCTCTGGATAGGCAGCTCTTTATCTCCAATTTTTTTCATTATTTTATTTCTTACCACTAAACACGGTGGTGAAAGAGGAATCCGATAAGCAACAAGCAGGCACCCCACAGCTGTGGGAAGTGCTGGCAAGAGCCACACCATTCCCATATCCACCTCCTGCTATGGAGCAGAACCGTCTCCTCCAACCTGTCTCCAGAGCAGGACACGTGTTCCTAGCAGGGGATGTGGGACCAACCCAAGACCTCAGCAGTCCAGTGCTGCCGGGTGAGAGCCACCTCCAGCTCTCCATGCCCACCCCACCAGGAGGCTGAGCGTCCCTGAACGAGCCCCAGGCCCTGCCCAGGGCAAAGAACGGCAATACCCACAGCACCCACCTTCCCAGAGCTCACAGTAATTAAGCAGCATCAATCCACGAGGAGTTACTCAGCTTAATTAGATTGGAAATTACACCTTCTGTCATCTCAGCATCCTGGCATCCACTGGCTGCCTTGAGACATGCTTACACCAGCCGTGCTCACCTGGGGTGTAGCAGCAAGGACCAGCTCCTCAGCAGGCACAGGGATCAGGTATTTTTATTCCTATTTTCTTTCAAAGCTCTTTTCAATTAGCCTCACTTGCTAATACACATGTCAGCAGCCCCAGGTGCTTGCTCACACCCAGCCTGCTTTGGCAGCTGAAGGTTTGCCTATGCCTCCTGAAACCATCCCTGTGGGGCTTCCAGAACAATCCGGACATGCCCGTGATGCTCTAAAAGCCATCTTCAAACACATCAAGGGTCTTTTTTCCCTTTGAAGAGCAGTGACTGGCTGGGCCACATCCCTGAGGTGTAACCTGCTATTGTGATAGGCAGTGATTCACCCAGGAGACATCCTGCTCCCAGCACGGTTAGCACATGCAGCCAGCTCCCCAGAGGCTGTGGCACTTCCAGGAGGGAGCCTGGGCAGTGACTCACCATGGGAAGGGGGAAGGTTTGCACTGGGTGTAAGGGCTCCACCAAGGGAAACTCATCCCTCCATGGGCTGCCCCTGCTCCTTCAGGGTGGGAGCTGGTTGTGGTCTGAAGGGTTGGTCAGCCCAGGTGTGGAAAGGATGTTCTCAAGGAACAGCTGAGCTGGAAGCACGCGGTGATGGAGACTTGTGGGTGAGAGCCAAGAGAAATATCCAAAAGTCAGAATGGACGTGGGTTTCCCAGAGGAGCAGGCTGCCCAGAGTGGCTGCCCCTGGATCCCTGGCAGTGTCCCAGGCTGGGCTGGACAGGGTTGGAGCAACCTGGGATAGGGGAAGGTGTCCCTGCCCATGGCAGGGGTTGGACCTGAATGATCCTTGAAGTCCCTCCCAACCCAAACCATTCTGGGATTCCATGACACAGCACACATCTGCCACTGAGGATCCATGGAAGCACCAAGCACCTGGAGCAGCCAGAGGAGGCAAAGCCACCCCAGTGGTGCCAACACGGGGCCTGTGTGGGAATGTAGAGAGAGGGAGCTGAGGGTTGTACACTAAGGAGAAGGTGAACAGGGTCACAACAGCCTGCCCTGCACCCTAGAGAGCCAGGGAGGGCAGCCAGGGGTGTAGGGGATACAGTGTGGGTAAATGAAGGTGGTATGGAATGAAATCTTACCCCCTAAAGAGTTGCAGCTGAACCAATTACTAAAGATCAAGAGCGGGCCTGATGTTAACAGGCCACACCTGTAGCCAGTCAGAAGAGTGTTATAAAAGAGTGGATTGGTGGGACCTGGAGTCAGTTGGCTGCTGTGAGGACAAGGAAGAGTTAATGCCTAAAGGAGCTGGCTACAAGAAACATCGAGGAGGTGTGAAACTCTGGCAACATGGAACCCTTGCAATGTACTGACAATAGAACTCCTGCAATATAATGACAGCACAGGGGGGTCACACAGCACTGCTGGGACTTCCTGGGGACAAACACAGGGCACTGAAAGCCAGTGCCACAGAAAACTGCTCAGGGAGGGGAAAATTAATAATGAAATCTAAAGAAGAACACTCAGGAGGGGTTTGGTTAAAAATGGCAAGGGATGGTGGCAGAGCAGGCCAGGAACACAGGCTGCTGGTGGAGCTGCACCACCATGCCACCCCCTGCACCATGCCAGGGCTGGCAGCCAGCACCTGCAGGCAATCACTGCCCACAGTGAGGGTTTACACACCTGTGCTGCTCACAGTCCCTACCTGGACGTGTTTAAGTCATTCCTGTGATTCCCAGGTTTCAGTCAGCTGCAGAAGGCTTTTCAGACACGGACAAACCAAGGAGGAAAGGAGAGCACAGCTGGAGAAGGAGTCACATTTCCAGGCTGAAGCCTCTTCCCTGTAGGGATGCTCTTCTCCCAACCCTCTGGATACCACAGGAAAGGCAAAGGGCAGAAATGCCAAACCCTCAAAAGCTTCGTTAGTACACCTGGTGAGTTCACCATGACCCAGACAACACTTTAAGGAGGGCTCACCAAGGAAAGCCCTGTGAAGCCCATCACCCACCAAGCCTGGTCCTTCCCAGCCCTGCCACCACCTCTGGACAGGGCTCTGCTCATCCTTGAAGGCTCAGGCTGAGCCAAAACCCAACCCCACAAGACATGTCTGAGAGCAGGCCAGAGGCGTACGAGGACAACAGCTTTACAGCCAGCTCGAGACACAGAAAGCTCACAGGGATGTTTTTTCAGTTTTGATAAGCAGCAAATTCTTCTCTAAAGTGTTCTGCAAACATTTCAGGTGTCTGCCACAGCTTGAGGTTCCTCTGCAATAACAGCAGTAATTTTCCTGACCTGGATTGTAGCTCACTCTGATGCTCCTTTAGCCACCAGCAAACGCCTCTGTGTGCAGGGAGGGTCAAAGATCAGGCAGCAGCACCACACAAAAACACCAGCTCAGAGCTTCACCTGACATTTATTACACCCATGGCTACCTCAGAAAACCCAAAGTCCACCCTCATGCTCAAGTGGGGCTGCTCCTGTGGATTCCCTGAAGGACAGCCATCACAGTAAGGGAACACTACTCCTGCTTTGGACAGGGTTTCAAATTCATTGCTGTGTAAATTAAAAGTGAAACACATCTAGAACTGCACTGCTTTACAGCAAACTGAGAAGTTTAAACATATATGTAATGAAACACAGTCACAAACATACACAGCCTTCTTTCTTGGTCACCAGAAGAGATGCATGAGTTCACATTCAGGGTCATTATTTTCTCTGCCTGGTAATTGGCAGCAAGAAAGAACAACAAAGCAAAAAAATCCTCCTCTGTAAATACATTCCTCAACAGCAGCCAGGCTGCCTGTAACAAATAACCTCGGATAAACTCCTTCCTGAGGGCAGGAAAGGGCAGGAAGGACTCATCCCACCCAATCCCATAAGAACCAGCACAGCACCCACTGCTGCTCCCATCCCTCACCCTGGAGTGAGCCCAGCAAATCACTGCAACTTGGGCTTCATGCACTGCGATTTCCACACCATGGTTTCACACCCTTGGAGCAGAATCAGGGCAGGAATTCTCAGAAATAGATTTTTAGGAGAGCAAGCTGATTAATCCCAGCCAGCAAGAGGGCATGCAGCGGGATCTAGCTAATTAACCCTGCTGCAGCCATTCCCGGGGCTGTGCCCCAGCACCTGCACTCAGCTCTGAGCTCCTTGGCTCAGTGGCTCTCATCTGACCCAAGCACAGGGATTATTAAATGCACAACTGAGATGAAAAATTGCACAAACAGAGATGGAAATGGGGTTATTTTGCAGCACAAAGCCCCCGGAGCAGCGTGCCCTGTGGTGGTACGTGCACCCACACAGTGCCAGGAGAGCATGGGGTGAACTCCGGCCCACCGAGGCAGGGAAATGCCCCCAGACCACAATCCCTCAGCTCCCCGGGAGCCAGGCAGGCCCAGACCCAGTGGGCTGGAGGGTGTTTCAGGCCAGGCTCGGCTCTGTCTGTCTGTCTGTCCCTGTGCCACCGCAGGGAGGCCGAGGGGCCCCGGGCGGCTGCGGCGCTGCCCGTGCCCTTGGCACAGCCCCAGCCTGCAGAGAGCTGGCTGGAGCAATCAGAGTTTACATTTCAATGGTTTTCTCTCTGCCACTGCAACTCATAATGAGGCAGGCTCAGGAGGAGCCCGGGGATGCCGATGGACCTGGCTCCCTCAGCGAGACAGCCCCATCCTTACATAAAAACCCCTGCGTGGCCTCCCAGCTGTCCCTGCCCTCTATGCTATGACCCACACATGTTCTCATCATCTAAACAAAGAAAAAGAGACAAAAACCTTCATCTGTAACATGCTTTTCCTCACAGGAGCTGCAATGGCAGCAGCAGGAGCTCAGGAGCTCTGCAGCATCGCGTGGATGTCCTGGGATTGAACCCCAAACACTCCCTGTCCCCAGCACTTATTCCCAGAAATTTGTTCTACACAATCCACAGAAAATCTTCTCTCCCCTTCCCTGCTGCTCCTCAGCCCCAAGCCAGCCCACAGGCACACGCTGAGGATGAATCCTCCCCGAGCCTTGCAGGATAAATACTTTTCAGGAGGTTTTATGGCAGAAGGTCTGTGCCAATGCATTGACTCAATCAGTGTGTGATCACACTGGCAGCATTCACACACTTTTGAGAAGTTTCTCGCCAGGGTCAGAAACCACCAATTCATTCCAGCTATTTCATTTAATACAACTTTAAGTGAAAACCAGAGTCTTCTACACCCAACACTGGCCATTAGAAGAGGATTTTTTTAATGCATAAAGTCTGTAAGAAAATACTTGGCAAACAGCAGCCACTTTGCACGACGAGAGGAAAAAAATAGCATGAAAAATAAATACCCTGGTTTCTTATTTACCCAGAGCTTGCAGACCTTCTGAAGAGCATATCTTGAGCTGCACAACAGCCCAGGAGCAGAGAGACACAGCTTATTCCTTAGCCTGGCAGAAGCACTATTTTGCATGAGGTTCAGAGGCTATACTTGCAAGGACAATTACCATATTTTAAGAAGCACCTTTAAGAGAGCAGAACATCAGAAGCCAAAGCAATTACAATTGGTTTTGCCATACAGAGAGCTTCACCTTACAATGTAACAAAGGTCAGCCATACAAACAACTCTAATTTCTGGTTTAGTGCTGCAAATCAACCCTGATGATGATGATGGCACCTTCCATGGGGTGACCTGGTACATCCCTCCTGCCCAGTGCCCAGCCCAGGGCACAGCACAGGCTCAGTTATCAACACCAGGCTCACACTGGCACTGCCCAGGCTGTGATCCCACACCAGGCTCACACCTGCACTGGCTCAGTGATCCCACACCAGGCTCACACCTGCCCAGGCTGTGATCCCATACCAGGCTCACACCTGCCCAGGCTGTGATCCCACACCAGGCTCACACCTGCACTGGCTCAGTGATCCCACACCAGGCTCACACCTGCACTGGCTCAGTTATCCCACACCAGGCTCACACCTGCCCAGGCTCAGTTATCCCACACCAGGCTCACACCTGCCCAGGCTCAGTGATCCCACACCAGGCTCACACCTGCCCAGGCTGTGATCCCACACCAGGCTCACACCTGCACTGGCTCAGTGATCCCACACCAGGCTCACACCTGCCCAGGCTCAGTTATCCCACACCAGGCTCACACCTGCCCAGGCTCAGTTATCCCACACCAGGCTCACACCTGCACTGGCTCAGTGATCCCACACCAGGCTCACACCTGCACTGGCTCAGTGATCCCACACCAGGCTCACACCTGCCCAGGCTCAGTTATCCCACACCAGGCTCACACCTGCACTGGCTCAGTGATCCCACACCAGGCTCACACCTGCCCAGGCTGTGATCCCACACCAGGCTCACACCTGCACTGGCTCAGTGATCCCACACCAGGCTCACACCTGCCCAGGCTCAGTTATCCCACACCAGGCTCACACCTGCCCAGGCTCAGTGATCCCACACCAGGCTCACACCTGCCCAGGCTGTGATCCCACACCAGGCTCACACCTGCACTGGCTCAGTGATCCCACACCAGGCTCACACCTGCCCAGGCTCAGTTATCCCACACCAGGCTCACACCTGCCCAGGCTTAGTTATCCCACACCAGGCTCACACCTGCACTGGCTCAGTTATCCCACACCAGGCTCACACCTGCCCAGGCTCAGTTATCCCACACCAGGCTCACACCTGCCCAGGCTCAGTTATCCCACACCAGGCTCACACCTGCCCAGGCTCAGTTATCCCACACCAGGCTCACACCTGCCCAGGCTCAGTTATCCCACACCAGGCTCACACCTGCACTGGCTCAGTGATCCCACACCAGGCTCACACCTGCACTGGCTCAGTTATCCCACACCAGGCTCACACCTGCCCAGGCTTAGTTATCCCACACCAGGCTCACACCTGCACTGGCTCAGTTATCCCACACCAGGCTCACACCTGCCCAGGCTCAGTTATCCCACACCAGGCTCACACCTGCACTGGCTCATGGGTTCATGAGCTGCCTTTGCCCCCTGCTCCAGTAAAGAGGATTTGGAAAGTCCTCTGCCCAGCTGCAGTTTTTCTGGGCCTGGCTGTACCTGGGCACATCAGGGATGTGGCAGGAACAGAGCCAGCACAAGCAGCCTCAGAAAGTTGTTTCTTGGGCTATGCACAGATTAGGTGAAATTTTCCTATGTCTCCATATGGAACAGGTTTTTGCAGGCTGTAATTCTCTATGCCACCACCTGCTCTGTACCTCTTGCACAGGCTGGTGCAAGGTGCCATCCTCTGCCACAGAACTCCCTTTCTGCTGCTCAACTCCTGTTTGATTCTGCCACAAAATAAAACCCACAGCCAGAGAATCCCAGAGTGCCCAGGCGAAGTGGGTGTGACAAGAGAGAACGGTCCCTCCATAACTATTGACCAAAGTGGGGTCCTACACACTTGAAGGTTGGAGCAGTGT
The DNA here is from genome assembly GCF_028551555.1 of Melozone crissalis. Taxonomy (NCBI): domain Eukaryota; kingdom Metazoa; phylum Chordata; class Aves; order Passeriformes; family Passerellidae; genus Melozone; species Melozone crissalis. Next base: position 21,943,194 of record NW_026535814.1, read on the forward strand.
GGATCTACTGTCATGCTCATAATTAGGCAGAGCTATTAATTACCCTGCTTGATGGGGGTATTAAACACCAGTCAGCCCTTGAAGTGACACAGACATCCCATGGAGAAGGCCTCCAGCAGAAGCTCAGAGCTGCTGGTGTTCCCAGGATGGGTTCCTCTCCTGCATAAGTGTCCCCCAGGCCAATCCAACACACCAAACTCATCAGCATGGTGACAAATTTATACACGAAGAAAACTACTACAGATCCCCACAAGGTCCCAGAAAACCTTCTGCAAGCAGCACATGGAAGCTGAGGGCCCTCCACACAACACACACCAGCTCCCACTGCAGTTCAGCAGGAAGGAGACCTGAGAATTCCCACCTGGACGCTCCAAAGTGGCTCCTCAGCAGTTTCTCCCATCCTGGCTCCAGCGGGAGGAGGAATGACTCAGAGGAAGGTGCAGCTGTGGCTGTGCCAGCACATCAGCACCTGTGGGGTCAATGGCCTGTGGGATCAATAGGCTCTCAGCAAGACAGCTGTACTGTACTGAGCCCGGATCACCTTCCTCCCCCTCCTCTGCTCCCCACAAACAGCCTCACCTGCCAGCAGAGGCCCAGGAGCCTCAGCCCTGCCCTAGGCATCACTTCTGTCCCTGGGCATCACCCCTGCCCGCCTGAGCATCATCCCTGCATGGAGCTGACCCGCAGGTGAGCACCAGGACCGAGCCCAACACATCCCCTCTGCCTCGGGGACTCTGCAGCCACCAGCACCACCAGGCTCAGCACCTCCAGGCTGTGGGGTTTGTTGTGGGTTTTAAGCCTTCTTTGATCTTTTTCTTGTGCTCTCAAAGTCACAGGAAACATTTTTCCTGCTGCTTCAAAGACCAGAGCTGGCACAGGGGCCCCATGCAGCAGACAGCCCAGCAGGACAGCCCTAAATTTCACCGTGACTCAGCTGCACAGACAGCCCTTGTGGGCTCCAGCCCCTGGCCCCACCACCTAAAAGTCCAGCTGCATCCCTAGAATGTTCCTGCAAAACCGACAGGCAACAGCAGAAGGACCAGTGCTGAAACGCCTGCTCTCACCAACAAACTTTGTTGTTGTTAAAAATAAACATAAAGTTAACAACACACACAGGTTGCCACCAAATCCCCACCCCTTCCTCATCAGAAAGTCCCTACACAGCAGAAAGATCCCAAGCAATGCCCCAGGAGGCAGCTCACACCTGCTCAACCGACCAACAGGACTGTAAACCAGGGCAGCAAAAAAGACAACACACGTTAACTACTGCTCATCAAGTCAAAAATCAATTAACCAGGCTGCTTTAATCAGCCCATCAACGGGGATAGCACAGCACTGGGGGCCAGCCCCCCTCCTGCCAGGGATGCTGGCCATCCCATCCATGCACTCATCCTGAGAGGTGCGGTGGTGGGCACGGCAGGGCTGTTTAGCCGCAGCTCTGCTCCTGCTCCTCTCCGGGTTTTCCAAGGGGAAAAGATGTTCCAAACTCGGCTTTTGAAGTGCTCCCGAGAAGGATGGAGGTCATCCCGCTCACAGGCAGCCCAGCTCAGTCCAGCAGGGCCTCTGCAATGCCCACGGGTTCAGAGGAGATCACTGGATCCACCATTCATCCTGCATGCCTTTGATGGCCAAAGGAAAGGTTCGTGGCAACCCCCGACGTTACATAAAAAACTGCTGGCAGAATGAGTTACAGGAGCAGAAATCTGCAGCAAAGTTAAGCCTGGGGGACACAAAGTGATTCTGGTGCCAATCTGGCAGCACCTCCACGAGCTGACCACGGCCACAGGGAGAGCCCAAACCACTAAAACTCCCATTATGACAACAGATGATGCTGACACTGCCACGCAGCAAAGCCTTTTCCGAAGCCAAGCGCCGCTCCCGGTGAGCCCCTGCCCGGCGGTACCGATGGTTTTGGCATTCCCGGAGCGCGGCTGCCCCCGAGCAGCCCCGGCGGATGCAGAGCGCGGCGAGAGGGCTCTCTCCCCATCAGAGCGCTCCGAGCCAGGCGGGTCTCGCACGGCCTGCGAGAGCTCTTTCATCGGGACAGGTCAATCGGCACAGATCTCTCCGGACACAAACTCCCGCGGGGAAAGGGAGCGGAAAGCCCCGAACTGTGTGGGAGGCATCCACAGCCCAAGGGCTGGGGTTACCCGAGTACCCCACAGACACAAAATAACCAAAAAAAAATTAAAACCAGAGCGGAAACTGTTTTTCTAGTCCAGACCTCAGGCTCTGTTTTAAACAGAGCACCTGAGTCTCACATTTACCACCACGATCGCTTTTTAAGAGCAAGGGAAGCGTGGGGCCGGTCGGGGCGCGGTGCCCGGCCAGGCCACCAGCCGTGCCACCTTCCCTGGCTGCCATGAGGAAGCGGGCGCGTCTCATCGCGCCCCTGCCAAGGGATCTCATCCAGGACTTGTGGAACAAAAAGGGCTCTGGAAACCGGACACCGCGGAAGCGTTTCGGTGAGTTCGGGCACTCGCTCTGCGCTCCTGTGATTCCGCACCTTCCTGCCCCTCCGGCCCGGGCTTTAGGAATCGAGCAGGGCAGGAATAGAGCAGAGCCGGATTATCCCGGGGGTCTGGGCAGGCTGGGAGGGTTTTGGCCGCGCAGGTGACCGAGCGCACGGAGGGCGAGGCCGCCGCCGCGAAGTCCGGGCGAAGTCCGCCCTGCAGCGCGGAGAGCCGGCAGGGTGGAACTCCGGGGGCTCGGGAGGGGTCCGGGAGGGGTCCGGGAGGGGTCCGGGGCCGCGGGGACACGGCGGGGATGCCGCTCCGCATCCCGCGCACCTGCGGGAAAGTTGCGGGGCCCCTTCCGGGCCGGGAACGGGTCCCCCCCGAGGGCAGGGGGAGCTCGGAGAGGCGCCCGCAGAGCCCCCCGCGCCCTCCCCGCTCACCTTGGTGTAGAGCTGCGCGGCGGACATGGCCGGGGCGGGCGGCGCTAGGCGCGGAGCATGGGGGCGGCGGGCGGCCGGACCGACCGCCGCACGGACACACGGACGCTCCGGCGCACCGGCGCTCCGACCTTTACACCCGCCTCGGCCGGCCGGGCGCGGGCACGGGAAGCGAAGGGAGCGGCAGCAGCAGGAGGAGGAGGAGAAGGAGAAGAAGGAGGAGGAGGAGGAGGAGGAGGCAGCAGCGCCGCTCCGCCTCCGCCGCGCCCCGCTCAGGTATGGGGAGGCTCGGCCCAGCTCCCTTCGGCTTCCACGGCTCGGCTTTTATTATTATCATTTCTTTTACTTAATCAAAAAAAAAAAAAAAGGAAAGGAAAAAAATTGCTCTTTTTAATAAATATTTTTTCTTCCCAGCCGCTTTACCCCGCGGCCCTCGGCATCCCCATCCCGCCCACCTCCGGCGCCCCCCGGGCAGGGTCCCCCCGGCAGCGCAAGTTGGTGCTGCGTTTGGAAGGGTTTTGCCTTTTATCCATCTCCCTTTCTCACAGACCAAGAGTAATTAAGCCCCAAGCAGGTGGCCCTTGGTGGTTTTCGGGTCTTCCATCGCCCACCGGGCTCTAGGGATCCCCCACGCTTTGAGGAGTGAGGGACGGCATCGCTGAGACGTCCTTTGCCAGGACACACCTGTTCCCGGGACAGGAGCATTGCCCTCCTGACCCCACTGGAAATCAGCTCGAGAAGTGCGCCAGGGATAGGCTTTGCTCTGTCTTCTGCCTGCAGGTGCGCTTGGGGTCCCAGCAGCACCACCGCTCCTGGGCGCTGCTTGTGTGCCACTCCTACACCGAGGGCAGGAATTCCAACTTCCACAGCAACAGCCAAAAATTGATCCCAGCCCGTCAATCCTGGCTGTGCTGCTTCCCTCCATCCCACGGGAGCACCCTGTTCTGCAATTCATGCTTAGACGGCACTTTCGGAGCCTGGGAAGCAGAGTGAAATGCAAAGCGCTCCTAATTAACCACTACTGCTATTCTTTATCGTTCGAGGTATTTTGCATATTAACCGAGGAGGCAGAAGCCCGCTCAGCGATCCTGCTCCCTGTCACCGGTGTTTGCTCCGTCACTGGGATCCCTCCCGCCCCGGTTTCGGGCTGTGCCGCTCACAGGCACCCACAGCCTTTCCTCACAGTGATCGCTGGTGGCATCTCGCACTCCGCTCCTTGTCCCCTGCAGGATAAAACTCTTCCCCCCTGCCACATTTTCCCTCTTCCACCCCAGGGCCTGGCAGGGAGCAGTGCTGATGTGGTGGAAGGACAGCCAGCATTGCAGATACCTCTCTTTTCCAGCTCTGATGTCCTTGATGAACCAAAAAAATATTGCAGGTGGCTCTGGGGGGAGTCTGGGGAGGAGGAAGGGAGGGGAGGAAAAAAACTGCACCATGTCTAGAAAATGCCCTGGGAAAATTTGACAGCATAATCCCTGCAAAGCCTCCAAGAGAGCTTAGTCAGGCAAACAAAACTTGCTCCTCTCATTTCATTAAATCAACTGCGGAAACAAAACGTGGAGCACTGGTGGAATTAGAAGCAAAGCTTTCAGTGAAGCTGGGGTAGCAGTGATAGCCCCGAGGCAAAGCACAGGCGTTCCCGTGGAACACCAGCTGGTGTCACATGCGATTCTCCATTAATCTAAAACTTTAATTAAACTCAGAAACTGAAAACCCCAAAATACATACAGAATCCCTGAAGTACATTCTAACTGCTGAGTTGCTGGAAATTGTCTCCTCCAGGAGACAGAAGCTTCTTCCCACTTGGGAATCAAAACTTGTGTTGATCAAGTTTAACAGGCACCAGCTCTTAAATAGCAGTTTATTGTACCTCCTCTTGCATTCACATAGAGGGCATTTTGAGGTGAAAATTAACTAAATACCGGGGGTTTTCCCCTTTAAGCACAGCCAGTGGATTCTTTACATGCACAGGATGGGTTGGAGTTCATTTTAAGGTCCTGCCCTTGTCCCTGTGTCATAGTGACACATGGAGACCCCAGGAGCAGATGGATGGATGGATGGATGGACAGGTGATGGCACAGCCAGCGAGGAGCATCAATTCTGACAGCTCTAAATGTCATCAGAACAGAGCTGGCTGTTGTTAAGTGCAACCCCAGGTCCTGAATTTTTGCATGCAAAGATGTCCCAAAGACCTCAAATCTGGATTTCACTCTTCCTATGCCTCACAGAAGTCACCATGTCACAGTACCGTGGATGTGGCTGCATGGGCTGTTTCGGCAGCCTGGATTAAAGCAATGATAAATTATTCCAGGTGATAAAGAAATGAATAATTAACATTCCAGCAAATAGATTCTGTCCAGAGCCCTGCAGCCCAGCCCCAGGGAGTAGGGACCAAGCCAGCATTGTGCCACAGGGCACGGGGAACCACTCCAGAGCTCATCATCTTGTGTGTGGCCAAAAACACCACCATGGAAAGCCCTGGGGTTGGTATAAAAGCCCTGGTAAGCAGATGCGTGCATGTAGAAAAGTCTTAAAGCCTTGGGAGATGCTGAGGACTCAAACTCTGGAGTGAGCCTGGGATGATGTGATCAGGGACTGGCATTCCCAGCCCTGCCACAGGCAAGTCGCCCACACGCTCCACACCTCTGCTCTTCCTCTGTCACCATGACAAATTTAATTAAAAATACTGGGAAGAATATTTTGCAGAGCCCTGGTACGTGTCTAAGTGAAGAGGCTGTGACTGCCAGGTTTCTAAATGCCACTGGTTCTGTCTCTGTGTGGCTCAGAGCCCTGGTGCAGGGCAAGCTCAAGCCTGGGCCAGGCTGCTTCCCTCACCAGTGGCATCCCTGCACTCCAGGTTTAATTGCTGGTTTGCCTGCAGGATTGCTCACTGGGGCAGGAAATGCCACAGGATTTCAGGAGCAGCAGCTAATGCTCAGGAGGCTTTCCCGGCACCTGCAAGCCACAATTCCAGCTGTGTTTGGCACCTGCAAGCCACAATTCCAGCTGTGTTTGGCTCATTACTGCCTGGTGACCTGTAAGCCAGAGGTGTAACCTGAGCACTGGCCCGAGGCAGGCAAAGGCACCACCAAGCTTTGCAGAACGTTCTGCTTGGTGCCCTATTTACCCAGTTTACTGCAAGGAGATCCAAGAAGCTGGAAGAAGACGGAAATCTGCAGGATTAAGGAAACCCTTCAGTCTTGAGAGAGAAAATCGCTCTAACTGCATCGCTCATCTGTCGGGGGCAGCGAGAAGGAGCCTCTCGAGGAGGCTCTGACCCAGCCAGCCTCACCAGTTGTTCTGGACCAACCTGAATCCTGTAAAGCTCTTGGCAGCAAAGGGCTCAGCCCCAGCAACGCGCTCACCCACCAACAGCTTTGTCTCAGGAGAGTTTAGCTGCCCGTTATCCCATGGGAATTCTCTCCTGTTGAAGGCAAACTTCTTTTAATCTTGTGCAGACCTCATGTTCGTTGCAGAGGAAATTTGCCTCCAGGAGCAGGAGCTCAGACACTCTATAAATGTTTGATAGCTCTGACCACCTCTTCTGAGTTATTATTTTATTAGAAAAGGAGATTTATTATGGTTCTGGATGACTTGAATTCACAAAGCTCACCAATGTGGTATTTTTTTTATCTCTCATATCGGGTGTACCCAACAAATGTCACAGCCTTTAATAACATGCTTTAATTAATCCTGGAATTCTGGATGTGCTATTATCTTCATTTTTCAAAGGGAGGTCACAATAGTAAAGGAAAATCTACATTGCTTGCACGGGCTACTCCAGGAGTCTGTGGCAGACCAGGAAATTAATCTCTTAATCATTCTGCCAATTTGACTCCGTGGTGGGAGCACAGACCTGTGACTACCTCAGCTCTCTGCACTAATGAAACTATTTCCTTTGTCTGGGATGGTCTTTCCCACCTGCAAAACAGGACAGCTCTGATGTCCGCTGTGCAGCTTTGGAGATGGCTGCTGAAAAGGGCTCGATGTCCTGGCTGCCAGCCTACCTCTCCCAGCCTGAAGCTTCACCTTTCTGGAAGCTTCCTTCCTCAGTACCTGTAGGACAATCCCTGTTTGGATCTGGGGAATCCAAGGAACAAGCCTTGAGAGGCACTGCTCTGGTCTGTCTGACTTCCTGCCAGGATGGAAACAGTTCCAGTGTCTCTCTCCCACCTGGTGACTCAGGAAGTTTTGTTTGTAAGTAAGGAAGTTTTGGGAAAAAGGGTGAAAAAGCAGGAGCTGGAGGAAAGATGGCAGAAGCTGAAAGGCTGAAGGAGAGAGAAACAGCTGCAGATAAGCAGCAGCAGCAGCAAAGACTCATATTGAAAAATGAAAAAAGAACATAAAACATTTCCAAATGCCACCAAGTCTGTGAGCAGGAAAGGATGAGAGGTTTTACATGGGTTCTTCGCTCCCCTCCTCTGAATAGGACAGAGGAAAAACTAAAGAAATGCATAGCAAGGAGCAGGTCAGGGGCAGCCCCGTGGGGAGCAGCTGGGTCACCCCTAGCCATGCTCCTCATGTGCCCCACTGCTCCTCCTGCAGCAGGGCCAAGCTGGTGTGGGGACAGAGTGAGGTGTCCCTGCTCCCCACTGCCACCAGCACCTCCCTGGGGACATCCAGCCAGCTTCTGTGCTGCTGTCTTAATTATGGTGTGCTCCTGCCCCCATTCCATGTGTTCAGTGTGGTGATCCAAGGAAGCCCAGAGAGGCAGAGGTGTCATTGTAGAGAAATTTACAGAGAATAAACCTCTTTACAAGACACCTCTAACTTCAGCCCTGCAGACTTAGTTCTGCCCAAGCAGACTTGAGATCCAGTATTCCACAGATCACTCAACAGACACCAGAATCTTGCAAAAGAATATCGGCTTTTTAATGTTCACCCTACAGTAAAATACATTCAGAGTTTTATACTTGGTATCTAAATACAAACAAAATATTTTTGCAAATGTTTTCAGTTTAAAAGGCATTTTAATAAAGGTTTACTGAAAGTTTTCTACATTTTTTCTTTTTGCAGATTAAAAAGAATACCTGTGCTTTGTTCATGTCACAATAATACACCATTATGTTGTAGAGGGCAGACAGTATTCTTGAATTAAAATGTCAAGCACTTTGGATTGGATCAGATTTGTAAAAAAAAAACCATGGGGGAAAAATAAACTTTAAAATACTATGTTTCTTGTAATTTCCAATTAAATGTTTTGAGTATCACAGTGGAGAGGGTTCTTCCAACTCAAGTCAGGCATAAGCATCCTAAGAAAATGTTTTAAAAGGCAACTGAGTGAGCTAAAATACCAAAGTAAGAGATGCCCTTAAGAGGCAGGCCTTAGTGCCTTTTCTGCAGTGGGGGGCTTTACTTCAAACTTGTAGGTCATTGACTGAATGAACTGTATCTGTTCTTGGTACTGTCTCTCTGCTTCCATATTTGATTCCTCTTCTTTCTTCCTCTTCTCTTCTTCAGCTTTTTGGAGCAACTGTTGATAGGCAATTTGAGTTGTGAGCTGGTCCCTGTACTCTTTGGCCTTCTGTGCTTTTCTGGAAATGCCAAATGAATAGGTTATTTAAGCAGTGTGGGCAAAAAGGATAAACATTATTATTATTATGTAATCTGCTAGCATTCGAGCTTAGACCAAAGAACCATTCAAAGCTCCTTTTAGCAGTAAATAACTGCCACTATTAACCATACACTGCGTGCTAACCTTATGTTCTGCAGAGAGTTAACTGCACTCTGTTGTGTCCTAAAAAGCAGACTGTAAAACTGGTGTTTTATCAGAAAGAGGGAAAGAACAACTCCGTGTAATCAGCATGCCCTCCCAGCCGTGGTGAGAGGATAGAGGATGGGGGTGCTGGGTCTCAGTCCATCCCTGGCTCGGGCTCATGCTGCTGCTGACACCCATCCTCACCCTCCTGCTGAGAACAACTCCCTGCTGCACTGATATTGCTGCAAGTGGCTGTCAGGAGAAATCAATCTTCCACTGCACCTCAGGACTCGTGTGCTGCTTTCAGTCCCCTCTGGAGAAGCAGAGGAAGCCTTACGTGCTCAGGCCCTTCTGGAGCAGGAGTCAGACACTTGAATGCCAGCAGAGTAGTCAGCACTTGTGCACTAACTCAACAGAGCTGAGCCACAAACCCTTCCTGACACTGCTGAGTGCCATCTCTGCTAAGTGGAGCATATCCCAGCTGGAGCCCAGCGTGTTTCCTTCACAAGGGTGACACTTCTGCCACAGCCAGGAGGTTGTTCCCAATACAGCCCTCAGAGAACACAACAGACACCGGCTCGGGAAGGAGCTACTTGTGTCCCACGGACAGGAGAGGAGAAAGGGCAGGAGTACAAAAGGGAAGTGAGTGAGATAAGGTCCTTTGCCCAAGACTTTGCATGACACCCAGAGGAACATTCCAGCTACTGCGTGTAAGGCTCTGCTCATCCAGAGGCACTAGGGAGAGCCCTGTGCAGCCGGGGTTACGTGCTGCAGCCGGGTGTTTTGGTGGCTGACACAGGATCGTTCAAGGGATGTCTGTGGGTGGGGTTTAGCAATAAGCCCGGACACACTTGCTCTCCTGGGGCAGGAACAAACAAACCTTCCATTAGCCCTCCTCCCCAGTCACTTGTAACAACAGCTCACAGTATGAGGGGATGTGCTTAGGAAATACGATTGATGTAAGTCACATGATGATTAAAAACACCAACACAGGGATATGTACCACTATCTTCTGAGGTCAGAATTAATGACTTAATACCAGCTGCAGCATCACAAGTCTGCTCTTGGGCAGTTTGGAACTGATAAGGTACATGGTGAAAAATCTCCTCTAAATAGAAAGAAGTCCACCCAGTGCTCTAGAGTTATCAGAAAACAATAATCAGCTCTCTCACAAGTTTAAAAGATTGGTCTGCAAAGAAATGACCTGATGACATAGAAGAAAAATACCTTTTACGTTCTTCCTCTTCCTCATATTCAAATTTTCTGACTGCTTCAGCCATTGCCTTCTTCTCTGCAGCAATCTCTATTTTCCTCTCTTCTTTTTTCTGCACTGGAAAACAAAACCAGAAATCCTTTTAGAAAGTAACAGCTCTGTTGAGCTTGAAGGGCCAGTGAGACTGCATTTGGGCTAAGTAGCCTAAATAATAGGTTTGAGTTTTGTTGTTTCTGAAGTGCCACACAAACAACAGCAAGGGTATTCCCAGCTTATTTATTTTTCATCCACTCAGACCTGGATAGATTTCACATTCAGGGCTGCACACAATAGCAATGACCGTTTGCCCATGCAATCCTCACTTTACTAGGCTTTGCTGTGGTGATGGCAATGGGGAATCAGTGCAAGGAATGCTGTAGGAGTGCATTTTGGGAACAGGCTCAGGGAGGGTCGCATTGCTGTCCACTCTGTCACACAGTGTGTGCTGGGGCAGTGCTGTTCCCAGCAGCAGGGTGTTGAGCTGCCTCTGCCCAGACGTGTGTTCAACCACTTACACTTCTCCTCCATCTGCGTCTGCCTTGCAATCAGGACATCTCTCAGCGTGCTAGACCGAGCTTCCCTCTCTCGTTTCTGTTTCTCAACCCTCTCGGCCCACATCTTATCCCTCTCTTCCTTGAAGATCTGCTCATCCTCTCTTTCTTGCTCCTTCTCCTTCCTCAGCTGTTCAGCCAGATGATCCAGGTAAGAAAGTTGCTCCTTCAACAGCGTTCGCTGCAAACACACAGACGTTTGCAGATATGAGTACATTAGTTCAAAAAAGCCTTTCAAACCCTGAAGAAAAGTGGTGGTTCACAGACAGTGTGGGAGCTGGGAGCCCAGAGACCGTTCCAAAACCTGCCACAGCAAAGACTGCTCAGAATCCTCTACCGGGCAAATGCAGAGTGATCCCTTTACCCACAGCAGCTCAGCTGCCTACAACACACCCATTTTACAGACTTTCCACACCTGACCAGGCTACTCCAGTATCACCTGCATTAAATATAATAATGTAATATAATATATATCACTTCCTGTAATTTTGCAGCAAGGTCTAACACTGAGTTGAGACAAGTTTCCTAACCTACAAGAGCTTCTAACCACTCTCTCGTGTGTCCTAAATATCCTGAGAGTCATTTGCATTCTGAAGTTGGACAATCTACTTGTTTTAACTTCAGGAAATCACAGACACATCCACTGATTCACTGCATCTCCAAGAAATAAAACATGAGAGTTTGCATCTATCTATATATTGTTTTTAAATAATTTAAGTTTTTTAGTATTCATTAATTACATTAAATATTTCCTTTCTTCTGCAGTTACAAATACTACATCAGGTCCATGAAACAAAAAATAGTTTTCCAGCCTCTATTATGTCCGTGCAGTGTAAGGATGATAAAGCTCAGGTGATTTATACACAATGAAATCAGCATGGAGGGACAGAATTCCAGGACTTCCTGAGAGCCCTCACTTCATTTATCCAGCCTGGTAGCCTTGCTGGTTGCAAAGCAGGCTTTAAAGTGCTGTGGTTTTAACAGCTAATGGGCTTCTGCAGAGCTGCAGGGTGCTGGCAGGAGGAGAGGCAGCAGGCTGCTCAAGAAAAGAATTATCTCATTCAGGGAGAAGGGCTTGTGTCTGTTCTCTGTTACCCTGTGCAGCTCACAGGGCCACAGAACCCCACAAGCTCACCATGAAACACCTTACTTTTTTATTTCTTATCTTCTCATATTCCTTGTCGGTGTCCTCCAAATCATTTTCCAAGGCCGCCTTCTCTTCAGCAAGTTGAATTTGTTTTTCTGCATCAAGATGCTTCTGCCTGTCCTGCACTGCTTTGAGCAACGTCTCCCTGCATTTCTTCTGCTGATACAGCTTCTTCCTCTCAAGGTCTTCATTTTCTTTCCTGAACTGGTGCAGCTCTTTTTCCTACATGGATAAAAGCAGCCAGCTTGTAAAATCGCTGTGTAACTTCAAATTAAGCGCTGTCTATAGTTAGTTTATTGCAATAGTGAAGAGAAAGCCTTGCTGGCAACACAGAATTAGTGTCATCCACTAGACCTGGTAAAGCCTGAACATTTTGGCATATCTTTCACTAGAATTCAGGATTTTTATCGGTAACCATCACATGCAATTCAATATAAAAACGGGATTGTGCCTGGTATTTTACAAATGTTTCAGACAGATAGACAGAGTAATCTCTTTAGGGAAATCAGTATCATTGCAGCATTTTTGATCTATATCCAGGTGTTCATACACAGCCATAAGCACTGACAAATAACAGGGCCATGTGTTCCTGCTTTTTCTGTAGATATTATGTGTCGTCTGCCTGTGTTGGGTGTTCAGAGCACAGCATCTCTACCAGTCATAAGGCTGCTACAAGTCAGTGATTGTATCTTTGTGTTCTGATGGGCACTTACTGAATTTTCATCGTTTCAAATCATCCCACTTCGTATTGGAAAGAACTTTATATTCCACCTTATATTGAAAATACATGCAGTGAAACTAAGTTCTTAAAAAAGAAACAATGACAGATCGGAAATGCATATTTGAGATCAAATAAGTATTTGTGTATTCAAGATTATTTAGCCACAAAAAAATTTCAAAAGTAGCATCATTAAGTAATTCATAAGCATAATTTCTGGACAACTGAATAAGTGTATAAGCACAACTGCACTGAAATATAGTCATAACACAGTGCGTGACCATCATTAGCATTGTATTATCTCAGAAATCATGCTTCAGCTGTCTCTAAGGCACACACTTTTTTGTTAACCTGTTTTTAAATTAAATGTCTCTTTTGTAATGTGAATGAGTCTTTAAAAATGCCTTAGCAGATTTGTCATAAACAGCATGTCTAATCTTTCCATAGGGAAGCAGAAGCTGCACTCCCTAACAAATATCCCTTTTTATTCTGGACATAAAGCACCCACGGGTTCTTGCAGTATTTCAGAGCCAAAGCTGACTTTATAACTGCCTGAACTGTCAAATTCACTTTCAGAAGCTGGTGAAACAGCTTTGAAACTCAATATATATATAATTTGAGGAATAGCATTACAAATCCAAACATCTTTGAACAGCAAAGGTGGAAAGAAAGCAGAAATAGTTAGCAGTCAGCTGTGCAAGTTGGCACCTGTCTCTGGATGAATTCTGACATCAGTGAAGCTGTGTGAGAGCAGCCAAGGATGGGATCCATGAAAGATTGTTCACTGGGGTAACACAATGCCACAGATGTGCAAAGAAGTGTTTACCAACCACCCTTCTGCAAGCCAGGATCAAAGTGCTATGGCAGAAACTCTTGATACTACAGTCGGGATAACATGAAGTCAATCACTTTCCAAGAAATCACAATTCTTTAAGGCACAAATAGGACAAAGAAGGAAGGCAGCTAATGTAGGTAATGTAGCTAAAGCAAAAATTGCTGTCCCTGCTTTGTCATCCACTTCTGAGATATCCTGGTGCACACATGTGGTCTACCCTGCCAAAGGTACAAGTTTTCCTTCACTAAATATTCTATTTTTATAGCAACGGCTAGGAGAAACCTTTATGCACACTTAGCTGCCCATTCACCCAGATGATACTCCTGGTCATTAGGGGCTACCAGCCTGCAATGAAAAACTTGTAATGAGACCATCTGCCACATCCCTCTTCTGCTCAGAATGGATCAGATTGCATTTTCCATACAGAAACTCTCCTTCAAAGAAAGCTCTTTTTTTTCAGAGACTCAACCACTTCACTAGAAATGTATCTCCTTGACAGAGCCCCAGGCTGCTGTCTCCAGGGGAAGATGCAGAGCCTTCTATTCTAATAGTGCTTTTCTGAAAAGGCCAGTTAAGGAACAGCATTCTTTGCCTGGGAGGTTTGGCAGTGCCTTAGAAGTTGTTACAAGAAAATAATTCTGTTCTACATGTTTTTAAATAAGCAAAAAATTGGTCTAGCTTGGAATATTTTCACAGCCAGCATTTTCAGAGCTTTAGATTCATTATTGTCTCATTTTTATAAAATGGGGAAGCATATATGATGCCAGCACCAGCTTCCAGTGTCTAACAGAGTATCCTGAGTGATCATTCAGCCTCTACATGTAAACAGCTGCAAAATGAAGATTGAGTCTGAGCTAAATAGCCTCCCATAAGTCAAAGTCAACATAGAATACTGAACTAGCAAGCCACACTAAAGCCAGCAAAACTACAGCAGGAGAGATGGATAAGAATGATGAAAATAGAAGGTAGTGGCTGAGCAGTTGGGCCAAGGTAGCCAAATGCCTCCTGTGATGTGAGCTCAACAGCAGGCAGCTCTAACAGGCAAGAGAGCTTAAGTGCTGCTTGCTAATTTGCTTTAAAAATATATATAAAATAAATATTTCAGCTGGGAAACAAGATTGCCCTGCTATCCTCCAGGAAACTGGAAATCAAAAAGCAACAAAGGTATTTGGCAAAAGCTTTAAAATGTTTCCATTTCCCACAATGCCTTTGAGAGGCTGAGTGCCAAAACCCTTTAGAATGCCGAGTTTCAAAAGAAGTATTTCCCTCTGTAAACCAGAATGCCTTTGCCACAGCTCTGAAAAGAGGCTTAGCTCAACAGCACAGGCTCAGATACTAATGGTATCAGTAAAGATACAAATAAGGTATGGATTAGTTTAAATGTTAGTAAGCCTATCATTAGAAGGGCCTTCTGCCCAAGCCTGAGTGCAGAGCACTGTGGAAATTACCATCCTTTCAGCCTCCTGTCTGATCTCCTGCTTCTTCTCCTCCCTGCGAGCGGCATGCACGGCCACCTGGGCATCAAGCACATCCACCATCTCCCGGATCCGCGCTGCCGCCTCCTGCGCCTTCAGCTCCGCTTCCTGGTCCTTAGCCAGCTGTTCCTTCTCACAAATCTCTTCCAACTCCCGCTCCTGCATCTTCTCTTCCTCTTTCAGCATCTCCTTCAGAGCCTGCTGGGCCAGCTGGCAGTCAACCAGCTCCTTCTCACTCAGTTTTTTACAGTGTTCGCGATACTCGTGACATCGGTTTCTGGAAGGCAACGTAAAAGTTTTTTTAAAAAAGTCTCAAAACAATAAGCAGGTCTGGAGGTGTGCGGTGAATGAAGGCTCTCAGCTCATCACTGCTCAAAACACAGCAACCCCAGACACCAATTATACCCCTGGTCTGACATTGATTCCTTGTGGAACTTAAGGCACCACAGAGAGCCTGATTTGATGGAGGTTTTGACATGAATGAGCTGAAGGATTTGAATTTGTAAAAAAGGCCTGAATCAACCTCCTCACAAGGGGAAAGGAAGAGGCAGCAGTGATCTCTGCTCCCTGTGACAGGGACAGGATCCAGAGAGAATGGCTGGAGCTGTGCCAGGGGGGTTTGGGTGGGATCTCAGGGAAAGGCTCTTCCCCAGAGGGTGCTGGCACTGCCCAGGCTCCCCAGGGATGGGCACAGCCCCGAGGCTGCCAGAGCTCCAGCAGCCTTTGGACAGCGCTGCCAGGGATGCCCAGGGTGGGGCTGCTGGGGGTCTGTGCAGGGCAGGGGCTGGAATGGGTGATCCTGGTGGGTCCCTTCCAAGGTGATCCTTGGGGATCCCTTCCAACTTGGGATATTCTGTGAGTGTAAATGAACACACAATGCATCCACACATTGCATACACAAGGTGTACTCTACATATAGCTGGGACGTAGGGGGTTGTGTGCATATATACCTTTTATTAACACATAAAACATATGCATGCTACACTTATTCAAACATGTAGGTTGGTCTCTATTCAAATGAAGACAGAATAGGTTGGTAAGTCACCTGAAAGCTCATTCATATTCAGAAAATACTGTGACCGTGGAAATGTGGGTTACACGGTTGAGCAAGAACCACTAGAAATTTATTAATTTTTAAAGTGAAGTTCTATGGGATAATTCAGACAAGTCACAATAAAAGCCTGGAGAAGGTAGAAAGTCAAACAAGTAATGCAGCTTTCAATTTTCATTTACTGTCTGCAACTGAGTTGCATATAAAGAGGTAATTTATCTTCAGTTGAAGAACACTAATTACAGATTCTGCTTTTACTTTTGCAAACAAAGCACTGTTGAGATCAACACATGCCATCAAACATTATTTAATTTGAACAATCTGCAGGCACTTTAATTCTGTTCTATAAACAGGATATAGATTTTCATTAAGTCAGAATGTGAAACTGGCAGACAAAGGTGAAGACCAGCAAGTGTGAAGGATGTGTAAGTCTGAGGATGTGTGACAGACACATGTGAATGCTGTGAAGTGAAAAGATAGCTCACAATTTCATGCTGAATGAAACTATCTATGCAGATTATTGCAAAGGTGTTTAGGAATTCACGGAAGATATCACAGCCTGAATCATGAACAACTTGACAGCAGCAGTAGTTACCTGCACAATGCGAAATACCATGACACTACACAAGCTGTAGCTGACTATCCTGTGTAAAAAAATATTAAATATTCATCAGACAATTACCTCAATGCTATTACCAATCTCCATATCAGGGTAGTTATTTAATTTTCAGAGCAAAGGTCTCACCACATTTTCTCCCTGCTGCCATTCAACAGTCGCTGCCTCACATTTCCCTGGGGACAAGGAAATCTCTCTGTTCATCCTCTTGGCTAAAGCACCCAGTGCCATGGAGCCTGTGCTGAAAGGTGAAGGGCACTGACACAAACAGCAAAAGGGGCAGCACTGCTGTGAAAACATTTCCATTCTGCTTGCTCTTTGTTGAACCTGCCCCAGCCTGAACCCCCTGTCCTGGGCTGATCCCCAGCGTGGGCAGCAGGGCAGGGGGATCCTGCCCCTGTGCCCCTGGGCTCAGGTGAGAGCCCACCTGCAGAGCTGCCCCAGCCCTGGCTCCAGCAGCACAAGGAGCTGGAGCTGCTGCAGCCAGTGCAGAGGAGGCCACGGAGCTGCTGCCAGGGCTGGAGCCCCTCTGCTCTGGAGCCAGCCTGGCACAGCTGGGGCTGCTCAGCTGCACCAGAGAAGCTCCAGGGACACCTCAGAGCCCCTGCCAGGGCCTGCAGGGGCTCCAGGAGAGCTGCACAGCCCCTGGGGACAAGGCAGGCAGGGACAGCAGCCAGGCAATGGCTCCCACTGCCAGAGGGCAGGCACAGATTTTGGCACATTGGGAATTAGGAATTGCTGGCTGGGAGGGTGGGTAGGCCCTGGCAGTGTCCCAGGCCAGGCTGGATGGGGCTTGGAGCAGCCTGGGACAGTGGAAGGTGTCCCTGCCCATAATAAAGACGACTTTGAAGGCCCCTTCCAATCCAAAGCATTCCATGATGAGATGCTGTAGTTCAGTGCCAGTGGAGGCTGGTGAAAAGGGATGGTTGTTTTACCTCTTGGACGAGACAGGAACCCCCTGACCACTGTTTAACCCAGCAATAATAGCAGAAAGCAGCACAGGGATGAGCCATGGCGCATTCCAAGGAGCACCCCTGCTCCCAGCAGGTCATCAAATGTACTACCTCATTGATGGTTTTCTTACATTTCACCACTGGAATCTATCTTTCATCTCCTGGGCGGGAGTTAGTGGTGATGAAAGACCACAGCACTAATTAGTCTTCATGAAAAACATATTTCTCAAATGTTGTGAGGGAAACATGCTATTATTAAGACTCTAAATCTTGCTATAATTAAGATTCTACATCTTACAATTATCAATCACTATATTACCTTAACACAATGGGTTCAAGGTTCTGTCAGCATTGAAGGAATAAAGAACTAGTTATTCTTTTCTGTGATTATAAACCAATCTGATATTTATTGAATTCCCACGGGGGAGTAGAAGTTAATTATGTTCAGCATTGTTAGAATTTTAATATAAAATAACCCTGTAATTGCTTGATTTTATCAAAATAATTCCCTCAAAGCAGCTTTTACACCAACCCATAAACATCTGCTCCCCCAGATGGCAGGTTTTCTTCCTCACTTTGCTATCCTAAGCTTCTTAACATTAAAACTGTGCCTGGATGTGGCTACTTCCCAAAGACGGAACCTCCCCAGTTATTCATTCATTTTATGGCTGCAGCACAATATTGCTGGGATAACATCATACCCCATATGGATGCTTCTGATGTTACCACAAGAAAGAGGATGTGATCTGTGTTTTATGCAAATTTTAAGACATTGCAGTTTTCTTTTAAGTTACCAATGATGAACATGCCCTCAGGCTAGCACTGGCTGAGTCTTTTCTCAGACAAGGTGTAGCCCTCCATGAAAATGAATTCCAGCAGGATTCCCATGGTCCAAGCCTTGTCCCCTCTGTCACCTTGTGACAAAGGACTCCTCCTGGTTGACATTGCTACTGAGAAGCTGTTACACCTGTACCCTCAGGCCATGGCAACCAGCCATAAAAAATAAAAAATGCTCTGGAATAATGTCTGACAGGGTAGGTGCTCCTATACCTCAAGGTTTGAGAATCCATGCCTGGAGCACCTTGCTTGGAGTTAAAGGAAATACAAATTAGTCTGTATCAGGTTTCAGAAAGATATTCAAAAGAGTTGAAAATCCACAGGCAAAGAAAGAGAATCAGAAAATCATGTGTGTATCCACCTGCTACTTTCCAGGGCTCCTGGGTGTGCCCTGGAGTAATCATCTCCAAAGGGGGGCAGGTGTGCAGGAAGAGAATATGTTTTATACCATTGATAAATAACATTAAAAAGTAAAAAATGGCATTTATTTAATCTTTACCTCATCCTTTTTAATTTCTATTTGTGCATATGTTTTATAATGTACAGGATATATCAGTACAGTATATTATTACATATTTATATAGTTGATAAATAAACATATTGAGGTGAATGTTAAAAGTTTTTACATCCAGGGGGGTGCAGTCAGAAGGTCGGAGGCCATTGCTCCAGAGGACAGGGTATGACACAATTACAGACTCCTGCTTGTGGATTTTCAGTAAGTGTTGGTCTCCTGAGCAGCAAATCCTGCTCCCTGATCTCTGCCTAGACCAGAATGGTTTAGGAGGAAGAGTAACATCTAACAGCTAAAAAAAAGCATACCTGGGACTCCTTAAACAAGACAAATAGATGCAGATACACCAAGACTGCCACCCACAACAGCTGTGAGGAGAGATGGTTTCTCTGCCTCTAAATCCTCTGAAACGTGCAGCCAGCAGAACACCAACAGTAAAGCTTCAACAACACTTTTTAACAGGATTCTGTGTGGTGTGAATATGGCTTAGATCCCAGAGCAGAGTGGGAAAGGTAAAAGGACAATAATCGGATGAAATATTCCCATGAGACTGAGTGAGCCATAGATCAACAGGGCTACACTAGGAAGACAAAGGACCTGAGACATTAGGACAGGCAACTACAGCATGGAAGTTCAAGTATATGTCACCAGATGATGCAGTTCAGTGGCGTGATTCATTTTGCAATTAAAATATCTAAAATTAGACATCTGAACAGGAATCTGCATATGTGCTAAATTCCCACTCTGATCAATGAGAACCTAATTAAAGTCAGTAGAGGCTGGGGTGCAGCTCAGCTGACAGGGCAGGATAAGCCTGTTTGGGACTGACTTTAGGTTCCTGTAACTGTCCTGATTTTGATGAAGTTTGAATAGAACCGGAATGCAGATTCCCAGTGAATATGAAGTTACCATTACTTAGACTTACCTACGTGTAAAACAAGGTACAGGTACAAAATAAAATGCACTCCAGCAGCATCCCCTCCAAATTATTTTAAAAGTGAGTTTCAACCACTTTGTGTGATACATAGAGAACAAACCAGAAGCTCTAAAAAGCAAGGGCCACATTTTCAAACCACCAGGTGAAGTTAGGCAGTGTATGCACTTCTAACACCTGTCCAAGTCAATAAACCCCACATTTTAACAAATATTTACCTGTGGAATTAGTTAATTAGTGGTTATGCACAAGTAAGAGCCAATGTTGATTTTTATCCCCAGCCTGGGCACACTGAGAAGCAGGTGTTGTAGATTTCACAGTACCGTGGGAGACTGGGAAAGACACTTCAAATAATCACAATTAAATAACATTATTATTTTTTCTTTCATCCCTCCCTCGGAAAACCAGATTTACAAGAATGGGACAAGGCAGACTTCATGCCAAGGCCTCAGGTCCTAGTAAGTTCCTGCAAGTTACTGCTTTCAGTCAAGAAGACTTGGCACTGAACTTCAGGCTGCATTAAACCCTTAGCTGCAGCTGCTACTCTTGAAAAGTATGCAATAAATAAAAAACACTGTCTGTTTGGACAATCTTACGTTTCAGGAATCTTTATTGGCATATTATCTTAGTAAGCTTGATTTAGGCCAAATTAACCTTCCCTGTAGCCTGTTCACTCCAACAGTACAAAGCTGGAACAGGAATTACAAAAAGGGTTGACTTGGCAGGTGGAAATGCAGGGATGCTCATGCGCAACAAGGAGGACACACTACACTTGCAAGAATTAACTACTCTGACTTTTTCTGTCTTACTGTTTCAACCACTTTCATCTTACCTTCCTCAGTTTATTATTGCCACCTTCTTTTTAAAATGTCTCTATATTTACTTTGGGCAAATTCTCTTTTATAAGATATTTCTATGGCAATACCTGAACTGTTGCTCTCGTTTTTCAGCCACGACTCGCAGTCTTTCTTGCTCCCTCTTCTCCTTCAGTAATTTTGCTTGTTCCTTCAAGTTTGCTTCTTTCTGCTGTGCCTTTTCCTCATCAAGTGCATTCACCTCAGCAAGGTGCCTGCTCTCCTCTGCCTCCAGAAAGTCACGGAGCCTGTAATGAAAACATTTGAATAAAGGCTAAATCAGTCCTTCAGTCGAAGGACAAAGTTTTCGTCTATTTGCTATTAACAGAAAGTGGGTACTGGGCTCCTTTTAACACCTCTTACAAATGTCAGAGAAGTGAACATCAAATTTTAACTCAGGGATCATTCGTGTTGTGTCCATCAAGGGAATCTTACAGCACAACATGAGTGATCCTGTCCAGGCACACTCTAAACTCCTGATTTTACAAACTCACTTTCAAAGCTGCTTTATGACTTCAGTTCCCCATTCATCAAATTATTCTATTTCTCGGACTACATTTGTCACCAGCTGATAACAATTAGATTTTGCGCTATGGTTATCTTTCAGCACAGACCCACAGAACACCCTGAGCTGTGGGTCCCCCAAGGATCACCCAGTCCAGCTCCTGGCCCTACAGACACCCCAACAATCCCACCCTGGGCATCCCTGGCAGTGCTGTTCAAATGCTCCTGGAGCTCTGGCAGCCTCGGGGAGCCTGGTCAGTTCCCCACAACTCTCTGGGGGAAAAACCTTTCCCTGATGCCCTCCCTCCTCTATGCATCTATAATTGCATTTTCTCTCAAATGACCTCTTGATATTTTTGCATCACTCTGCAGAACACTTCATCCTGAAATATCTTTGATGAGAAAATTATGTCAAATAGGCAGTTTTTAAACACATCACAATTTACTTCTCTGTTAATCCCAGCAGTGAGAAATCTGGGGCTGCAGAATCCAGAAATCACTGATTTCAGCCAATACACCACAGGGTCTCAGCAGAAAGGGCCCTGGGGTCCCGGCAGACAAGCTGAGCACAGGCCAATGATGCACCCTTGTGGCAAAGAAAGCCTCTGGCAGCTCGGGCTGCGGGAGGAGCAGCACTGCGAGCAGGCCCACGGAGGGCATCCTTCCTCCCGGCACTGCTGAGACCCCAGTGGAGCGCTGGCTCCAGCTCCGGGCTCTGCAGCACCGCAAGGACACGGCCTCAGCAAAGGGTGACAGTGGAGGGACACTGAGGGACTGCAGCACCTCTCCCAACAGGAGCACCTCTCCTAAAGTTCCTTCTCTCCTGAGACAGCAGGGATTGTCCAGCCTGGAGAAGAGAAGGCAGAGAGGGATCTTAGCAATGCACCTAAACTCCTGAAGGGAGGGAATGCAGGAAAGACAGACATCTACTCCTCAGTAGTGCTCAGTGGTGGGACAAGGGGCCACAAATTAAACCACATGAAATTCCAAATGAACAGAAGAAAACATGCATTTTTCTTTTTACTGTGAGTGGGGTGAGATATTGGACACGATGCTCACAGAGGTGATTCAGTCTCCATGTGTGGAGACAAGCAAAACCCAAATGGACACACACTCCTGGACACCCTGCTCCAGTGACTCCAGGGTTGGACCAGATCATCTCAGGAGGTTCCTTCTAACCCCAGTGCTTCTGTGGAACCATGTGCAATTCCTCTGAAGGCACATTAGACCAGGACAGTTTCTAAGCAAACAGTTTCTAACCAAACTGATGACCTTCACAGCTACAAAGTCACTTGACATGAAACAGTAACTGAGAAATTAAATCACAATATTTTTTCCAAAGATCAGTACAGCATAATTATGTTCTTTACATGGCAGCAATGTGCTTCACCTTTAATATTTTTGAAGACTTCTGGAAAATTTTAATTTTTTCAGCTGACTGTGCCGCAAAGTGTTATTTGTAGGAGCTAAGCATCAGCTTGATGAGTTTGCAACAAAACCCTCAGTGACACTGAACTGAGAGAATTTCTGACACTTTGCTACCCAGAGAAACTGTGAATGTCCACGACAGGGTGGATGGAACTAGATAAGCCCATCCACCCTAGAATTCTATGATTCTGTGCCCCACCTTTGGAAATGACCCAGTTTGGACAAGGCTTGGGGCAACCTGGTCTGGCGGGAGGTGTCCCTGCCGGGGTGCTTGGAGCAAGATGAGCTTTAAGGTCCCTTCCAACCCAAACCATTCCATCATTTCATGACTGTATCAAGGTACTCTTCAACTTCTTTAAAAATCAAGCAATGAAAGTGCTATGCCACTACTTCTGTGCTTGTCTGTGGCAGACAGGAGGCTCCAAATGCCACCTCGGCTACACAGTTACTGTATGTGAACACATGTCACGGGTGCCGGGCTCTCTGAGCCCACACCGAAAACAGCAGGGGCGCTGCACTGGCTACTTGTTTGCTACCTCTCTCTCCTCACTTCGATCTCCTTCAGGTACTGCTGCAGCGTGGCCCGGACCTTCCTCTCGGCAGCGCGCTGCATCCATTTCTCCTCGCCGCCCTTGTGCCAGTCGGAGACATTGCGGTAGTGGCGGAGCATCCGCAGGTCACGTTCATACTCACGCTGCTCCTCCTCCAGCGCCCTCTCGGCCAAAATCGTCTCTTCGAACAGGTCTCTCTTAGTGGGCTTGGCTAGCTGCGAGAGAAAGGAAATGGAGAAAGCGTGGAGACCTCGTAGCACCCTTCCAAGGATGTGAAGGGGCCTACAGTGAATCCAGAGAGGGACTTCATCAGGAATTGTAGTGACAGGACAAGGGAAATGGGAACAGAGTGAAAGAGGGAAAATTTAGGCTAAATGTAGGAAAAAATTCTTCTTTGTGACAGTGGTGAGGCACCCACACAGGTTTCCCAGAGAAGCTGTGGCTGTTCCTGGATCCCTGGAAGTGTCCAAGGCCAGGCTGGATGGGGCTTGGAGCAACCTGGGGTAGTGGAAATTGTCCCGGCCCATGGCAGGGGTGGCACTGGATGAGCTTTAAGGTGCCTTCCAACACAAAACATTCATGGGTGAAAAGTTTGAGTGTTTTTCAGTTGAATTCATGACTGTGCAAGTACCTAATACCAAAGGATGAGTTCACGGTAATTATGGGGTCATCTCAGAATCACTGAGGCTGGAAAAGAACCCCAGGATCATCAAGTCCCCGCCTTGTCACCCAGCCCAGGGCACTGAGTGCCATGTCCCATCCTTCCTTGGACACCTCCAAGGATAGGGACTCCAACACCTCCCTGGGCAGACCCTTCCAAGGCCTGAACGTCTTTTCTGTGAAGAAATTCCTCTTAAATTAGACAAGCCCTGCCTACACCCCCATAGCATCAGGCTCCCCAGGACCCCCTAACACAGCACCAGGCTCCTCAGAACCCCCAAAAAGATCACCAGGCTCCCCAGGACTCCTCACACAGCACCAGGCTCCCTGGGGGCTCTCACACAGCACTGGGCTGTCCAGGACCCCTCACACAAAGCTCCCCGGGACCCCCAAACACAACACCGGGCTCCCCAGGACCCCTCACACAGCACCAGGCTCCCCAGAACCCCCAAACACAACACCAGGCTCCTCAGGACCTTCAAACACAGCACCGGGCTCCCTGGGACCCCTCACACAGAACCGGGCTCCCTGGGACCCCTCACACAGCACCGGGCTCCCTGGGAGCTCTCACACAGCACCATGTTCCCCAGGACCTTCAAACACACCACCGGGCTCCCTGGGACCCCTTACACAGAACCGGGCTCCTCAGGACCCCTCACACAGCACCGGGCTCCCCTGGAGCCCTCACACAGCACCGGGCTCTCCGGGATCTCTCACACAGCACCCGGGCTCCCCAGGACCTTCAAACACAGCACCGGGCTCCCCGGGACCTTCAAACACAGCACCGGGCTCCCCGGGAGCTCTCACACAACACCGGGCTCCCCAGGACATTCAAACACAGCACCGGGCTCTCCGGGACCCCTCCCAGCTGCTCCCAGAGGGTCCCGCTTCAGCCGGCCCCGCTCTGGGGCTCGACCCCCACGTCCCCGCAGCTCCCTGGAGCACAGCAGCCCCGGTGTGGCCCCTCACCACCGCCACTTCGCCCGGCAGCGGCCCGCAGCCGGTGAACTCCCGGCGCCTCTGCGTGTGAGAGCAGTGAGGGGGCTGGGGACGGGGCGGGGGCCGCGCCGCCATGGCGGATGGAAGCGCCGCCGTTGCTGAGGGGACGCGCGCGGGACGGAAGTGGCATCATGGCGGCGGGGGCGCTGAGGGGTGTCCAGCATGGATGGGGTGCTGAAGGTGTCCCGGTGTTAAAAAAGGGACCACACTCCCGGTACTAAAGTGATTTTAGCATTTATTATAATAAAAAGGCCTAAAGCATGGGAGCCCACGGGTCAAGCAGGAGCGTTCCCGTCGAGGATGCTGCAGCGCCGGCGCTCCGTCTTCTTGAGCAGCTATGTACCCGATGTTCCAGGTGGAGCGGCACACACTCACCGGATCACTTTTTTTGTCCCTCTGGATTGGTTTCTGTTGGGATCCTTTCATTTGCATGATGGTTTAAGGCTCCTGATTTGCCCTTTACAGTTCTGTCCAGGCTGGCTCATTCAGCTTGGGAGGGTGGTGCACTTTGCTTAGGTATAATACGGTATGTTGAGTACCGTATTTCTTATAACTACCCTTTTAAGCCCTTTTACAAACAATAACTAAACTAACAGTACATGCTTAACAATTACCAATTAACAATTAACAATTAACTATTAACAACTAACAATTAACTATTTTACAACAGTTTCTAGCCTATTTTTGACACTGGCGTGGCGGGGGCACTGAGGGGTGTCCTGGCAGGCCGGGGGCACTGAGGGATGTCCTGGCGTGGTGGGGGAGCTGAAGGGTGTCCGGCATGGCGGGGGCGCTGAGGGATGTGCGGCGTGGTGGGGCAGCTGAGAGGTGTCCTGGCGTGGTGAGCGAGCTGAGGGATGTCCTGGCGTGGTGAGGGAGCTGAAGGGTGTCCTGGCAGGCCGGGGGCACTGAAGGAATGTCCTGGCGTGGTGAGGGCACTGAGGTGTGTTCAGCATGGCAGGGGCACTGAGGGATGTCCCAGCATGGCAGGGGAGCTGAGGGGTGTCTGGCATGGCGGGGGCCCTGAGGGGTGTCCTGGCAGGCCGGGGGACACTGAGAGTTGTCCTGACATGACGGGGGCGCTGAGGGATGTCCAATATGGCAGGGGCACTGAGGGCTGTCCTGGCATGGCAGAGGCATTGAGGGATGTCCTGGCATGGCAAGGGCGCTGAGAGATGTCCTGGCATGGAGGAGGCCCTGAGAGGTGTCCCGGCATGGCGGGGGAGCTGAGGGATGTCCTGGCATGGAGGAGGCGCTGAGGGGTATCCCGGCCGGCTGGGGGCGCTGAGGGGTGTCCCGAGGTCAGGGGACTGTCAGAGCTGGAAGAGACCTTCAGGATGATCCAGCACTGCCGCTGTAATTCCGAACCCACCACACCGCAGCACCCCGAGCCACAGCCCGGCGCCTCCTCAGCTCCTGCACTGCCACTGCCCTCTGTGGGCAGCTCTGCCGCCCATGTGGCACAATGCGGAATACCTAAAAGTTTCTGAAGAAGGGGTGTTCTTTGATCATGGAATCATAACATATCCTGAGTCGGAAGGGAGCCACAAGGAGCCCCGTCCCCACCGCGCATGGCATCAGGGACCACAGAGTGCAGCCCCGGGTACCAGTGCTGGGGCATCAGTGGGGACAGGTTGGCACAGGAATGGAAAGGATTTAGGTTAATGACTTATCTTATGGAGCTAGCCTGGCACAGCTGGGGCTGTTCAGCTGCACAAGAGAAGCTCCAGGGACACCTCAGAGCCCCTGCCAGGGCCTGCAGGGGCTCCAGGAGAGCTGCACAGCCCCTGGGGACAAGGCAGGCAGGGACAGCAGCCAGGCAATGGCTCCCACTGCCAGAGGGCAGGCACAGATTTTGGCACATTGGGAATTAGGAATTGCTGGCTGGGAGGGTGGGCAGGCCCTGGCCCAGGGTGCCCAGAGCAGCTGTGGCTGCCCCTGGATCCCTGGCAGTGCCCCAGGCCAGGCTGGATGGGGCTGGGAGCAGCCTGGGACAGTGGGAGCTGTCCCTGCCCATGGCAGGGCCTGGAACAGGATAGGCTTTAAGGTCTTTCCCAACCCAAACCCTTCTGTGACTCTGTGAAATAGATCTAATGACAAGAATGGGTTCTCTGTGCCCACAGGTGATGGAGCGGAGCGAACCCACAGCTCCCAGGTCAGGACTGTCACAGAGACCTCCTGCAGCACATCCTGCTGATGCCAGGCTCCAGACTTGCCTGGGCTGGAGGAAAATGGGAAGTAAAACATTGGCTGTGCATCAGTGATTGCTTCAAGCTCATTGCCCGCAAAGGAGTTGTGGGAAAAAGCTGTTGCTGAAGCTTTGAAGCTCTGGAACACACACACATACACTGCCAAGAACTTTGCTTTCTTGTGCATAATCACATTAGCTTGGCTGATAGCAAGTTGAAAAAAATTATCCCAGGGAAGAAAGGTCAATGTTTAACCTGGCTGTAAAGCTTGTTCTCATCCAATTTAAACCCCGTGCAATTACTTCTGGTGTCAACAATGTGATCCTTGCACAGTCAAATACAGCAGTTTTGATACACAGGGTTTACAAACTGGAAAATATGTTTACCACCATGGTAGTGCTTGAAATGGAATCTTTTGAGTTTATTTCAGTAGAGACTTAATGCTGTCATACTATCATGACTTAGTCTTTGAGATATTTGTCAAAGAGAAACAACTTCACATCACTTTCCCCCTGAAAACTTGTATTTGAGTGGAGGGTGGGCTGAATTTTTTGGTATTTTATAGTTTTGCCTCATGTTCTATGGTGTGTTTAATGGGGAATGTTGCCTTAGTCTTAAGATCTACACAAAACCAGCAATCAGTTTTATGTGTAATAGACTGTACAAATGTGCAGCACTGCCATCTGTTTGACATCCAAAAATAAACAGGGATGTGTGGATACTCTAAAGTCCCCATTCTTCTGTGAAGTCCTTCCACCAGCTCTGAGAACATTTCCTCCTGAAAGCTGGGTTTATTCTGAAGTCATGGCAGATGCCTTGTGACTTTATTTTACATTAATGTTTGATGAAAAAACAGATTCTTCTTAACTTAGGTGCCTGAGAGGACCCTGGTCACTGGCTTTCCTCACTGGGAATGTATATGGGATATAGGATATACACAGGATATGGTCTGTTCTGGATTGGCTGGATTGAATTCTCCTTCCTGAAACCTCTCTCAAAGGAATGGCCCATAAACTTCATATATTCACAGAACCACAGAATCCCAGGGTGGTTTGGGTGTGAAGGGACCTTAAAGCCTGTCCCATTCCACCCCTGCCATGGGCAGGGACACCTCCCGCTATCCAGAGTGCTCCAAGCCCCGTTGGCAGGAGGGAAGGGCTGGGAAGGCATGGAAGAAGGACAGCATGTGCTGACAGATGGAGCAACTCAGCAAACCAGAGCCCATTTTCAGGGGCAAAATCTGCAGTGGGAAAATCTAGCAAGGACAGTAGGGCCTTTCTGTCCTTCAAGGAAGTATGAGAAACTGATTGGTATCAGCTGACTGACAATTCCCTCTTTGTACAAAAGAAACTTTCAGCTTCTTCCTCTAGAAGGAAAATTAACTCTGTTTAAGGGAACCAAAGTCCTCCCCACCCCTCATAAAAGACAAGTTTCCCTACAATGGCTGCCTATTCTCTTTGTCTGGGGTTGTGGTGGCTACATGAGCCAGTGCTGGGGCACGCCAGCCCCCTTCCCTCTGCAGGATCAATGTCCTTCTGTCCTGCAGATGCCCCTGGCTTTCCAGACTGGGGCTTTCAGAATTTGCCAGTTCCTCTGTGGTTATGAATCCCCCTGAGGTTTCCTCACTCGTCACACTCCATAGCATCTCTGGTTCCTCCAGCCAGGCTTTCTTGTGATTCTTCCTCCAGGCAATCTTCAAAGTACTTGCTTAGGGAATCCATTACTCTTGGCTTTTTTTGTCTTATGGGTACATTTGTTCTGAGTGGGGTTTTGGGGGTTTTTTTGGTTTTTTGGGTTTTTTTGTGAAGGATTTCCTGTTTGCTCAGATCCACATGACTGGCTGAGTCAGGAACAGGAGAGTCACATAAATATAAAAGTGTGTCACAGTGACATGCTTTGCATCAGTAGCAAAGCTCAGAACTTCTACTAATGTATTTTAAAAATGTAAGTTAAATATAAATCTTTCCCTTACGTTGCTGGTCACAGGCAGTGCCTGCCAGCTGGCACCACGTGTCATGGTGCAGAGCCACACAGGCCTGGCTGTGGCAGGAATCACAGAGCCCTGGAATGGCTGGGGCTGGAAGGGACCTTAAAGCCCCTCCAGTGCCACCCCCTGCCGTGGGCAGGGACAGCTCCCACTGTCCCAGGCTGCTCCCAGCCCCATCCAGCCTGGCCTGGGGCACTGCCAGGGATCCAGGGGCAGCCACAGCTGCTCTGGGCAACCTGGGCCAGGGCCTGCCCACCCTGCCAGCCAGCAATTCCTAATTCCCAATGTGCCAAAATCTGTCCCTGTCCGCTGGCAGTGGGAGCCATTGCCTGGGTGCTGTCCCTGCCTGCCTTGTCCCCAGGGGCTGTGCAGCTCTCCTGGAGCCCCTGCAGGCCCTGGCAGGGGCTCTGAGGTGTCCCTGGAGCTTCTCTGGTGCAGCTGAGCAGCCCCAGCTGTGCCAGGCTGGCTCCAGAGCAGAGGGGCTCCAAACCTTGGATGCATCATGGCCTCCTCTGGGCTCATTCCACATTCTCCTCATGTTGGAGGTCCCAGAGCTGGACACAGGACTCCAGGTCAGAGTCTCACCAGAGGGAAGTAGAAGGCGGCCCTGGGGGATCTCTGCCCCACCACTGAGTGCAGCTGCCCCCCTGCCACAAGATGTGGGACTGATTATTGCAACAACCCACAGCTGGAGAAGCAGGAGGAAAGGAAAATGGCAAAGATGGGAGAAACAAAGAGCAGCTCTCTCTTAGGTCAGGGGAGAGAGCAAGCTGCCACAAGTTTGCTAGGAGAGATGAAGGCTTGTATATCCAGGGATGATTAACCCAAAATTAGCATGGCAGCATGGAGATGGGGATTGATGGGTTGACATGTAGAATGGTCACCACTTAACAGAATCTCAAAAGTTTTGGGGGCAAATCTCAATGTTTCTGTAAGGAGCTCTTAGAGGTGGCTCTGCAAATTCATAACTCCTCCTTAATGAGTGAAAAGCAATGGGGGCAGAGAGAGGAATTTTCTGGTCCTCAGGCCAGAGTCCTACACGGTGTCAAACCAAGGAATGGCCCTCCCAGGAATGGGGTCAAAACAGGGATTTGTGCTCTGTGCAGAGTTAGAAAGCAAAGCACCCAGCGTGTTCAGCTGCACTGGGAAGGGATGGCCAACAATCCAGGCCATATTGTAATGCCTTTGCATAAATCAGCAGCGCAGCCTCAGATGGGGAGAAGAGTAATGATGCAGAAAAGGCAAGAAGTGCTCAATCAATATCTCTGCTCCGCATCTGGAGAGAAGGCAGGATGAGGGGATGAGGTGCTTGTATCACACGAGGAGGATGGAGTACTTTCCAGTCCATTAGTAACCAAGGAGGTTGTTAAACACCATCTACCAGCGATAAACAATTTTGAATCAGCAGGCCTGGATAACTTGCTCCCAAGGGCCCTCCAACAGCTGGCTGAGAAGCTCTCTGGCCTGCTGGTGTTAATTTTTAATAAATCTTGGAATACCGGGGAAGATCCAGATGGATGGAAGCATGAAAATACTGCACTGATCTGCTAAAGGGGCAAGTGGGATGGCCTGAGGAACAGGTTGGCTTGCCTGCCATCAGTCATGGGTAAAATAATGGGAATCCTCCCAAGAGTCACCCAGAGGAGGAATTAAAGGATGGAAATACAGCTCATGTTTGTCAGAGAGGTTCTGCAGTCAACACACCATGTCAAACAAAGCTGATTTCATCCTCTGAGTAGATTACAAGTTTGGTTAATAAAGATAATTGCTTAGAGATAATATCCATATGCTTTTGTACAGAATTTGATTTACCAGGGCGTGGCAGGTTGATTATAAAATGAGCATTGCATTACAAGAATAAAGCACATCTGCAGGGGATTCAGAGGGGATCCCAACAAACAGCTGTCTGAGGGGAATCAGGCTGTTTCTAGGGGGATTTCACAAGGCTCAATCCCAGCTCTAAGATTCAGCATTTTCTTATCTGGAAGCAAATACAACATCCTTGTGATTGATCAGCTGTGCACTAGACAAACAGGAGAGGCCAAGCCATTTGGGCAGAGCTGAGATGAGGACAGCTCAGCATCTGGCTGGGGTCACCACTGCACCTCAGGGGGGAAGAGGAAGGGGACAGGCAAGGGAAAGCAGAGAGAGGATGCTCAGAACCAGGGCAGCGATGCTGCAGCATCACTGGTGGTGGGGAGATGCAGACCCCAGCCTCAGCAGGAAGGCAGACAGTTGGATATGTTGGATGTCACACATCCCCAGGGAAAACTCCTTGGAGTGGGTTTTAGGAGGTAAATCAGAGCCTGGGATGAGAGAGGTCGGGATGAATGACTCCCTGCTGTGGGACTTTGCATCTGGGGCTGGATATTGCCTGGGAAAGGATGCATGACCCAGACCAGCCCTTTCCACACTTTATTCTGACACTGACCCTAGTGACCCTGAGGAAATCAACTAAAGCTTGAGCCAGTTTTTCCTAACAGGAATATCCCATTTGGCCTTTCCCATCCCTGAGCTTTATCCATCCCTTGGGAAAACACCCAGTGCCTGGGTGGACACCTCAGTGACAGCCCAAAGGGAAGTGCAGGGGAACCAGGCATGGAGTGATATCCCTGTGGGCAGCTTGAACACATGGACAGCCCTGTCTGCTGCTCCAGACAAGAAAGAAAAGGCTCTGGGAAACCTTTAGCAAGCCTAAATGCTCAAACAACCTTATGTGAAGCAGCTTTTCTGCATCATGGTTACACCAAAATCAGTTAAACTACCCTTGGCACCCCTTTCAGCAACATATCTATTTTTTTTCCTGAAGCATTATCAATTCAATTCAATTTTATTTTGATTTACTTCTACTCTTCCATCCCTGAAAACCAAAGGTTACTCATATTCACATGGGGCACATTGTGTTTAGGAAAAGCTGTTCACTCATCCTGGCCACAGCCAGCCAACATCCATCCCTTGCTTGGGTGGGTTTTGGAGAGATGTGGGGCTCAGAAAATTCAAGTGAGAGTGCATTTCCCTGGGTTCAGAGCAGAAGAGGGCCCTGTGGGACAGAGAAGGGTGCATGCCCACCAGCTCACGTGTGCTCCTCACTTTCAGGTTCATGTCCTTGGTCTTCAGAGCATCACAGGAGCAAGGAGGTGATTTGGACACACCAAGCCAGGTCACAGGAGCAGTTTCTTGCCCAGCCTTCCCTTCTGTCATATTCTGGGTCTGGATGGACAGTCTGGTACTTCCTCCTCTTCTTGCTGCTGCTTCTGCAGTTTCCTTGGATGGGACCAGACCTGCTCAGTCATGCCAAAGGTGAGAGGAAACCTCTTCATCTCACGATCCAAGAAAGCCCTGACCAGTGTCATGACCACATCCAGGTCAGGCACCCTCACTGGACCTCATGGAGGTCCCAGAGCACAAGGATGGGGAGGAGGGTCTCACACTGGACTGGAGAGTGATGTGGGATGTTTGTTCCCTGATCCCAGCCTGAACCAAGCCCAAAGATTGCTCACTTCCACATGCACCAACAGAGCAAAGGTGGGCAATGGTCCCTGTGAAACAGCCTCACAGAAAAAAAATTGAATTTTTTTCATCTTATGTCTTTCCATCCTCCTGAATCCAACTCAAGGAGAAATTTAGCTTCCAACCTATTTTTGTCAGGATTTGCAGAGGGCTTCTTAATCTGGCACCTGTCCTACACATCCAGTTTCCCATGGGAAATCTGGCTGAGGGCCAGGCTGGCCTCACATTCCCATCTGACTCTGCCACTAACTGGTGATGGAGAGCCTGCTGCTCACAATGTTCCTCAAGGGCTCCTCTGACTGCTCCTGCTCCAGGGACAGAATGAGGTCAACAATTCAAATCCCAACTGTTTAACCCAAACAGGCCCCATCCATCAACACCTGAGCAGTGGATTAGAATACATTGTTATTGCTGAAGGTGAATTGAAGGGATGAGGCATTAAATCTCAAGTCTTACCTAATGCTAGACATTACAAAATATTGCAACCTTTGCCAAAAGGGGGGGGGAAAGCCAGTTTGTCTTAAAATCACTAAATGCCAACCAACAGAGTTTTGGTGAGGTGATCCAAACCAAAGGCAAAAAGAACACTGCAGCCACCTTGCTGGGCTGCCCAGATGCAAGGTAAAAAACAGGTGCCCATCCAAAAAAACCCAAAAATATCACCTGGGGTCTCAGTGTAAATGCCACTAGGAAGATGCAGCAGGAACTGATCAAAGACCTTAGACACAGGATCATCTTCCCCATTGTGGCTTCCACTCCCCAAACTGTCAGGAGCTCACAAGAAACTTCATCTCCCCAAAGAGTCACTAATTCTGATGGCCTCTTCTATCTCACTTGAATGTATCTGCCTCATCTCCAAAACACTCAAGGGTCAGGTTTGATTTGGCCTCGAGCAACCTGTTCCAGTGCAAGGTGCTGGAATGAGATGAGCTTTAAGGTCCTTTCCAGCCCAAGCCATTCTGGGATCCTGTGTTTCTGTGCACTAAAGGGGAGATAGGATCTCCACAGCCTCACTCCTGGGCATGGCTTTAAGTAGCTGTGCCTGGCACAAAGCCCTCAGCAGGTGAGAGCCCCACTGCCCTGCCTGCCTCCCACCTTCTCCTCCTGCCCAGCTCAGCGCCCAAGAGCAGCCAGGCTGAGGAGCAGAGCACAATCAATCCCTCCAATCCCTCCAAAAAGGGTACTGCCTTCACTCCCGCCTTGCCTCCAGCTCAGGGCCCTGGACAGAGTGTTTTCCTCCACCACAGCCAGTGCTTGGCGAGGCAGAACATCCCACCCCTGCTCCACTCAAGCCCGAGGGAGGGTGCAGCCAGAGTAAATTACTTAGAAGGGGAAAAAAAAGTAAAATTAAATAACCACAGAAGACAAAGGCTTCTTGTCTCAAAGCCCTCACTCAGCCAGCACATCAGGCAGGTTGGCACCATGCTCAGGTGATGCTGTGTGGGCAGGGGCTGTGCTGGGGTTGCTCTGGGAACCCCACGGCAGCACCAACTCCCTCCCAAAATTCAGCAGCAGGGACCTTCAGTGCTCACCCAGATTTTAGCAGCTGGGTAAAACTCAAGATTTCACATTCAGGGACATGTGTATGACCCAAAGGGTTTGGGTCTGACTGCTCCAGCAAGACGTGACTTTTTCAACAGGTTGAACTTGTAATTGCATATTTTTCTCCCCTATATTAAAAAAAAAAAAAAAAAAAAAAGAGAGAGGAGGAGGAGTAGAATGGACTCATTTATCAAGTGCAGCCAAACACCAGGCTGGACTCAGTCCGTGACACTTTGTACAATGGCATTCCAGTTTGTCCTCCTAAATAATTCATATTCTAATGAGCCCTTTTGCTCCAGCAGTAGTTTGTAGCCCCCACACTTCCTCAGGTCCTCCTGTGTTTCAATTTGGTTTTTTTAAACTTCTTCTGTAATATTTTTATTAACAAAAAGAAAAAGGAAAGCAGGCTTGCTTCCCTCCTGGCTTGCATGGGAGCAGGTAATGAATCTCTGAGCACGGGAGTTGTCTCAGCTCTTATCTCCATGGCCTTGCTGTTCCCAAAGACACTCACTTAAAAAAACGAGATAATGGGAACAGGGAAAGTCAGCAAAGAAACAAAAAGGCAATCAGGATCTTTAGAGAAGCAGGGGGGCCCCATGACTTCCCCCTGCTCTCCTCCTGCTGGGACAGGGCTGTAGGTCACAATCCTGGAAATGAGAAGTCACTTCAGGGAGGGCAATCATGAGAGATGTGCTATTTTGAGAGAAAGCTGTTCTGCAGAGCTTGGTCCTGCTGAAGGCTGCTCCATTTGGGTCATGCTCAGCTTGTGGTGGCTGCCCAGACCTTGCACCCCCGTGCTGGTGGTGGGGTGGCCAGGCCAGGTTAGTTGGGGTAATTTGCATCCAAATTCCAGCTGCTCCAGGCCAAGGTGTTGGTCCTGCCTGTCTGTGCTGGGTCCCTGGGGAAGGGCAGTGAGGTTCTGATCCTGTAGCAAACCTGTGTGGGCCAGAACTGTCCTCCATCAGCCATAACACAGCTGGGGGTGAGGGCACTTCAGGCCACCTCAACACAACTTCTGACCCATCCCAACACCAAGCCACGCTGCCACCACCTACTCCTGCAAGTTCCTGGAGCTAGAAGGTGCAGTGGGTGGCTGTGAAAACCTCTACAAACTCTGCAAAATAGGACCAAAAGCTGTGGCAGCATCTTCCCTTGTTCACCTCTGAACCCCTTCACCATGGGCTCCTGCTCGTGGTGGGTACAGTGGCTCCCCCTCAGTGCAAGTGCCAGAGCAGGCCCTGTCCCAGCTGAAGGATGGAGCAGAGATGGCTGAGGCAGCCAGGAGGAGGGAATGAGAGATGCACACTCAGGAGGAGAGAATGAGAGATGGTGGGGGCCCCACACATCCACTCCCCCGTGTGAGACTAACGAGCCTCATTAACAGGGAAGACTTAGTGCTGCAGCTGGGTGGGATGTGTGTGGGGGATGCAGAATCCTGACCCTTTCAGGCCAGCAAAGAGCCCTGGAAAGGTTGCAGGCTCTGCAGACTGAGCCAGGTTAAGGCTGTGGTGACATCCAGGACAGGGTGACCCAACTGGTCCATCCCGTTTCAGGTTCCCTCCCCAGCACTGCAGGGCTGTGGGGGAAAACAGCCACCAAACACTTAAGAGAGAGGTGAGAAAAGCAGCATCTCCATCCACACAGCTTCACTGGGAGACAGGATGGAGAAGATTTTATAATCAAGACTATCCAAAAAGGAGGTTTGGCTTAAAAACCTTCAAAACCTCAGCAAACCTGGTTAAAACATCAGCCTAGCCAGGCTGAGCACAGCTCTCCCCTTCAGACTGGGGAAACAAATGTTACAGGTTTATACACTAATTTATTTCTACCCATTTAACAAATTAATGTGTCCCTCCCATCCCCCTTCCCTGGAGCAGCAGGCTCTGCAGCTCAGAGCCAGTGAAACTCCTACTTCCCAAAGCCTTAGAGATAGCAGCTTGACCTTCAATACTGCCCTGCTTTAATTTCCTGCCTCCCTTTGCCAACCCTCCCTGATGGAACCCTGCCAGGCTTCCTCCCTCCCTGGGGACCATCCTTGCTGCTGTTCTGCTTGGGTTCTAATCACCTTCTACTTTGATGCCTCCAATCTTTCACAGCCTTCCCCCGTGCTGTGCCATCTCACCGGCCTTTTTGGGAGCACCAGATGGACCAGCCAGATTACCCTTAGGAAATATCTACTCTTTTCTTGGTTCCTTCCCTGCCCTGGGAAAAGCTTCAAAGCTGCTCTCCCTGCTGGCAGCATTCCTCAAAGAAAAGCTCTGTGGACAAGGCCAGCAATCTCAGAGTCACAGGATGGTTTGGGTTGGAACAGACCTTAAAGCTCGTCCAGTTCCAACCCCCTGCCATGGGCAGGGACAGCTCCCACTGTCCCAGGCTGCTCCCAGCCCCATCCAGCCTGGCCTTGGGCACTGCCAGGGATCCAGGGGCAGCCACAGCTGCTCTGGGCACCCTGGGCCAGGGCCCCACCACCTTCACAGGGATGGATTTATTCCCAATTTCAACACTAACCCTGCCCTCTGGCAGTGGGAGCCATTGCCTGGGTGCTGTCCCTGCCTGCCTTGTCCCCAGGGGCTGTGCAGCTCTCCTGGAGCCCCTGCAGGCCTGGAAGGGGGTAGAAGATCTCCCTGGAGCCTTCTCCAGGCTGACCTCTCCAAGTTCCTGTGTCCAAGCAGCTTGGCATTATGGCTTTAGGTGCCATCCAGGCTTTACCAATGCCCTAAAGAGCCCAGCACCCACAGACTGATACACCTGCAAACCACACCAGCCAACCCCAGCTGTGCTTCCAAGAAGGTGCTCTCCCAACTCCAACAAGTTCAAGATTGTTTTGAACCCCTGAATAAAGAGTAGTCACTCTTCCAGGTTTCATTTATAGCTCTTGTTTTCATTACCATTCAAAAACAACATCCAAGCCTTATCTGAGTGTTGAATTCCCAGCTTTGGAGGCATCTCCTGCCAGTCACTTTCACAGGCTCAGCCCAAGAGAAAGCATTTTCTCATGGACACAGCTGTTTCCTTAAACAGACCCTGTGTTATGAGATAGGGAGACCAGACAGTGTACTTTCTCTGGCCACTCATTACCTTAGAGATCCCCTTTTCTCTGCCTCTGCTTGGCTCCAAGCCTCCCCCACAGCTTTTTCCAGCCCCTCTCCTGGTGGTTTTTTCCTCTGGCTGGTAATTGTTCTCATTGCCCTTGGCACACAGATGGTCCTCAGAGAGCTCAGTGCTGATGGTGCCAGCCCTGCTCCCCTCCAGCTGCTGAAGGGCATTAGGAGCCCAGGCACCACTGCACAGACACCTCTCCTCTGCTCCATCTGCCCTTCCACACCAGGCAGTCACTGCAAAAGGCTTTGCTCACCCAGCTGGGCCATGCCTCAGCCCCATCCCAGCACCCAGGCCACCCTCCAGCCCCTCTGCCCCCCACACCAAGCCTCCCCATTCTCTATCTCCCTCTCCCTACCCACCCTTCCTCCTTGACAGTCCCTCCTGCCATGCAGCTGAGTCACTTCCCCTTCTCCAGACCTTTCCTTCCAGCTTTCCCATCCCCTCTGGCTTGGGAGCACCCCTGCAGGGTCACACAAACCTCTCCCACACAGAGGAGCAGCCCCTGGGATGAAATCCTTCACGCTGAGGGTGTCAAAACACCAGCACAGGGTGCCCAGAGCAGCTGTGGCTGCCCCTGGATCCCTGGCAGTGCCCAAGGCCGGGCTGGATGGGGCTTGGAGCAGCCTGGGGCAGTGGAAGGTGTCCCTGCCCATGGCAAGGGGTGGAATGAGATGATCTTTAAGGTCCTTTCCAACCCAAACCATTCTGTAAACCCAGCCCTGGGCTCCAGCCCTGCTCCACAGGGACAAACTGGGACTGCCACCCAGGCAGGATGGATGTGAGTGGAGGAAAACAAGGGGGGAAAAAACAGGGCAGAGCAGAGAGGAGGTGAAAGGAGGTCTTATTTTTCACCAGGCCAAGTTGTTTTTGGAGGCACAGACACTGGGTTCATTCATGAAGCAGCTAAGTGCAGGGTTTTCAACGGAAACAATGAATTAACAAAGATGAGCAGGAACAGGATAAATTACCTTTTTCCTGCCTCCCAAAGTGTTCTGTTTCTTTCCTAACCAAGCAGCCAACAGCTCATTTAGCTTCAAGGCACTCAGCCCCAGCAACCTGGTGCCTCTAGAGAAGTCCAAGGGCTTGGAGAGGAGCTTTCCACAGAGGAACCTCCTCCCCTGTGGCTCCACACCCTTCCCACTCAAAACCATGGGAGCTGGGGGCTACAGAGGACTCCACATGGCATTTGGGATGTGAAGCATGGGGGATGCCACCCAGCAAGGCAACAGCCCCACGGCCAAAGCCAAGGCATCACGGAATGAAGCTACATCACAGAAATTTCAGGCTGGAAATCAGGAACAGGCTCTTCACCCAGAGGGTGGTCAGGCACCAGAACAGGCTCCCCAGGTCATGGCCCCAAGCCTGACAGAGTTCAAGGAGCATTTGGATGATGCTCTTATGTTTAGACAGTCCTGCAAGTAGTGGGGAAGCTGGGATCAATGGTCCTTATGGGTTCCTTCCAATTTAGAATCACAGAACTGTTTATATTGGAAAAGCCCTTTAAGACCATCAAGTCCAACCATTCCCCCAGCCTGCCAAGGCCACCACTGACCCATGTCCCCAAGTGCCACATCCACACAGCTTTTAAATACCTCCACCACTGCCCTGGGCAGCTGTGCTAGAGCTGGACAATCCTTTCCATGAAGGAATTTTCCCTAAAGCAATCTAAACCCCCCCCCGGCTGTCCCCTCCTGTCAGGAGCTGTGCAGAGCCACAAGGGCCCCCTGAGCCTCCTTTGCTCCAGGCTCAGCCCCTGCCCAGCTCCCTCAGCCTCTCCTGGGGCTCCAGCCCCTTCCCAGCTCCGTTCCCTGCTCTGGACACACAAGATATTCTATGAAATTCATGATTTCTAAGATCAGTGCCCTGAACCCCAACCCACTGGGACCCAACTGAACCCATCCAGGGGAGAAAGATCCCAGTCCACTGAGAGCTTTCCCAGTACCTTTCACCAGTGTGCAATTCCTCCTCAAAGACTCAGAAGGAAAGTGGCTTGACTCGCAGTTTCTGCTATCTCAAAGTCTATCAGAGGGATACACTACCCTATGCTAACATAACGGATTAAAGCAGAAGATAAAATGCTGTTCCATTATCTATTTATTAAAAGCACCACTTGAACTGCTTTTATTCAGTGTACATCTCCCAGTAAAGAGGCACTCCTTGACGGTGTAAATCAGTGAGCAATTGTGTTTTAACAGCCTTTAGAATGGCATTTCCCCATGCTTCTAGACAGAGTATCAGACAGAAAACCTCTTCCAAAACTCACTTATCCTAACAGGCGAGATCACTTTACTGCTCCTCTACCACCAAGACAAATACAAAATGGGCTTCTAAAACTCACAAAGCAGAGATCATTCCCATTTCTGCTGCATGAATATCCTTAATGACGGGACAAAATAAATAATTTTGTTAGCAGGGGAGAACTGTGCAGCTCCCACTGACAGATGGGACTCCTGGTAGGTGATGAAATGCAGGCTGCAGCTCCCAGCCCAACGAGTCCTTTCCTCTGTGGTAGCTGTGGGTTCTGTGGGAATCAGCTCTTACAGAGCCAGAAGGGATGAGGCCACTTCGAATCTAGCAGTTCTCTGAGCAAAAAGGGAATAAATGATGCCAAACTTTCAGCAAAAGATTTCAGGTGTGAATACAGCAATACATGTGAACTGCACAACAAAAGGGAGGTTGCTGGATTCTCTCTGCTTCATCAGAATAAATTAGGCTTTTTCTTGGTTGAGGATATTTTTCCATGCCAAGAAACATTCCCCCTTACTTTTTGCCAGGCTCTACTGCTTTGGTATTCTAATTTTATTTACAAAGTGTTTCAATAAAGAAACCTGGAGCAAGAGCATTCATGAGCAGGTTGGATTTCAAATGAAATGCTGGTGGAAGACAAGCACAGCAAGCTTCACCCTGAGCTGCACTGTGAGCATGAGCAAGTGTCAAATCTGACCAAGGGAAGGGGATGTAGCCACATGCACGGGGAAGGATGCCCATAGTCTGGGAACTATGTGGATGGATGGATGGATGGATGGATGGATGATGGATGGATGGATGGATGGAGGGATGGATGGATGGATGATGGATGGATGATGGATGGATGGATGGGTGATGGATGGATGGATGGATGGATGGATGGATGGATGGATGGATGATGGATGGATGATGGATGGATGGATGGATGGATGGATGATGGATGGATGGATGATGGATGGATGGATGGATGGATGGATGATGGATGGATGGATGGGTGATGGATGGATGATGGATGGATGATGGATGGATGGATGGGTGATGGATGGATGGATGGATGGATGGATGGATGGATGGATGGATGATGGATGTATGGATGGATGATGGATGGATGGATGGATGGATGGATGGATGGATGATGGATGGATGGATGGATGGATGGATGGATGGATGATGGATGGATGATGGATGGATGGATGGATGGATGGATAGATGGAGGGATGGATGATGGATGGATGGATGGATGGATGGATGATGGATGGATGGATGGGTGATGGATGGATGATGGATGGATGATGGATGGATGGATGGATGATGGATGGATGATGGATGGATGGATGGATGGATGATGGATGGATGATGGATGATGGATGGATGGATGATGGATGGATGGATGGATGGATGGATGGATGGATGATGGATGGATGGATGATGGATGGATGATGGATGATGGATGGATGGATGGATGGATGGATGGATGGATGGATAGATGGATGGATGGATGGAGGGATGGATGGATGATGGATGGATGGATGGGTGATGGATGGATGGATGGATGGATGGATGGATGGATGGATGATGGATGGATGGATGATGGATGGATGATGGATGATGGATGGATGGATGGATGGATGGATGGATGATGGATGGATGATGGATGGATGGATGGATGGATGGATGGATGGATGGATGGAGGGATCCTGACCACACTGCTGCCACCAGAAGGACTTCAGCACTGTGGCAGACATGATGGTGAGGTTGATGTCATTGCTCCTTCCTTTCCTGTGGCCACCTGCATTTTATCACCTGCAGCAGGTGAACTGGGGCCCTGCCTTGCTGGGGAAGGCCCAGGGCCCAGCTGTGCCACCCCTCCTTGGGGTGGTTCCCAGCTCCATGCACCCCAAACCTCTGGCCACTCTTACACGAGCAGAATTCTGACAAACCTGGAAGATCACTTCAAACCACAATCACTTCAAATTCAGCCTGTGACCTCCTTGGCAGGATCTCCCTTCAGCACAGCAGCCCCAAACAGGAGCTGACAGTGCTTGGCGACCTTTTGAACCAGCACTCAGGTCCCTTGGGTACTGAGGGGAGGGTTTCTCTCAACAGCATGCAA
Source organism: Melozone crissalis (assembly GCF_028551555.1). Taxonomy (NCBI): domain Eukaryota; kingdom Metazoa; phylum Chordata; class Aves; order Passeriformes; family Passerellidae; genus Melozone; species Melozone crissalis. Next base: position 21,984,351 of record NW_026535814.1, read on the forward strand.
GCTCCCTGGCTCTGACAGCCCTGCTCGTGGGCTGCCTGGGAGGGGGCCAGCATCCCAGCCCCTGCATGCAGGGGTGTGAAAGGGCACTGGGGAAGGTGCACTTGTCACCAGGAATAAACCGCGATGCACAAGTTGTGTCACGTCTTCTCTCCGGGAGGACGGAGCCAGCTGAAGCCAGAGAAAATCTTCCCTGGTGCCAGCGGGGTTTGGATCAGTCCTGGAGCAGCAAGCAGAAATGCCAAGCAGCAAGGAGTGAAGCCTCTCCTAAATGGCATGGGCTATCAGCTGGCATGGAGGGAGCCCCAGGGGACAGCCAGGGCTGTCCCTTCACACTCAGGTGCCCACCAGTGCAGCCCAAGTATCTCCTTAACACAAGTCACCCCATGACCACAAAGCTTGGGCAATGCCAGCTTCCCAGTCAGGCTAAATAAATCCCTTTGTGCTTCCTCTGACAGCACATCTTATCCAGAGCTATTCTGAGACAAGAGCCACCAGCAGACCTGGCAGAACTGTGTTTGAGGGTCCAGCTCAGGAGAGCATGGCTGATCCCCTGTGCTCCTGAAGTGTTAAAGTTTCCCAGATGAACCTCAGAGTTTTCCACATTTCACTACCTTTACCTATTCAGAATGATCTTAGAGAAGATTTTATTTCTCTCTGCAGTGGGTAGAAAACCAGAAGCAAAACTGCAGCAAGGATGGCCCACACATAAGGGAAGCAAACCTCACCTGATCTGCTGGGAGGAAGAAACCAGAGCCAGCCAGCACCAATGCCTTACCTGGTTTCCCTGGCTCAGACATGTCCTAGGAATAGGATGATGGGTCACAGACCCCCTGAAGGAGATGTTCTGCAGGGGAGAAGATTGTGTCCTGCCACGCTCTGCTTGAAGCCCAGGAGAAAGCAGCAGAGCCCAGGGGGGTGATCAGCAAGGCCAGCCCCCAGCTCACAGTGCTGGCAGGCAGGGCTGACACAGGCAGGGTGTCACCACATAAAGGGCTGTGGAGCCCACGTCCGGCCCCTCTGCTCCTCCCTGAAATGTGGGTCAAGCCACAAGGTGACAGCCAGTGCTAAGGGAGCCATCCCTGCCCACCAAGGTGCTTCCAGCACTGTATCAAAAACTAAAGCCAAGCAATAAAAATTAAAGGAGAAGTAATACAGATCATAAAACCCAAGCACAAGACTAAGAAGTCCCCGGACACTGATGTATCGTTAAGACAGGGCATGAAACTCCCCTCGCAGCACCGCCAGGTTTTCTTTCCACGAGAAATTATCCTGGTTTCTGATTATTGTTTTGTCAAAGATAGGTCAGGCTTTGTCAGCTAGCTCTCCAGTGTCAAGGAAAAAAGGAGGTGGAAAAGCTTGGGACTTGTTTGTTACCCTGTACACCACTTGTTGTGCCCCACCACCCACTGGGATTTGTGGCTGAGACCATCAGTGCCTTGAACCAGCACCTGCACACACCCTGGTCAGGAAGGATGCCATGGAGATACACTAAACAGATCCACAGAACCATGCAATGCTTTGGGCTGAAAAGGAACTATTAAGGGCCATCTAATCTTGCTCCCTGCCCATGGGCAGGGTCACCTTCTGTTTGAACAGAGTGCTCCAAGTCCTGTCCAACATGGCCACAGATGGGGCATCCAGTGCCCCTCTGATAACTGGTAACTAGAATAACTGGCCCCAGCCTAATAAGGTTGCTGGATTGATAAAATAAGACATTATTTTGCTAGAAGTTCTCCTTCCCCCAATCTTGCAATGACTGGTAACTCACAGGCATCCTCCCCCATCCCAATGTCCCATTGTTTTCCCACTACAGAAGGTCCCACTGAAACAGCAGCCCCAGCACTGGAAATTTTATGGGGGTAGAAGTCCAGATTTAACTCATTTGGACACAAAGCTCACCTCTGGTAACTGGGGGAAAAAAAAAGTGGGAAAATCACTGCCCCACAACCACTGCCCATCATCTCCATACCCCACTGCTCGAGTCCTGCTGGCCCATTAACATCCCCTTCTTCTTGTAAACATTGCCTGAGCACTCCTGCCTGCCCTCCTGCCCTCAATTAACCATGGCCTGGGGGAGAAGCAGGTAAGAAAGCACTCAGATTTAACTGATCTCCACAGATGGTGAAAGCAGAGCTCAGGGAGACAAGCACGGGCAGAGGGGATGGGCAGGGGCAGGGCAAGCAGGACAGCAGAGCCCCTCAGGCCCAAACACCCTTGCCCAGCTGCCCTCACCTCCCAACACCTCATGAGATTTGAGGAAAGTTTGTATGGCACAAGGTTTGGTTCTCTGCTCTGAAGCAGGTTATCCTTGCCAACACCACCTCCCCTCTGCTGAATCCCAGAGCCATCAGGCCTCTCCCCCCCATCCCACGGGGGTGGATGTCCCACAGACACTCCCATCTCATGACACAAGGCAGAGGTTGAGCCCACACAAGCTCTGCAGCTCCCAAATCCCATGGGAGCCTTGGAGAACACTGCGTTAGGAGTCAGTGCATCTCAGAAACAGCGATGGAAGGAAACATCTGGAAGGGCCAGGCTGGATGGGGACTTGGAGCAATCTGGTCTGGTGCAAGCTGTCCCTGCCCATGGCAGAGGGTTTGGAACTAGACTAAAGCTTAAAGGTCCTTTCCAACCTAAACCATTCCATGACTCTACAATAAATATCTCAGGCTCCAGACAGCACCTCCAGCATCCGTGGGGATGCCAGAAACACAACTGGTGCCTTCAGCAGGGTACCCAGCTCCCAATTCCACCTGCAAGGAGCTACAGGTCACCAACAGAGCAGCCCCGGCTTTACACAAAGGTGGTTTTGCTGGAACAAAAGCAAAGGCCACAGAAATAGGTTGATTTTTTTTTTCCTCTTTTTCCTGAGATATGACTAAACTCCAGAAGCAGGTAGTGCCTGGGCATCCTGCAAGCATCCTGCAAGCAGTGCTTTCAACATGAAGGAACAAAAGGCTGCGGTGGGGAGGAGAATGGTGGGAAACCTTGCGGGCTCCCGAGATTCATTTGAGACCTGGTGTTTGCAGCACAGGCTGTATTTCATCTTTTCATAAGTAAGTCTTACCAGGAAACATTACAAAAAAGGGGGCATTTCAAGGCAGAAAAGTTGTTGCCAAACATAATTTTATTGTATTTTTTAAACCCTTTGTTAGCAACTCTTCTGGGGAGCAATCCAGCAGAGGCAATATTAAATTATAATAATTAAATATTAAATAATTAAAAATTAGTTTCCAGGCACTTGGGATGCTTTATTATTAATTTCCTCCAAATATTAGGTAATGCCTTTCACCCCTTTCAAAGTCTATACGAGGGGTCTTTGATGCATTGTGGGACTTGAAAGTTTCAGGTCTAAAGAAGCATTTCTTTTAAGTCCTCCCTTTTATCAAGCATATTCTGTTCTGTTCGCTATAATGCACACAATGGCATGAGAGTCTTGACCTGCTTCATGTCTGATGAGTTGAAATCTCAGATGCATAGGATAAAACAGCCATTCCTAGCAATACAGCTTAAACACTTAGGGCTCTATTCAGGCAAATATTACCCAGGGGTCTGCCACGCCACTGAAAAGCTGCAGAAATTGGCTCGGCAGACGGCTGACCAATTCAGCAGTGAGAAATGACCCCGCCACATTAACTCCCCTTCTCATTTCACCCTGGGCGAGCCGGGGTCTGGAGGTAAGCGCGGCAGAAGGCGAGAGCCGGCTGAAGCCAGATTCATTTTCTTTATATAAAGTATTTTTGTGTGCGCGTGCGACCATGAATGTCATTATGCGGATCTGCAAGGGAAGGGGAGTAATGACATTAGGGCACGGGCGCAGGAATCGGGGAGGTTTTTGTCTCACAGTGACACCGGGGCGCTGTCACGTCTTCTGGACAAGCAGAATTTGCAGGCTTTGAGACGCTGCAAATGTCTTGGAAAAGCAGGTCTCTGCCTCTGCTGAAGGCGTGTGGACTCTGCTGGGTCACTTCACACCACCCAGCATCAGTCTCCTCCATGTGTTAAGCACAATTAATGCCTCTTGTTCCACAATAATTTACCCTGTTTATAGGTTTTTGTCATCCTGCTTTTCCTTCTTCATACTGCAAGCTCACTTAAGAGATGGCTCCTTTCCAACAATACACTGCACCCAGGGTAGGGATGCAAAGTAAAACTTTCTATTGCAAAAGCAAATATATTTTTGTACAAAATGCCATGTTTTTGTCCTTGAGACAGTCACACCAACATGTTTTTACAGAAGTACCAAGTCGCTATTTTAGGAAATTCATCTCCTCTTATCAATCTCCTCTTGACAGGTTAGAACTAAGAAAAAATTTTTAAGAGGCAATCTGGAAATGCAGGGGTAAAATTCAATGTATGAGCTGGAGAGTTCCTAAATGGGCTGAAGATGCCGGAATTTTCCTTGCATGTTTGACACCCTAGCAGCAAAAGATGCCTCTAGAACAAGTCAGAAAACAAGGGTTCAGACTATATGGGAAGGTGTTTGTAAAAGAGCCAGGCCCTGGTTTTCTGACTCCTCTTGCCTGCCGCAGTGCTACACCCTGGTATGACCTGCAATCCCACCCTGTCAGCCTGAGACCGGCCTTGATAACCCCAACATTTCACTGGGAAAAACATTTCTTAATCTATATAAAAAGGAAGAAGTTCATCTTGCATGAGTAAAACCCAGCTATGCCCTTCCTGATACTGGCAAAACATCCAGCAGCACCTCCTGTGAAATGGGAACATATGCTTTTGCAGGCCCTAGCCCTGGTGTGTGTGACTTTAGGATTAGCTCTAAAAACAAACCAGATCCACAAGGATTTAATCTCCCAACCCAGCCACCTCCTCCAGGATGCTGCAGACCTGGAGAGCATAAGCTTGATTTTTGAAGGATGCTGAGCATCCCCCTCACAGCTGGCATGGCAGTAGCAGCAACAGGTAACAAAAATAACATGAAAAAGACTGGACAGGGCTTTGAGCTACCTGGTATAGTTGAATATGGTATATGTTGCTTATTGCAGCGGGGTTGGACAAGATGTCTTTTAAAAGTCTCTTCTGACCCAAACTATTCTATTCTATTCTATTCTATTCTATTCTATTCTATTCTATTCCTATTTCTATTTCTATTTCTATTCTACTCTAATTATTCTACTCCCAGCTCTCACATTACCCACCTGGCTAGGAGGCTTTTTAGGAGCCCTCTGAAGCATCCTTATTAAAATACTATCAGGACACACATGGTCTGTGCCCCACATGTATGTACAGTGCTGGTCTGCCAAAGGCAGCTGACAAGTCATCACTGTGCTTGCTACAAACCCTCTCAGCCAGTAAGAAAACTCAAACAATGTGAAGATTTATCAATTCTTTCAGTGGAGACAACAATTCTATTCCTTTTGAGGTAAACGAAGGGTTTTTGCTTGGGGACCCTGTCAGGAGCAGAAGGCAGCACAAGGATGGGACCCATCACTCACCAGTCAGCAGAAAGATGCTGACAGGGGTGTCTGCACAAATTTTTAAGGAGCCTGAAACAGCTCCTTTGAGAGAGGGAGACTGAAGAAAAGAGGCAAAACTGCAGGAGAAACAAAATCTATTTGTAAACCCCAGGCAGAGTTGACACAAGGCAGCTGGCACAGGAGTGCAGAGATGGTAATGGAGCCTGATGGATAGTTCAGAGGATTATCAGATACCCTCCAACCCAAATATGCTGAGGAACCAATTATTTAATGCTAAAGACAGCGCAAACGGATGCTTAATAAGCTGCATCAGTTCAGGATTGCTGGAGCTCAAGGGGCCAAACCCCCACTGGTGTAAGCCTGGAAAGCCAGCACGATGAAATACCCAATGCTTCAGATACACACTGGCCCTGCCAGTCCTCACCACCCCTGCCAGAGGCTGGGGGCATGGAGGGGGAGCAGCTGGAATTTGGGAGCAGATGGGTGCACGTTCACCGCCCCAGGCTGACAGCACTCAGCCCTGCAGCAGCCTTGCTGGCTGCCCTGTTTGCAGGAGAAGGGGTTGCTGTTCTCAGAACAGTCTGGGTTTTTCTCCTAGCTGATTGCAGAGGCAGCAGGGAAGCTGTAGGAGGTGTGGGAGACAGAAAGGAGTTTAGTCTGTGCTCCAGGCACTGATTAGAACCTGTTTCGGAGTCAGGGATGATTCCTGTGAGCAAAGCATCCCCTCTCAAGCTCTTCTGCTGGCAGGGGTGTTGGGGGAAAACGGGGTCTCAGCACCCTCCCTGCCTTATCAGGAGGTGACCCTGCAGACACACCATCCCTCACCTGGGCTGCTCTTGCAGCCAGAGAGGAAGGACAGACTCCTGCTCATCCTCACATGCTGCCCAAACTAGATCAGATGGAACATGGCATAAAAACATCTCCACTAACTATAAAGGGCCCCTGCATTTTACATGTCTGAAGATTGCTTCCTGAAACCACATTGTGTAAGTTTCTCCCTTCATTTACACTCAAACTGTACTACAGCAGCTGAGGTATGTCTTAAAAATCTCCATTTCCCCATGATCCAACCTCCACCAGCACTGCCCCTGTAGTCCAGGTGACAGCAGAGATGCAAGAGTAGGTGTAAGAAGGAAATTTTTTATGATGAGGATGGTGAGGTCCTGGCACAGGTTGCCCAGAGCAGCTGTGGCTGCCCCTGGATTCCTGGCAGTGCCCCAGGCCAGGCTGGATGGGGCTTGGAGCAGCCTGGGACAGTGGGAGGTGTCCCTGCCCATGGCAGGGGGTTGGAATGAAATGAGCTTTAAAAGCCCCTTCCAACCCAAACCACGGTTCTACAGTTCTGTGACAGCCCAGCCCCAAGATGCTCCTCAGCATCCATCACACATGCACAGAGGAAAGATGTGGGAATTTGGTCCCTGAGGGATGGGAACCTGCGGGGGCTCACAGCATGGCTCTGCTGAGGGTTTGGCCAGTGTAAACCAGGAAGTTCTCATGAGAAGATGGTGAAAAAAAGCCCCAGCCTCCCACCTGACACAATGCAAAATATCTCAGTTCAAAAACATCAGCTCAGGGTCTGGCTCTGGCATATCTGAGCTAGCTCAGATGATAAAAAAAGGATTCTCCTTTCTTCCTATTCAAGACCTCTAGGCAAACATCCAAGTCCCAGCCTCCTGTGTGACAGCTGCAGAAAACAGGTCTGGAGAGGACCTTGAACTGCCACCCAGATCGCAGCCCCGTGACTGGGTCTGGACGGGGCCAAGCACAACAACAGCCAAAAGCACTCCAAGCATTAACAAATATTGTTGCTTGGTGCACTCCTGTGCAGCTGCCAGCATATCTGCTGCCTGCTCCTTCCAGCACTCAGCACTGAGAACACACATATTGATGAGAGCATCTTCCACGCATTTACAGGAAGAGCAATTAGAGGTTTGGTCGTTGACGACAGCAGAGAATCGCAGTGGTGGTGGTGAAGATGGTTTGTGCTGATCCATTAACACAGCAAACTACCTCCTCTCCCACAGGAAATCTCAATAACTGAAGGGCAGATCAGAACACCCAAGACCCCAGCAAGGTGGCAGGACAGCCACACAGCTCTCCCCAGTCTGCATCCTGCTTGCCAGCTCTCCCCACAAGGCTCGCCCCGGTGTGTACTCACCAGTACCCTTGGTTTTGTTTCAAAATGGTGATGCTCCTTTCGCTCCTCTGACCATTTCCTAGGGAAAAACAGAGAGAAAAAACACAAAACAAAACCCCTCATCAGATCCAGGACTGATTATGTGGTTAAGAAGGGCCAGCTCTGGAGAAGCCTCTGCTGGGACGATGAGAAAACAGAGCCAGGCCTGCTCCTGCTCTCCCACCACACGTGTTCCCAGGGTCAGTTCCTCTGCTCATTACCCTTCCCTGTAGCACAAAATCACCTAGCAACACTGTGCCACGGAGGGGCAAGCCCACCCATCCTCCCCCTGTATCACATCTCCAGTGACAGCTGGGAGATGAAGGCCCCAGGAATGGATCACACTCTGGGCTGCTTCACCCATCCCTCCCCCAGATCAACATTACACTTTGGCCCCTCAGCATTGTCAGCTTATTCCTACACCCACAGTTCAGTCACCAGTGGCAGCTCAGTAGCACCTGCGGTGCAAATCCACAACAAATCCATGTTCTGCACTGCTGGGGTGCAGAGATGAAGGTGCATGACCAACAGGTGCATGACCAGCATCCTCCCAACTCTGCCCATAAAAGTTCCCTGCCCCTCTCAGCTCAGGAAGACCTTTTGGAGAAATGGAGCTCTAGAGAAGCTCCTGGCCACCAGTCACACTTCTAAATGATGGAGACAGGGGGAGCCTGCATTTCCAGAAGCTGACAACTCCATGTGGGAGCCTCAGCAGCTTGGCTGGACTCAGGGCTGATGAAGGAGATCGGCAGAAGGATTTTTGGGTGCTTTACTCCACCTCAGAACAACCTCAAGGTGTGAGAACCCCACCAGCAGGTAGCAATATATCAACAGGGTCGCCTAGGACAATTTGGGGGCTGGCCCAGGCCTTCTCCTGGGTGAGGACAGGGAGGAAGACCATTGTGGCTATTACAACACTGGGAACGTACGATGCAGTAGTGCTCAGCTGGAAAATGCTCCTGTGGCTCAGCAGTCAGATGGAAATGCACTGTCTGCATGCCAAAGAAGCCATAATCTGGGGTATTTTCCCTAAAATGGCACCACCAGCTCACATCTGTCCTTGGACCAGAGTCCTGGACAGGGTGAAGAGGCTCCCTCCTACTCATGGAAGCTGCAAATGAAACTGGATCTCTCTGCCACAGATTAGTGGTGTGCAAAGCAAGGAACAGCCACCCATTGTGTGCAGTCTCTCTATTACAGAATCACAGAATCACACAGAGTTGGAAGAGACCTTCCGGATCATCAAGTCCACCCCGTTCCCTGACAGCTCAACTAAACCATGGCACCAAGTGGCACATCCATGGGCAAGGAGACACTGGTTATCATGGGGCAGCTGGAGATGGAGACACTGCCTTCTCTACCCCAGCTCCCCAAGAGGTTCCTGACTGAATCAATCACCCAACCATCTCTTTCTCTTCTCCAGGCAGCCCCTGAATGGGTTTACTAGTGCAGGATCCACGAGCATTGTTTCCCATTACTCATGACACAAGGAAGCAAATGGGATTCCTCTCCCAGCTTTTAGAAAGAGCCAACAATCTTGATTCAGCCTTTATGAGATACTCATTATTTTCATGGGGAAGTGTCAACAACATTTTCCAAGCCAGGCTGACACCTGGATGCCAGGATGGAGAAACCAACAGGCTCTGATCACCCTACCCAATCTATGACAGTGTTAAATTACAGCTCTGCAAATTTACTCAAGGAACGGAGGAAAACCATGAACAGCAACCTTTGTGATGGCCCCTAATTCTCCTTCTCACTGGCCTGAGGACATTTAAGCAGTCTGAGGACATTCATGGAGCACAGGTGAGTGTACAGCACGGAGTGGCTGCAGACCAGCCCCAGGGCCACGATCAGCCCCAAGAATGGGACTCCCCTGCAGCCAGTGAGTCCATGTGCTTTCAGGAGCATCCAGCTGCTGTGACCCTCCAGCAGGACCTCCTTCCTTAGCCAGCTCGTTAGCCTCCTTCCTTACTTCGGTTCATAACTCACAAGGAGCCACCACTGTCCTGGTCTAATGGCTTGTTTGCCACTCAACAGCCAAAAGAGATCAAAACCAGGCAAAGAGTTTAGTGCAAACATGCCCTCATTGGGCCAGCACCATCATCTTTGTTTGGGGCAAAATTCCCAGGGGAGGCTGCAAAAACCCTGCAATGGATCCTGGCTTCATGGCAGAGCTCATGAGCTCTGCTTGGGGCAGCACAAAACCTCCCCCAGCACCAGGGCAGGGGCTGGCACCACATTTCCCTTGAGAAGTGTTGGGTTTCAGCTCTAACTTGTGCCTAAAGCCTTCTTCTCCCCACAGGTCCTTCACTGCCTTGCTCCCCAGAGCAAGGGGAGCTCAGCTTGCAATTCAACACGCTGTTGTGGGCAGGTGGGGTTGGTGTCTTCTCACAAGCAACAGGACAAGGGGGAACAGCCTCAAGGTGAGCCAGGGCAGGTTGAGATGGGATATGAGGAGAGATTCCTTCAAAGAATGGGCTGTCCAGCCATCACACAGGCTGCCCAGGACAGTGGTGGAGTCCTCATCCCTCGAGGGATTTAAAACCCATGTGCACATGGGGGGACAGGGGTCAGTGGTGGCCTTGGCAGAGCTGAGATTATGGCTGGGCTTCTCCAAATAAATGATTCTGTGATTCTATAATTCCACCTAAAACAATTCAAAGCCCTGTTTGAGGCGCAGCAGAATTCTCATGGGGCAATAAATGGGAGTTCCTGGGCTAAGAAAAGGCTGCACGTGAATCACAGTTTCCTCAACCCTCCAAGAGGGTTTCAGTTTCATCAACCCTGCAAGAATAAACACACTCATGATCCACCCTCTGCACCAGGGGATGCCCTGATGCTCTTGTAGCAGTTTCCAAACTAGGATGGGCATTGCTGAGGGCAGCCCAGGCTTCATTCTGCCGTTCCCAAAGCACACGTGCGATGAGAGGCTGCAAATCAACCAGGCTTGCCTGTGGCTTCCCCTTCAGCCACAGGGCCCCTTTCAGCTTCTCGGGGTGGTTTGCAGAACGACTCGGACACGCCCTCCTGCAGATGACATTCAGATTTCTAATTACCCTCCCTGGGTACATCACTGTGGGTGGGTGTGCCGCATCAGCTCCCTCACGGGGCTGCTCCTCTCACCGCGTGTCCCCAGCAGTGGAGCTCCTGCCCCCTTCAGCACACTGACCTCCCTCCCCATCACCTGGCTGGGCTGGGCTGCTGGGCTGGGAGAGATGGTTCCCAATAAACCGGTGATCTGGAATGCTTGCCCTGCCCTTGAGGCCAGGCCCACGCGAAGAAACCTCCATCACAGAATCACAGGGCAGTGCGGGTTGGAAGGGACCTTCACAGCCATCTGGTCCAACCCCCTTACCATGAGCAGGGACATTTTCAGCTAGACCAGGGGGCTCAGAACCCTGTCCAGCCTGACCTTGGATGTTTCCAGGACTGGGGCATCCACAGCTTCTCTGGGCAGCATGTGCCAGTTTTACCACACTCACTGTAAAAAAAACTTCTTTCTGAAAGCTGATCTAAATTGATTCCACTTCAGTTTAAAACCATCACTCCTTGTCCTATTGTAACACACCCCGTTAAGTTTGTCCCCATCTTTCTTCTAAGCCTTCTTCAGGCACTGCAGGGGCTCTGAGGTGTCCCTGGAGCCTTCTCTTGTGCAGCTGAACAGCCCCAGCTGTGCCAGGCTGGCTCCAGAGCAGAGGGGCTCCTGGAGCGTCTCTGGACATTCCAACAGGTCCATGTCCATGCTGAGGACACCAGAGGTTTCTCCAGGGAACGGCCCTGTCCTCAACAGAACAAGCACTCATGTATTTCCAGTGGCTTTCCAAGGCTGCCATCCATGCTCTGAGCAGCCAGCAGCTGGAATTTGGGTCACCTGGAGCACAGGATGGAGATGGAGATGGAGATGGAGATGGAGATGGAGATGGAGATGGAGATGGAGATGGAGATGGAGATGGAGATGGACAGCCAGCACAGACCATGGGCATGCCCTCCCCAGTGTCCAGGCCTGGAGGTGGCTCCCAGGGACAGCCTGATAAACCCACACCAGTCCCTGGCACATCTGGCAGGGCTCAGCTCCAGCTAAGGCGTCTCAGGGGGTGCCCACACAGGTCCTGGCTTTAGCTGGCTTAATGCAGGTTCTCATTGCTACACTGGACTCCCTGAGCTAACCCAGACCCATGCCTGGCTTTTTTGGGCAGAACCCTGGGCCTGCATCCCTCCTGACTGACAGATGGAGACTAAGCAATGTGTCCTAGGGTAAAAGTGGACACTATGGCCAGCAGCTGAATTGTGGCTACACGTGTGGTGGCTGCCCCAGCTCTTACTGCTGCCATGGAGATGCAGGTGGCACCATTTTGGGTGTTTGGGGAGCCATTCAGTTACCCCAACTTCAGTATCTCTCTTGGGGTGTGAAACACCCTCCAGACTCACTGGCCAAACATCCACTGACCCTAAAAGGAGATTGAGCGCCAAGTTAGTATTTTTATCTGCCACGGCAGCCTACCTCCAGCTCGTGGTCTAAGTTTCAACAGCTCCTAAATAAAACCCATTTGCATGGGATGGGGATGCCCTGCAGCTCTGCACCCTCAGGCCCCTGCTGTGATGAGCAGCACAATCCTGGCACATCCACACTTCCAGGATGGTTACACTGCTTGTGCATAATAGGACTGAAACAAGTAAATTTGACAAAGAAAGCAGAAAGAACAACTGATATGCAAATCCATGTCATAAATCATTCACCAAATCTGTTCTGCACTTTTGAAATAATCTTGGAGGGTGCTTCCCAAGTACTGTTTGCAAACCCTCTGTTAATCTGGGAAGCAGATGCTTCTACAGTAGGCTGTATTACAGCATCTTCAAGAAATCCCCATCAAATGTTACTTTAAAATGCCCATGACTTTTGCAATCAGTTCTTTTTAAATCTTCTTGGCATGTCTGAAAACCAAACATCTTGAAAAAACCCCTTTGCTGTGATTCATCTGTAATGGGTCTAAGCCTGGGGAAGAGCTCATCTCACGTCTTTCATACCCAGGTGACCCCCAAATTCCTCCCAAAGGCCTCTGCCCATTCCCTTCTTATGCTCTAAAGAGTCTTTGACTTCCTCAAACTCTTCCTGAGCTTCACTGAAAGCCTTTGTTGCCTCAAACAGGGCAGTGCCCTGGAGATGCCCTCTAGAATCACGGGAGCCAAGTCACCCACGCCCCTGCAGAAAATCCCACACGGAAAACATACTCTGAAAAGGCATTTCTACCATGCCCTGGCACACATGGACATTGCATTGCCTAGGAGAGTGTTTGGGATGATTACTGCTGGGTTTTTTTATTGCCAGGGACTGTTTCTTCCAGCAAAAAAAAAAACCTCCCTGAGACAGATCATCGCTCCCAGCTCGGAAAGAACTGAGTGTGTGGATTGTGCTCTGAAGGAGTGACCTGGCTGCATCTTTGGGCTGACATCCTTTCCAATCTCCTATGCTCAGTTTTCCCCTTCCTGTGTGAAAATGGAAACAGCAGCATCAGCTGTGGCTGGAAAGGGGTTTTGAAATCCACAGGTGAGGAGTGAAGGTCAGACAGCGCTGCACCCTTCTAGAAATGGGGGGAGAGGGAAAGGCAGCATAGGGGGGAAAACCCCACATAATAAATAATACTCTACAAATACATAAAACAAACGCATTAAAAAACCAATCCTCCAAGAAGCAGCTGCTTCATTCTTTGCTGTTGATAGGATCAATATAAGAGAGGAAATTACCACCTCGTGCTCTGCAACACATCACACCGACTTTCCTTTACAGACCCTAATGCTCCTGATTGCAGTGTCAATTTAAAATTTACCATAAAATGCAGAATCTCATAAACTTTACAGCCTCAATCACACTCAGCCAGTGTTTTCACCCAAATCACATGCACAGGCACCCTCTTTGCTCTCCAAGGCAGACACACATCAACGTGCTGCTGACGGCAGACGGGAGAGCAGAGCAGGGCACCACAGCTGGGATCTGCCTGTCCTGAGTAGCCTGGATGCAAACAGAAGGAATCAGGTTGGAAAACAAGATGCAAAACATACCCTCAGATCTCTATGAGACAGCTCATCCCATGTCCAGCAGGATGAAGGGTAGCCATAACCATGATTTATGATGAAGGTGATGAGGGTGCCCAGAGCAGCTGTGGCTGCCCCTGGATCCCTGGCAGTGCCCAAGGCCAGGCTGGATGGGGTTTGCAGCAACCTGGGACAGTGGAAGGTGTCCCTGCCATGGCAGGGGTAGAATGAGAAGGCCTCTAAAGGTCCCTTCCAACCCAAACCCAACCATGATTATATAATCAAATACAACATCACCTCAGGTGCAGCAGCTGAGATGCCCTGAACACGCAGCCATCAAGGAACCACCAGCACCCCATGATGCTGAGCCAACCTCCTTGCACTGGGACATGCTCAAAACATATCTGTTTCATGCCCTTTTGCAGGCTCTGATGGAATACCCTGAGCCATTTCCCTAATCCTGGGTGTCCTTCAGAAATTCAAGCCCACCCAGCCCCTACAGGAAGCTGGTGTGAGTTTTTAATGCAGGGAAGGAGCACACAGCTATGCCCGTGCCTTGAGATGACCAAGGCTTTTGCAGCATGGGTTGCACTCAAGGGTTGACAAGGGAAAAACTAATTAGGCTCCTAATTTTGCTTCCTACATAAATCTAAGTCCTTTTGCTGTTGTCACTGTGACAGAAAACCCATTTCTCTGCAGGGCACAAAGGATTCTGGATGAAACATAAGAAAAAGATGCATATTTCAAGTTGCCCTTCCCCAGGAGCCATAAAACTCTGCTCACTGTCTGCAGTCTGTATGTACCCTGTAAGCTCTGGCTTAAAATTCTCCCTCAGCTCAAAAATTACAGGATATATTTGGGAGGAAAAGTAATTTTTGCAATCAGCTGCTTGCCTTTGTGACTGACTGAAAGTGTGATCAGACAGATGCTTAAAGATACAGCAAGGGTTAAACCTTGGGAGAGGACAGGCAGGACTTGGGGATGAAGTAGTTGATCAAAGGGTGGCTCAGAAGTTATTTTAAAATAAACCAGAAAGTAGAACTTCCCAGCGGTTGCCGCTGTAATTACAATGCAGACAACGGAGCCGTGGTGCTGTTAAGGTTACTGGATTTTCCTAGCAGCTGCGCTTAATTTACTTAAAACATGCAAAGCCATCAGGTCAGATCCCATTAGCAGAATCTCTCCAGAGCGCTGCAAGAGCCCGGCCAGCCCAGCGGCAGAGAAATGCTGGGGGCACAACACAAGTGTGAAATACCCCTGGAGAAGTGAGGCACCCACGGGGGGCACTGTCCTCCTCCCTGGCTGCAGAGCAGCTGGGTGGGTGCTCAGCCCTTCCTGCTCATCCCAGACCTGTCCCCCTGTGCTTTACTCCCATCATATTGCCCATCTATCTTCTCCTAAGGTCACCAGAAACAGAAATCCACGCAAATACCTCGACTGGCTGTGATGGAGAAGGAATCAAGCATTTAGGGAAGTCCTTTGAGTGTGTGTTTGCTACAACCCAGTTTCTCTGGGTGTCCTACAAGTGCACAATGTCTCACCTGGATCCCTCTACCCCCCAAGCATCCCCCTGGCTTCCATGCTGCATTAGAGAGAAGACCCACATGTCCTGAGTGCATCTCAGAGATGGGAGCTTGGTGGATTTGAAAGTCAGGATTCCCCCCTGGAGACTTGCTCACACGAATATAATTCAGGACCACAAAATTCATCAGGATTTTTTCCAAAACACAGCTACGAAAATTACAACGTTCTTGTCAGGAGAAAAAAACCTTCTAGAGATACTTTTCTGTTTCATTTTTGTTGTTGTTGTTTTTTGTTCTTTTAACACTGGCTCAGCCCTCTCTCCGCCGAGCAGAATATCAGGGTTTCATCCACTGTTTGTGGCCCCTGCCAGCTCAATTCTCTTTCTAAAATTAGCATCCTGAGAGATGTAATTGCTAGAACAGGAGGTGTTAGGCCACTCTCCCAAGCACCACAGCTGGTGACCATTACCAGAATGGTGATCCAGCAACTCCAGGATGCCTCCCTCCTCCTGGAAATATTCAAGTTAAGATGGATGGGACTCTGAGGAACCTGGTCTAGTTGAATATGTCCCATTACAAGTGGCTTGGATTAGATGGCCTTTAGGGTTCCTGCAACACAGACCATTCTATGATTCCCCCTCTGGAAGCAAGGCTGGTAGTTTGCTTTATACTTGAGGGATCAGAGGTTTTATTGTAGGGCCCAGCCACTGATCTAGAGTGACAACTTTCAGCAGGAAAAAAAAATCCACAGGTTCATGGGACAAACAACTAGAAATGTCATTTCAGATGGTCTGTATGGCCCAGCACAGCAAATTTCCCCCGTCATCCAGGCGAAGAATTAGAACAATTACCTAGAGCCTGGTCCTGAAAGGTGCTGAGTGCAGTCAAGAGGTCTCCGCTCATAGAGTTCAGTATCTCAGGGGCTCTCAGCAGGATCAGTCTTGGAGCCTGGGCAAAACAAGAGAGGTTGGTATTAGTACAGCTATTTGTAAATAAACCTACACAACCTAAAATAAAAAAAAAACCAAAAACCTAAACCATTCCAGCTTCACAAGCCAGCTACATTTTCCTGCCTGGGGAATTAACTCAAGGGCCACGCAGAGCGTGGCTGAGGAGATGCTCTCCAGCCCACAGGTCTTCTCTGCAGATCAGGATGGATGCCTGCAGCACACAGGAGAGAAATTACACCTGGATGTGTCCACAGAGCCTCAACCCACATCCAGGAGCACCCACACCACACTCCTCAGGAGCGCTGTGTTACCCAAGCACACCTGGACATGTCACATTGCCACAACACCATCCCAGGGCTCACACACCTTCCTGGCAGGAGACAAACCCAGGGCTGCCTTGCCAAGCGCACAGGCAGCAGCAAACCTGGAGGCAAGAGAAGTTAGCTGGGTTTCCAGGGAGCAGCAGGAGGAGGAACATTCCCCTCGCCGTGCTCCCCGGCCGTGCCGAGGGCAGGGTGAAGGGAGGGAAGGGGACGGCGGGGACAGGATGACGGAATCCTCCTCCACGCAGCCCTTTGTTTGGGAGCTCCCCTGGGATGCTCGGCTCAGGGTGGCCAAGTCCTCCTTCTTCCCCTACAAGGGGAACGGATGAGGGCAGGAAAACAATGCTCTCTCCTCAGCTGCCTAATGGAAGAACAAAAGCACAGCGATGCCTTCCAAAATTGTCTTTTGAGGAACAGACCATCGAGCCTGAAGGCCCAGTATTTCTGATGTGTTTATTTTTGAACTCCAGCCTGGCAGTGTCTTTCTGCCCTTCCTCTGGGCTCTTTGCGGGACCTGCCCAAAGCCCCTGGGGTCCTGCAGGGCTTGCACAGACCTCAAATCCCACCAGGAATTTAACACCCAGCACCTGGTAGAGGTGACAACACCCAAGGCTCCTTCACAACAAACACACCTCAGCCATGGGGCAGAAGGGGCAAGGCCAGGCTGGAACAACCCAGTCAGGTGGAAGCTGCCCCTGCCCATGGCAGGAGGTGGAATTGGATGTTTGAGAGGTGCCTTTCAGCCCAAACCATGCTGTGGTTCTATGACAGCCCTGTTTCAGCAGGATGCATTTCTCAGGAAGGGTCTGCCCCAGCCTGATCCCACTGAAAACTGGCACCAAACCCCACTTAAGCCAAAACCAGCACAAAAAGCACTTTGGATTGTTGAGCAGAGATGGCTGCTAGGGAGCAGAAGGGGATTTCTGCTGTGCTGATTGCTCATGGAAAGTCCCTGACTGGCCCACAACCGTGGAAAAAAGGGAAAATAGAACTTTAATACCAAGTTGGTGGCAGGCTGTCTATTTTTCTCTCCTGTGACTAGTTACCATGGATAGATTTCTGAGGTCGACCACACAATTGTTCACTGCACCGCTCCTATTAAACAGAGGATGAGCAAATCATCCCATTTGTACCGTACTTTAATTTCCAGAAATTCTTTGTTCGTTTGTTTGCTTAAATTATTTCTCTCATTTGAGGAAACAATGCAGCCTTACGAAGCGAGGGCCCAAATCTCCCGAGTCACCCTGCTGTGGTTCATTACTTCCACACTAGTTAACAAGGCCAGTAATTTCCCTAAGGTTTAATAGAAAATCCTCTTTCCAGAACGCAGATAGACAGGACATTTTAACAAACTCACTGTATCCCGGTTATGTCGTAGGTGAGGGATATCCTGAACGAGGCACAGGTCCTCCTACGGGTTAGCATAAAGAAGCAGGTAGCCTAAATGGAGCTTTTTTCATCCCAAATTACTCCCTCAGCTGGAGAAGGGGACCAGGGGGCCCCACGTGCCTTGCTCAGAGCATTAGCTGCAGTTCCACTGGCAGTGGGTTCTTGAAACATCCCAGTCCTCATCCCAAAATACAGAAGTAGATGACACTGGAGAGGCAGATCCAAGTGGTACCTGGTGGTGGAAGAGGCGGGCCCACAGCCCATTTCATTAATGATATGGATAGCAGAACACACAAAATACCTGCCAATAACCTGCCCATAAACTGCTCTTCTCTCTGGCTTTGCCAACCTATTTCCATGACCAAATCAGTACAAAAAAACCTTAAAAGCTGAAATAAATACAGGGAAAGAGCTTGTGAAAAAAAAGGCAAATACAGAAAACATACACACATATATATTGGAATAGCAGAATAATTTGGGTTGGAAGGGGCCTTTAAACTAAAAAAAATAAACTGAGGTATTTTATATGTATATATATGTGTGTGTAAAACAGCCCAGTAAATCTCTATTGAGATGCACACGCAGGTGAAAACCTGGCAGTGCTGCCTCCAGTCACGAGGGTATTTACTCCACAACAGCCTCTGCAGCTCCTTAATATTATTTATACAAACAGGATTTGTCAAGCAACAACTACAGATGTTTGCAGTGAGTCTTCCTGCTTATCCGCTGATAATACCGTGTGCCTGGGACAGCTGAACAAATCCTGCCACGTAAATAATAAATACACGTCTGGGCTAATCAGAAAGAGGCGGTGAGGAATCTGGAGATTCCCACAGACTCCCTGCCGCGGGGAAGGAAACAAGAAAATGCCCTGACCTAAGCAGGGGTGAGTCTGGCATACCCACAGATCACAGGGAGATCACAGGAGCTGTTTGCAGATCACTTACGGAGCATGAATAATTCAGGCAGAAGCGGCTGGGAGTATGGGAACAGATAGATGGGAGCTCGCTGCCGCTGCTTTGGCAGGTTTTATTTTATCCAGCAAGGCAAGGAAACCACGAGACCCAGCAAAAAAATCCTCTGCCTAGCTTTGCCAGTGTCGAGGCTTCACGACAATCTCGGGGTACGCGGCATTTTACAGATCCCCAGCTGATGGTGAATGCCGCCTTCCCTTTGTCCTTGAGGCATTTTTGCGATTATCTGGCTGGACAGGTATGACAAAACAATGCTTATTAAAAAAAAAAAAAAAATAGCCCTTAGTACCAATCTGCACTCTACTGCAGAATTACACAGCTCACAGAATCAGAATGGAGTGGGTTGGAAGGGCCATGGGCAGTGACACCTTCCCTTGTCCCAGGCTGCTCCCAGCCCCGTCCAGCCTGGCCTGGGGCACTGCCAGGGATCCAGGGGCAGCCACAGCTGCTCTGGGCACCCTGGGCCAGGGCCTGCCCACCCTGCCAGCCAGCAATTCCTAATTCCCAATGTGCCAAAATCTGTGCCTGCCCTCTGGCAGTGGGAGCCATTGCCTGGGTGCTGTCCCTGCCTGCCTTGTCCCCAGGGGCTGTGCAGCTCTCCTGGAGCCCCTGCAGGCCCTGGCAGGGGCTCTGAGGTGTCCCTGGAGCTTCTCTGGTGCAGCTGAGCAGCCCCAGCTGTGCCAGGCTGGCTCCAGAGCAGAGGGGCTCCAGCCCTGGCAGCAGCTCCGTGGCCTCCTCTGCACTGGCTGCAGCAGCTCCAGCTCCTTCTCATGACTGGAGCCCCCAAAATACACAGACGTTTTTCGTGTGTCTTGTGCAGTTTCCCCTGAGACAGCAGCCTCGCGTCTTGGCTCTCCTCTCTCACCAATGTGGTTAATTTAAATTCATGCTGGCACTAAGTTCTGCAGCCTGGAATCCCACAGATGTTTCATGGTGGAGCTTTAATCACCATTGATTCATCATTCACATATCTGTGACACAACACATGTTTCTGTTGCATCCAGGTATCTTCCCATGGAATTCAATAGCAGCAAGGTGCACGTTTCTAGCACTGGCACATAAAATTCAGGTAGTCCTTGATAATTATTTGACTCTGAGCTTCAGGGGAGGACTGAGAGTTTTGAGTTGGAGAGTGAAAAGAGCTCTTTGAACTTTCCGAGCGAATGAAGGAGGCAGCTGATGGGACAGGTCTGCCTTTGGCTGTGGCTGGCAGTGTCAGCTGCGTACACGAGTCCTGCTTGGTCACTGTGGTGCAGACGTGGAAGTGCAAAGATCAGAGTCCTTCCCCAACCACGTCTGAGCCAGGCGCCATCCGACAAATGCTCCTTTTTACCCCAAATCCCCACGGTGGAAGGGGGTGGGAGGGTGGAGGATCAGCTGCTTCCCTCTCTCCACACCCATGGGCAAGCAGAAAAGATCTTTTCCTCCTTCCTTTCTCTCAGCCTTGAAAGAGCAAAGGGTGACTACAAAAAGGGAACATGGTGTGAGGGAGGGGGTGAATAATTCCAGCGTGATTAAGACAGACCAAAGCCTACTAGTGGATTTACAGCTTTATTTTTATAAAGCTGCCTCTGGTCCTTCCCTACCTCACTGCCCCAAGAGCTGATCCATATCAGGAAACATCTCCTTACTCCCGCTGTGTGATCCAGGTTTCACCAGGAAGACTGTACATCTCCAAGCTGCTTTATCTGTATTTTGTGATTAGAGGGGGATATCACAGAGAAGCTCACCAGGCATCGTTTGGGGTTTCACCACCTACATCCTGCCTGGCTGCTCTCAGCCACAGCTCACACAGTGGGTGAGATCAGCAGTGAGGTAAAAATTCCCCTCCCAGCAAATCAGATCCCTGAAGCAGAGCAGAGCATCAGGCTGCAGCTCCCTGCAGGCACAGCTTCAGGGCAGCGCTACCTGTGGCAGAGTGATGAGGTGTGGCAGAAATCAGAATTCCAAGCTAGTGACATGGATCCTTGCACACGAACACTCCAGGGAAATGCTGCCCTGCTGACCTCTCTGCTGGCATGGGATGGAGAGCCATGCACAGTGCTTCCCTTCCTAATCCAACTCCAGGCAGGAACAATTTCCCTACAGCAAAAATGTGAATATTTGTGCTGGGAAACACACTTTTTTTCATGCCTGAGACAAGAACTGACTGTGTAATCCAGCTGGAGTGTTTAAAGAGGAAGTGAAAGTATTTGAGTTGAGTTTTTCAAACTTGACTACCTGCTAAATTTATGATGTCAATAAACGATTATTTTATTCTTTTTAGCTAGAAAGCAATCTCTGCTGACTGTAAATTTTCCTTCCTGTTATTTTTACATGAGTCTTTTCAACAGACCCAAATGACTCCAAGAAATAAGGTCATGTACTATGAAGATGCTTCTGCGTCATCCTCACATGCCAATCATGGGAGACTGATTTTCTGTCCTCCTTGCAGTGGGAGCACCAAAATGTCCAGCACAATCAGCAGCTGGCACAGCAAAAGTAGGGGAAAAGGGCTAAAGTCAGTGGGAGAATGGGGAAAGGACAGGTTACACAGAGGTTTTTTCAACTGATGGCTTTCAAATTAATTTGGTGCTATGGGCTTTTTCCCAGAAGACTTAGAAAGCGAGTCTAGCCATCTAAGAGCTGTTTGGAGTGTGGCTTTTGGAAGAGACGTGAGATGCTGGCAGACTGAGGAAAAAAAACAAACACTTGGAAATTACAAGCCAGTTAACTTCAGTTCCTTATTAACAACATCAAAGAGACCATGGAATAAGTAATTGGGAAATCATTTGCAGACAAGAAGAAAATACAGAGACAAATACCAGGCAACATAGATACGTCAAGGACAAACTGTTTCATGCTACTTGCATTTCCTACTGTGGTGGGTAACAGGCCTTGTGGGGAAAGAAGCAGTAGTATATTTAATGTGATAAGGCCTCTAACACCTCCCCGTGCCCCACAGCACCTTCATCCCCGTGGCCTGTCCTGAACAACCCCTGGGTCCCCCACCCGTGGCTTGGTGTCACCTGGGTTACTGTCCCACCCCTTGAGGGTGTAAATTTCAGTAATAACCTGGAGAAGAGAACAGAGAATTTTTTATATGATGAGGACATGGAGGTGTTAAGGAAAAGGAATACAATAGAAATAGAGTTGCCAAGAGATCTGGAGGACTAGGAGGAGAGGGCTGAAAAATCAGACATGGTGCAGAAAGGACAAGGCAGGCAGGGACAGCACCCAGGCAATGGCTCCCACTGCCAGAGGGCAGGCACAGATTTTGGCCCATTGGGAATTAGGAATTGCTGGCTGGGAGGGTGGGCAGGCCCTGGCCCAGGGTGCCCAGAGCAGCTGTGGCTGCCCCTGGATCCCTGGCAGTGCCCCAGGCCAGGCTGGATGGGGCTGGGAGCAGCCTGGGACAGTGGGAGCTGTCCCTGCCCATGGCAGGGGTGGAATGAGATGGTGTTGAAGGTTCTTTTCAATCTGAATCATTCTGTGATTCCACAACAGAGGTTTGGACACTCGGAACACATCCCAAACGCTGGAATGTGAGGCTGAGCAGATATAGGGAGAGGTACTGGAATTCAGTGACTGCAGAGAGCTGCAAATGTTGCTTTATTCTCATCAGCCAACCTCGTGCTTTTACAAACAAAGCCTGAGGTGCAGGACTGGCAGCCAGGGGTTTGTTTTTCAGAGCAGACCTTTGGCAGCCCGAACTGAGCTGAACCCACCCCTTGGCAGGGCTGCAGGATGCAGCGGTAATGAGTTTCCTGACATTGCCCTTTCCTGGCAAAAATCATGCGATGCAGCGTCTTCTGGGGGAGATGCATTTTGGAGGGGATGTGCTGAACCAGCTCTCCAGCAGGAAAGCAGGAAAGGGAGATTATGGACAGCCTCTGACCACAACCCATGAGTTTAAGCCACAGCTTCTTTGAAAGGCAGCAGACTGTCTGTTGCTGGCTGCTGAAAAGAGAACATCTGCGTGCAGAAAGTGGGGTGAAACTGATATTCAAAATCAAATTCCTTGGGGAGAAAAGGTCAGCACAAAGTCAAAACTTGAGGACTGCTCACAGAGCTCCTCTTACCAGCAAGGCTCTCCTTGCCACCATAATTTCTATTACAGCACTAAATATAAACAAAGTGTGTCATTGTGGAGTATTTTTAAATTAAAAAATCAGCATTTTCACTTTTCCTTGTAGTGTGGCAAGTGGACAAAGCCAAAAAAAAAAAAAAAAAAAAAAACACCAAATCATCTGAAAACCATTTTTTATCGGAATAATTGATAATCTGGGGGAAATAGTTTGAAGAAAAATGGAAGGGCAAAGTCTGATGTGTGATTTAAAATGAAATAGAAAAGAATTAATAAAACCGAAACCAACCAAAACATCAGCCAAACCTCACCTTTCTTTAATATCCAGATATTGTTGCCAATTCTGTCACTTGTTAGTTCATGAAAACTTTTTAATTAGAAATATAAAAATGGTAATTTCACAGTGAGAATAAAATGGGATCCTTAAGAAAATGTTACTACCTGTATGCTGTTTGTTCAGAACAAAGTGTTATTTAAAATCAACGGTGGCTGGCTTTTTATTATAGGTGGTCTAGAAAGTAGCTTGCCAGAACAAAATGTGCCCTTAGAGATGTATCCCAAACATCCCAACAAGCCCTGGTTATGATATTCTGCATCATTTCCGAACAAATTAGTGTTAAAATCAAGAGATTCCTGTTGAACATGAGATTTTAAAACAGCAATAAGCTGGAATTTTCGCAGTCAGCTTTGGAAGGGAGTCGGGGAAAAAAGGAAATGAAAACTACCTAACCTGATAAAGCCTCAAAGGAGGCTGTGTTTCCAGAGCTGCTGCCTGCCATAGATCTCTTGCCTTGGGTAAATTGGTTGGGTTTGCTGGATTTCAGTCTGAGATCAGTTTAGGAAACATAGTGGAAAAACAACAGGTTTCCCACTGGTTTATTTATGGCACGTTCAGCAGTGTGGCTCAATGGTTTGTACTGGAAGCTGTAACATGTGATAGGAAAAGTGCCTTCGCATTTCCCCTTATCCACCAGACAGCCACCATGTAAAGATAAAATTCCTTTCTGCACATGAGATGACATATCTGAAAATAAGTCCATTTTGTTTTCCTCCTGCTAGACTAAACAACTTGCTAGTTCTGTTACTTTCTAGAACTCATTCCCTCCCACTAAGATTTGTTTCTCTTGAAATGCCTGGAAATGCGGTGTGCTCCCCAAGGGTTGTAATGAAGAGATCACCAGAGCTCTCTGCCTTCTCCTGCAGCGCCGTGGCCTTGCTGACTCACTCCCAGCTTGTGATCATCTATTTCTGCCCAAGGAACTGCTTCCAAGTCAGCTGTTCCCCATCCACTTCTGATTGCTCTTGTCCAGGTGGGCACCCCTGCTGGTCACAGAATCCAAGAACCCCAGGTTGGTTTGCCTGGGAAGGATCTTAAACCTCATTCAGTGCCACCCCCTGTCATGGGCAGGGACAGCTCCCACTGTCCCAGGCTGCTCCCAGCCCCATCCAGCCTGGCCTGGGGCACTGCCAGGGATCCAGGGGCAGCCACAGCTGCTCTGGGCACCCTGGGCCAGGGCCTGCCCACCCTCCCAGCCAGCAATTCCTAATTCCCAATCTGCCAAAATCTGTGCCTGCCCTCTGGCAGTGGGAGCCATTGCCTGGGTGCTGTCCCTGCCTGCCTTGTCCCCAGGGGCTGTGCAGCTCTCCTGGAGCCCCTGCAGGCCCTGGCAGGGGCTCTGAGGTGTCCCTGGAGCTTCTCTGGTGCAGCTGAGCAGCCCCAGCTGTGCCAGGCTGGCTCCAGAGCAGAGGGGCTCCAGCCCTGGCAGCAGCTCCGTGGCCTCCTCTGCACTGGCTGCAGCAGCTCCAGCTCCTTGTGCTGCTGGAGCCAGGGCTGGGGCAGCTCTGCAGGTGGGCTCTCACCTGAGCCCAGGGGCACAGGGGCAGGATCCCCCTGCCCTGCTGCCCACGCTGGGGATCAGCCCAGGGCACCGAGTCCAGTTGTTAACTCAGCATGGATCCACGTATGCCCACCACCGATCCACATATTCCTGCCGTTCAATGGAGCATGTGATTGGAAAGATTGGCCTCAGATAGACCAAAACATACATGCTGGATGAAGGGGAGATAGCTGTGGGTTAGCAACCCTGGAAGGCAAATCTGATGTAAACCTTTGTGCTGCAGTGAGAGTTTCTCACAGGGCTTAGTGTAACTTCGCTGGAACGTTGCAGAAGTTGTGGGAAAAAACAAAAAGCACCAGAAAATCCCAAACCACGCTGAAGTCACCAGTAATTTGCTTTGACATTTGCTCCCGGCACTCCCCACCCCCTGCTTGGAAATCTGCCGGCTCGGCCACGGGGAAACGCGTCCCGTGTGTGGGCAGGGCAGGGCAGGGTCGGGGGCGGCCCGCGGGGAGCCGGGGCCGGTGCAGCGGCGGCTCAGCCCCAGAGCTGCGCGAACATGGACTGCGATGTCATCACCTCCAAGACCGTGCTGCTGCTGCTCAGCCTCGCCTTCTGGGTACCGCGGGGCTGTCCCGGGCCGGGGGGGACGGGGTGTGACAGGGGGACACGCTGCTGGGCGATCCCGCAGCGAGCCGGGCATGGGGCTTGGCTGTGTGCGCTCGTACATTTCTGTAGCAACGCCTAATTACGTGTTTGTAAAGAACAAGGAGATTTAGGGGGTTACGTTTCTATGAAAAACAAAAACAAAGGGAGAGCTTGTTACTTTTTTTTGTTCGTTTTTTTTCTTCGTGGCGTGTTTTTGATGTTCCCGGGTTTTTAGTAGTGTTTTTAGTTAAAGCAGTCTACAGCCGCGTTTTATGGTCGAAAGGAAATGAAGCCGCAAGGCGAGGGCATTGTACAAGGGCTCTGCTCCGTATTTGGGGTGAGAAGACCTTTGGGGAGGAAAACTGCTGAGAACTTTGTTCCAGCTGTGTCCTTGGCACAGTTACGGCTTTCCAAATCCCTTCCGCGATAGTTATTTACAAGCGAGTGAGAACATGAGGGTGGTTTGTATACTTTTTAGCCTAACCCGCGTTGGTTTGGGGGTGTCGGCATCGGAGGCTCGTGGCACAGCTGCCTCGGGACAGTGCCGGCGGGGCTGGTGGCCGTTCGGAAGAGCTGGGGGGTGTTCGGGTAACCCGGCTGGGGCATTCCCCCTGCATGGGGAAGCTTGGAAAACCCCCTCCATCGCCACGGGCCACCGTGGGACCTGTGTGCTGCTGTAGGAAGGGCCGTGTCACAGCTCAGGTGTGTCGGGCCGTGGGCTGGGGGTTCTGTAGCGCCTGGGTGTTTTCCAGACGGGGCTTTCCCAGGGATGCCCCAGCCTGCCGGTGACAGCCGGGGCTGGAGCTGCTCGGCCGGGCTGGGCTCAGCGTGGCAGCGCCCCTTGCTCTGGGTGAAGCAGAGGCTCTTCCTGAGGAGAAGGACCAAAGTTTGCCAAAGAGAGAGGCTACACGAGGAGAGAAAAAATGAGGCAAAAGAAGGAATCCTGCTCGAATTAATCCCTGGGGCCTCGTGGGGTGTGGTGCCGTTCTGTAAAAACATGACTTGCTGCTGGCTGTGGTGAGGAGCTCGTCCCCTCCATCCTGTGCCTCTTTTACGACGCCCAGCAGAGTTTATTGCTGCGTGTGCTCCATGTAGCTCCTGAGCCACAGACACAAATGGAGCTGCAGGCCGAGTCACTGCTGCACAACAGGTGACATGGTGTCACTGTGTCTGCTTGGTTTGTGGTGATTTTCTTTTGTTTTTTTTTTTTTTTGAAGTAGCCGCAGAGAACATTGCAGCAGCATCCCTCTGTTTGTATGTGGAAAGCCCCTGAGCCTCAGAACAGGTGTACCTCAGCTAAGCATCATTGCTTGGCTTTTTGGAAATGAAACAGCCTTATATCCTCCTAGAAATGTCTCTGGTGCTTTTCCCTCTGCTGTAGGAGCACTCTCTAGTTGTGATTGGTGATCTTCTTCTGCGGACTGCCAGCAATGATCCTTGTGCACGTCTCTGGCCTCTGAATTTGGGGTGACCCAGAGCAGCCCTTTGGGTTGTTTTTCATCCCAGTAAGAGCAGTGCAGCCCGGTACCTGTGGCATTTAGATGCTGCTGCCGCCATTACGTGTGGTAATCACATTCCAGCAGCAGAACTGCAGAACCTGGAATTCTGGTTTAGGAGGGTGGAGATGGAGGGACTGATTCTTTTATGCTCCTGCAGAACATTTCTAACAGTCAGGGCTCTGTAAGTACAAGGCTCCAGATGATTGTGAAAACAGGATTTGCCAAGAACATCAGAGCCCTTCTCCAAGGAGTAATTCATGTCCAGACATTGCCTGCTGCAGATCTTTCCCAGCTCAGAAGCGATTATGGAAAATAATTCACTACCTGCGTAGTCAGCAGATGGTGCAGATGTGGCTCTTTGACAGAAGTTATTACTTAAGAATATCCTAAAAAGGCAAAAAATCCTCTTTTGGCTATCTGATCGTTATCATGCAGAGTGAAGGAAGTCAGATCTTCCACAATGACAAATCGGGCTTCCTAAATGAGGTGAAAAAACAGCTTTTCTCCTAAACACCAGGCTCAGCATCTTACGTGCAGGTCATTCTGCAGGTCAGGCACCTATGCACAACTCCCCCCAAAAACTCAGTGATTAAAGATTATTTAATTATAAGGTTACCACGGGCGGTGCTTCAGGCTGTGGGACTTCTTCCCACCTCCTCTTCTGCTCTTGAGCACCTAGCAATTAGGTGCAAGTGAGTGGTAGTTTTGGTGAGAGGGTGCTGGCCTGCTCCAGGTGAAGGCTGGGGATGCAGGTTTGTCTCATGGGTCCCAAAAGAGGGAGAGGAAGGGTCAGAGCAGACCACGATGTTCTTGGCAATGTCTTTTGAGGGGACTTCTCTGGTGAGATGTGATGGTGCTCCTTTGAAAGGAGAGAGGTGGAATGCTGGGATTCACTTCCTGGTCCAAGGGAAGAAACTGGGAATGTTAAAACCAGATGGAAGCTTCGTGCTCCAGTATTTCTGTATAATGTGCAGTAAGCACCTTCCAGTCGCTTTTAACCTCAAAGCATCCAGCACCTTGCCCCTGCTCACCTTCAGCTTCATTGTCACTGAGCAGGTCTCTGCCTTCAGAGGGGGTTTGGCATCCACTGGTGGTCCTGAGGACGAGAATCTGGACTTCCACCATCCTTGTGGGTCCCCTCCAATGCAAGATATTCTGATTCATCTCCAGAGGGCTGCCTCAGGTGTTCGTGCAGTGAAAATCCTGTTTCCCCAGATTTCCCATTCACTTCTAAGCAGAGGTGGGCGCTTCCCCAGCCTCCTTGCTTGACTTGCCCAACAGCAGGGAGAAGCATAAGGACAAATTCCTGCCTAGGGTGCCTCAGTAAGACCAGGAGATTGGAGAGAGCAGCATTTGATCTGCTGGCAAGAAGTGCAGCCCCCTGCCATGGGCAGGAGCACCTTCCACTAGAACAGGTTGCTCAAGGAATCACTATATTGCTGTGGTTCACTCTAAATAATTTAAAGTGATTTGGAGGTATAAACTTGTCCACGAGAAAAAATCCTGCATGTGTGAATGGTTTAAAATCACTCATGCCCGTAATGAGTACTTTGGGAATGCTTGCTCTGGAGCCTCAGTCAGAGAGGAATCTGGATACTTCTAATTAACAATGTACTGGATACTTTTAATGAAAAATGTATTGAATAGAAAAGGTTACATTGAGGAAGGGAAGGGGAAGATGGTTGGGAGGGCTCCTTGGGAGTTGGAACCATGGTGATTTTTAAGGTCCCTTCCAACACCAGCCATTCTGTGATTTCTAGCTCATTTCTGAATGGTGAGAGCAGAGCAGCCACATGATGCAGTGGTCACAGGATGGGGCGGATGCCTGGGCGCTTTGGCGTGATCCTTTTGAGCATGCCTGGAAAGGGTAAAGTTGCTCCTTGTTTAAAATTTTTCTCCCCAAAATCAGGAAGCCGAACTGAACTGGCTTTGAGGAAAATGGGCTTTGCTGTATTGTATAGGGCCTCACAGAGTAAATTAAAACGAAGGTGCTGTGTGGTCAGCACAGGGGAGGTGTTGGGACAGTGATGCAGATTCCAGGGAACAACCTCAGCCAGAGGGTCCCTGTGGCTGTGAAGGGACCCTGGAAGGCCAGGCTGTGTATCCATCTCTGAAGGCACTTTGGTCTCGTCAAAGGTCACCAAAACCACAGTTTGACAGGCTGAGAAGGCGGGGGTGTCAGCCTGAAGAAGAGGAAGTTGTGTGAAGGCCATGTGGAAATCAGCCTTCCCATGTCTGACAGGGGCTGCAAGGAAACCATAGAGGGATTCTTCATCAGGAGCTGTACTGATGGGAGAATGGCTTCACACTGAAAAGAGGGGAAATTCAAGGTAGATGCTGGGAAGGAATTGTTCCTGTGAGGGTGGTGAGGCACTGGCATAGGTTGCCCAGAGAGCAGAAGTGTTCCAGACCAGGTTGGACAGGGCTTGGAGCACCCTGGGACAGGGGAAGGAGTCCCTGCCCATGGCAGGGGTGGAGCTGGGTGAGTTTTGCAGGTCCTTCCAACCCAAACCCTTCTGGGATTCTGTGGTTCCACGTTGTGGAAGTCCATGTGGTAATTACAACGGCTCAAGAGGTCCCATTTTGGTACCTCTGTAGCAAGATTTAGGATTAGCTCTGCTCTGATTTAGGTGCACCTTGGTTTAGTTGCAGCATCCAGTGTCTGAGCCTGGAGGAGCTGGTTGAGAAATTGGGGTGGTTCGGAAGGCAAATATTGAACTACAGGGTGTTTTTCATCCAGACGGGCTGCTCGGATCCAAAACAGCCTGGCACTGGCTGATAAACCAATCCATGCCCAGCTGAAGTTACACTGCCTGCAAGCTCATGCCCTGCAGTCTGTGTATTTGGGGAGAATACGAGGGAAAATGGGGGTTCTGACAAGTGAAAATGGGTTTCTCCTCCTCCTGGTCCTGTTGCCTCTGTGATTGTGATTAACAACAGCACCATAGCCCCAAGGCAGGGGATTAAGCATTAGGAACTGGGGCAGGATTCCTTGCTTTGCACTTCTGTACAGTGTCTCCGTGAGGACATCCCACCATTTGTGCTTTTTAGGTACATGCTGGCTTTTAGGGAATGAAAAATAACCTTGGAATTAGGCTTGGAGAACAAAAGGCAGCATGCTAAAACAACTCTCAAGGCAGATATTTACTTAATATAGCCTGAAAACAAGCCCACTACACCCAGAATCCCCTCTGAGTGTGTGGCTTTGCAGCATGTAAACTGCAAGAAAATGCTGGTTTAGGTTTGGCGATTTTTTTCTCCTGAAAGAGAGACATAGGTTTTCAGAGCCTTTTTGCAGCTGCTCATTGTTTTCATTTGAGGAAGAAAAGGAAAAAGCAAGCAATTCCCACCATACTCAGCAAGCAGCCTGAGGTGTGTTTTGGGGGAAGGCTGAAACATGCCCCTCAGCTGTACATCCCAGCTGAATATTTGGGCGTAACAGACCTTGATGAGTTTGCTGTGGCTTGGTATAGCTTGGCTCAGAACAGTTGTCTGGGTTCTGTCCCACCTTTGTAGCTCACCTGAGGAAACTGATTTGAAGGTTTTAGTTTGAGGGTAATGACTGCCATGAGATTGGCAGGAATTCTCTCCTGGGGCTGTTGGTGCTGCTGGAATTGAGGGCAGCCTGGTAGGAGCTCACAGCTTTGGTGCTTTTTGCTCCAACCCAAAGCCAGCTCCAGCTTGCTGAGTTCAGTATTTTTTTATTATTTTGTAAATCAGTGTTTTCACAACATGAAGATCTGAGAGAGCACAGCAAGATTGTGTACTAACAGGAGACCCCATCCTGCCCCCAGCCCTGGCTCCAGCAGCACAAGGAGCTGGAGCTGCTGCAGCCAGTGCAGAGGAGGCCACGGAGCTGCTGCCAGGGCTGGAGCCCCTCTGCTCTGGAGCCAGCCTGGCACAGCTGGGGCTGCTCAGCTGCACCAGAGAAGCTCCAGGGACACCTCAGAGCCCCTGCCAGGGCCTGCAGGGGCTCCAGGAGAGCTGCACAGCCCCTGGGGACAAGGCAGGCAGGGACAGCACCCAGGCAATGGCTCCCACTGCCAGAGGGCAGGCACAGATTTTGCAGATTGGGAATTAGGAATTGCTGGCTGGCAGGGTGGGCAGGCCCTGGCACAGGTATCCTGGCACAGCAGCTTTGCTTGCTCCTCTGCGTCTGTGCTTGCCCAGATGATGCTGTCAGTGCCCAGTGACAAGGCCAGTGAGCACAAGCTGAAGCACAGGATGGTCCCTCTGAACATCAGAAACCTTTTTCAGTGCAAGGGTGACCAAGCACGGTCACACACTGTCCTGGGTGAAGCCAGAGAACACAAATGTGGCAGTACCTGATTTATCATTTACAGAAATTAATACTGTAAGCAGGGTAGGAAACGGTACCTGGAGCGAGGAGGTCTCTTCCAGCTGGCAGAGTTCTAAATCCAGGATGGAAAAGGGAGAGAAAGTTGTGCACGTGGGATGGGAGGTGCTGAGCTGGGGTCACTCTCATTGCTGGGAGAAACCAGCTTTGCCTCGGGCCAAGGGAACCCCAGTTCTGGGAAGTGCCTGGCCCATGTGGCCCAAGGCGGGTTTTAAACTGGTTAAAATGAGGATAAAGCGAAAAAAGCTTTCTCAAAAGTGCTCAGCGTCTTTCTTTTCCTCTAAAATCCTTAGAAAACCTCTTGCTCCCTGAAAATGGAGTAGTGCAGCAGCCAGGGAGGACTTGAAACTGTGGCAGTGAATGGGAAGAATAAATCTTGTAGTACAATAAATCAGCAAGGGAGCCAGGTAGTAATTCTCTTTGCCATGCAAGCTGGCTGTTGGGTAATAAAATACATTATTTATGGAGGAAATGTGCAAAGTCTTTTGAGCAGAAGATTTACCTGTCTAGGTAAATCAAAACCACTTCTTGTACACAGAAAAAAAGCCAAAAAACAAAGACATGGAGTGTCTTCTGTATTAGGGAGAGGATGGGCGCTTGTAACTGAGGCCAGTGTTGCTGGGGGCTGACTCTAGATATGAGAGATATGGGAACAGGGCAGTAGTAATAATTGTAATTGGCAAAGTAATAATTAAAGAATAATTGAAGTAATAATTTTCATCTGACTATGCAAAGATACTGTAAAAAGGTGGGATTTGAGCCTTAAAATTAACTCAGGCAGCTTTGTGAGCTGACTGTCAAATGATGAGTTTGGTGGCAGAGGTTCAGAAAGGGTTTGTGGGGATATTCATAGTTCTTCCAGTTTGTATTTGAAGTTGTTTGCTGAGGAAGACAGCCTCTCTTACTGTGTCATGAAAAATGGTATTATTTCTCTTATCTGTCTTTGCCCATAGAAAGTTAATGATATAGGAAAAATCCAGCCAGCCTGAGTTTTGTGCTGTGGTGGATATTAGTGCTGGCGCTGGGAAAGTCCCATTGGACAAAGGAGAAATGTCTGTAAGTCTCATAGCCTCAGTTTTTTTACTGTACAGAGGCTGCATTTTGCTGGACACACAGGGTGAATTCAGAACTCACCCTGTTCTTAAACTTCTCCTTTGAACACTACAGCTTTGTTACTCTGTATTTTTAATTTTCCAGCCTTTTCAAAATAAAGTCTTGTACCAGTTTGCAGTAACAGATCAAGTCATAGAATCAACACGCTGAAATGGGAGGATGCTGGGAGAAACCTTTTGAAAAGTACCCCAAATCCTCCAAGCAGCAGACACTGCCTTTTAACACCACAGTTGGTAGTTTGGCTCCTTTGCTGTACCTTATCTGGGTTTGGCAGGGGACAAAGAAGCCTGTGCTGATAACTGTGAACGAACACTAACCTCTGTTCTCAGCCATCACGCAAGGCTGGCCTATGAAAACAGGGAAGTAAAGGTGGAAAAGCACCTGTTCTGCCTCACTGATAGAAAAAAAAAAAAAAATATATATATATGAAACATTTGCATGTATTTCAGAGCAGTGGTATAGAGGAAGCTTTAAGCAGCCCCTTCTATGTCTGTGATTAAGAGGCATGAAGTATTTGCATGGCTAAAATCCTCCTGAACAGGGTAGGGACTTTTGGTCATCAGCATATAAAAAAAGTGGAACACAAAGAGGCTTGTTGCATTTTAAAAAATACATAAAATTGGTGTTTTCCAGCAGC
Source organism: Melozone crissalis (assembly GCF_028551555.1). Lineage (NCBI taxonomy): Eukaryota > Metazoa > Chordata > Aves > Passeriformes > Passerellidae > Melozone > Melozone crissalis. The sequence continues at coordinate 22,017,312 of NW_026535814.1, forward strand.
TGTCCTGTTCTGCATCAGTGAGACAGCGCAGGGTTCTGTTTCATGGGCAGGAGTGAATATTCACGGCGCTCTGTGTGTGTTATGTGACTGAGAGTCCCCCCGTGTTGTGTTTGTCCTCTGTGCACCTGCTTCCCTGGCTCAGCTGAGCCTGGAAGGGCTTGGTGAGCCCAAACCTCAGCCTGGGAAAATCTGCTGACTGTCACAGCTCGGCTTTCTCTCACTCAGCCCCAAGGAGTTCACTTTTTCACGCTCAAATAGTTTTTCTGCTTTCTGTCAGCGGTGTGGGATATGAAAAATTGAGTGATTGTGGCCCTAGGTCCTTGGAGGGTGCGAGCCGCGGGGGCGAGGCAGCAGAGCTGCCCAGCTGTGGAAAGGGGTTTTCTTGCAAAATTTCCTTTTGCCTCATCTCGTCATCTTGTCCTGAGGAAGTCACGAGCACCGTAAAGAAGCAGGAGCCGTTTCCGGGAGGCTGGTGAGGCAGCGGGGCAGCGAGGGCAGGGCAGGGTCAGGGGTGGGTGCTGTGCTGGCTGTGGGTGGCCCAGGGGAGGTGCCTATCCCGGATCCACCCTGAGTCACCCGGGGCTGCCCGTGCCAGGGTTTGTGCCCACATTGTGTGAGCCTGCTGGCTGCAAGCACGCTGGCAAGCAGGAGAGCAGCAAAAATTGTGACAAAATGTGTATTTCTTGGCATAATCCCAGCGTCCTTTGTGTCATTTTAGATGGGTTTGAGGAGGTGGCTGGCTGATCATGGAAAAGGACGTATTTGATCTATTCCTCCTCAAAAGTAATTGCTCAGACTGGCCTGTGTGTTTGTGGGATTGTTTATTTCTTGAGACCCAACAGAAACCTAGTCAGACATATTGAGATCCATCTTTCGCAATGCAAAGGACTTGTCCTTCTAGAGAAGTACGTCTTAGTACATCTCAGATCTAGGAATGGGCTGTAGGTTTTGTGATGTTGAGGTGAAACAAATCCCTCCACCGGATTTTGAATTTGACTTAAATTCTGGAAAGGCTTAAGGGAAGAGTTCTGATTTAAGCTCTGAAGTATTTTTCATCTTTGCTCTCAAAAATTCTCTCTGGGACTCACCTGCAAAAATCAGGGAAGAGGTCATTATCTGTGATGCCTTCTATTCCTAAGTGACCCTGCTCTTCAAGGCTTCAGGATTCTTCCAAATGAATTAAAAACCATGGGTGAAGTTGCAGCAGTATCTGTGGTCATCTTCCTTTAGGTCTTTTCCCAAAGACTTCTGGTTTTGCCTCATTACTCTTCCTTTTTCTGCTTGGAAGCAGAAGTTTGGAAATTTTAGTAAACTTCTTGCTGATTGCGCTTTGTCTCTGACCAGAAACAAGGCAATCCTCAGTATTGCAATAAAACCCACCACTTTATATTTGAGGTCCTTGAACTTAACACTAGACCTTCTGGTTTTGTCTTGCAGTCATGGAGCTTTGCTGGTCCTGGCTTTAGAGGCCTTTGTGAATTGGCTTTATAATTTTCTTTTTCTTAATTCTTGGCAGCCTTTTACTTGCAGCAAGGTCTTTCTTAGCTCCCCACAGCCTGGGAGCTTTGTTCTTTAGCATGTCCTGTGCTGCTTCCTTTGCATTGCCTTTTGAGCACACTGGAAATGGATGGAAAATGAAGTATGAGTTAAAAATGAAGAATGTTTCTTCACCATGGTGGAGGGGGACCTTGGAAAAGACACTGGAGTGACAGGACAAGGGGGAATGGCTTCCCACTGCCAGAGGGTGGAGTGAGGTGGGATATTGGGGAGGAATCACCACCCTGTGGTTGTGGTGGTGGTTGTGAGGCCCTGGCACAGCTTTGCTTGCCCCTCTGTGACTGTCCTTGCCCAGATGATGCTGTTTCAGAGCAGAGAACAGGTGGACAGACATGTGCATCCAGCCTTCCATCCAGGCCAGAAATACAGGACACACTTTTTGAGTCATGCCCCTTCACTCTTCTTGTGCAATTGAAGGCAAAGGGGGATGGAGGTGACGAGTCCCCACCTCCACCTTTACTGTGGCAGCAGCTCTCTGGCCACAGAGAGAAACAAACGACTTTCCCAGAACCATGCCTGGGAAAGGCTGTGAGAAGATCAGAGAAAAGAATGAGAAACAATTCTTATCTTCGCTTGCTGCACCTGTTGTTGTGCACATGTGGAATGTGTTATGGAGATTTGTTTACCAAAGGGTGGTTTTTTAATTAGCCAATGGTGATGGTGTTTGGATTGGAGGAGCAATCAATTCCACCTGTAGAAAACTAAGGTATAAAAAAGCAATGGGTTTCTTAATAAATTAAATGATCAGTCTTCTGTGAATACATGGAGTCTATGTTGATTATTACCCAGCCGGGAGCCCGTTGCTGTGACACTTTACTGCTGCTGCCATTCCAAGGACTTTTCCTGTCCCACTTTCAGTTCAGGAACAGACTGTTGAGGCAGAAGGTGAGGCTGCTTCTCCTCAACTCCTCCCTCCTGTGGTGAAGTGAGAAGGCAGTGGTGCTCTTTGAGATAAACTGGTCTCATCCTTCCCCTGCATCCCTAAAAAGGGGTGACAGGAAAAAGTCATGGTCACCCTACACCTGTAGACAGGGAAATAGGAAAGAGATTTCCTTCAAAGAGAGGAAAAATGAAAGGGCTTTAGCAACCACATTCATCATTAGCATATTTGAAAACCCAGTGCATGTAGAGAAGAAAAACCACCTGAGAACTGGCAATCCTATTCCTTTTCCTGATATCCCACTTTGCAGAGGACCAGCTGTATCTGAGCCCCAGGGCAGCAGGACCTTGCACGTCCTGTACTAAATGTCTGGCTTCATCACTTGGTGCATCTGACCCAGTAATTCTGGGGTACAGACAGCATCCAGGAATGCAGGATTGTGGGATGGGAGCTGTCTGAAACAAAGGATGCTCCTGCACTTGGAGGTAATTGAAGGGCAGGCAGCAGATCTGGCTGGAGGGGAAAGAGCCAAACAAGGTCAAGGAATTAGCAAGTCCCAGCTCCAGCATGAGGAGTGTTTGATTAATTAAAATGTACAGTGCTGGGGAGGTAATGAACTGCTCTGAGGCTGCGTGACGAAATCCTGCTGTGACCTGTTGAAAACAATCTGTCTGGTTTCCCTCAAGTTTCCAGAATGTGAATATCGGGGGTGCTGCATTTTCTTTGTGCTGCAGGATTACAGAGGGTGGATGAGCCATCCTGACTCTTGAGAGAATTTTTTTGTGCCATCACTAAGAGCATGGCTGAGCCTTTTGGTGTTGTTTCCAGGGCTATACCCAGTCCAGTGGGTACAAGTCTTTGGCCTCCAGGGCAGCTGCCACTGATGCACTCTACCTTGGCCTCAATCAGCAAAACACCCTTCTGGGAGAGAGATTATTTTAAAGGCTGCAGAAATCTGTTTCCTGCAGGAAAAGTAGGGACTGTTTTGCTGAGACTAGGTACATTTGGGCCTGCCTTAGTGGTTAATGGGAATGCAAAGGATGAGTTTTTCTCAAAAATAAATTTGAAAAAATTTAAAAACCACCACAAAAACCAAAAAAACCAACCATGTGGTGATCTGATTCTCGTTAATGCAGCCTTGGGTGGGATGTAGTGTGAGCTTGGCATTCTGCAAAGACATTGATGCAAGTCTACAGACATCAACCTTTCACCTCAGCTCCTGTGGTGCCTTATTATCAAGGGAGTGGAGTAATACAGTGAATTTTGTCTTCTCTGTGTTCAAGTTTGAATGCCTCAATTAGGTAATAGTTTCAGATTCAGCGTTTTTTTCCATCTAGTTCTTTGCACACTGTAGCCATTATTTCTAAAATCTCTATTAGAAAACAATCCGTGATTAGTTTCCAGGTCAGAGGCTTACTAAGTAGCTGCTAATCACTTTTCCTTACTGCATTTCAGGCGGCAGCAGCAGGCCTCAGCTATGTCGGGGCGTACGTCATCAACACCTACAAGAGCTACGACAACTTTCTGCAGGACAAGTACGCCCTGCTGCCGGCCGTGATCATCATTTGCGTGGCCGTGGTGATGTTCATCATCGGGCTGCTCGGCTGCTGCGCCACCTTCCGCGAGTCCCGGGTCGGCCTGGGGCTGGTGAGTGTCACCGCGGGTGTCGCCTGCCTCCCGCCGGCACGGGAGGGAGGTGAACAGAGGGAAAGGTCCTGGTGATACGCGCTGCCGAAGCACTGCTGGTTTGTGCGAGTCCCTTTCAGCTGGGATGCTCTGGTCCGCCCCAGCTGGCTCAGGGAAGATGAGTGCGGGAGCAGCAAGTTTAGGGGAGTGAGGTGGTGAAGGAGCAGGAGGAAATATGAGTTTCTAAGCAAGCAAGCAAACCAGATGTGTATCAGTCTTTCTGCAGGCTTTAATCCTTGTGCCTTGACTGCTCACAGAATTACTTTTAAAAATCCAGAAAGGTTCACTTAGAGTAGCTTCGTGTCCTGAATGCAATGTGAGCCCAACAGGGAGTGCACAATGTACCTGACTTGGCTGCTGGTTTTTCTGTGTACTCTCCCCTTTGACATCCACCTTGTGAAGTGTTCCACAGGCTCTTCACACAGGTCACACCGTGGCAGTGCTCAGGATCGGGCACAGAGCCTGTGGAGCCACAGTCATCGTCCCAGCCACGCACAGCAATCCTCAAAATGTTTGGGTTGGACAGGACCTTAAAGCTCATCCACTTCCAACCTCTTTTCCATAGGCAGGGACAGCTTCCACTAGACCAATCAATGCAACCAGGTTGCTCCAAACCCTGTCCAACCTGGCCTTGAACAATTCCAGGGGTGAGGAAGCCACAGCTTCTTCTATTCTAAATTATATTCTGGTAACTATTTTGATTGGAGAGGCAATAAGAGATAACAATCACTTACTGCTGTAAAGTAATGTGAAGTGTATTGTGCAGTTGAGTTCAAGTGCTGTGGGATTTTCTCTTACTGTCTCTTTTTTATTTTCAGTTCTTGGCCATTATCCTGGTTATCTTCATTGCAGAAGTGTCCGCTTTTGTCCTTGGATTTGTTTACAGAGAAAAGGTAAATTAAAAATTTTTAGCATCTCTGTCCCAACATAGAAGTAAAGAACAGATCTCACATTGTTTGATCATTCCAATTTATCTGGGTTGTTTGGTTTTTTTTTACTTCATCCCCTGTCCTGCAACCTGCAGAGCAAATGGGAATGGGGATGTCTTTTCTGGGAACATAGTGAATATATAAAGTACCTGGCAGATATCACAACAGTCTCTGAGTTGGATTAAACAGTTGTTGATGCTCTCAAAGGAGGGCTTTTCCATCAAGGGCAGCAAGCTTCTACCCAGGAACATGATTCTGGCTAAGGGCCACCTGAATTTTGTCTAAAACATTGCTTGATTTTTCTTATTTCTTATTTTCCCCCTTGACTTATTTGAGATACAGATCTTTTGCAGTTTCCACCAGATAAAATGTTCAGCTCTCACATTAAAATCATCTGCATTGTTTTTCTCTGTCTAAACAGGTAAAAACTGATGTGCAAGGTACAATGCGCTCCGTCTTTGAGAAGTATGATGGCCAAAACCCAGAGTCTAGGGTTGTGGATTACTTGCAAGAACAGGTAAGAAAATATTTAAGCATTGTTTGGAAAACAATGTTTGGGTCCTAAACAAGGAATTGAGGCAGGGAAAGGTGAGGAGAGGATGAGTGGGGCGGTATCCTGGAGCTTGGCTCTGTGTTTACCATTCAATTCTCCAAGGCAGCTGAGGGTGCTCCTCACTTTGCAGAGCTGGTGTGTCCAGGCTGTGGGTGTGACATTCATGCAGGCAGGGATGTGGCTGATGTGAATGACATTTGCATCGCAGCAAATAAGTGCATAGGAATAGCTGCTGCTGAGAGCACCACACCATAAAATAGTGAGATGATGGAAGACTCTGCCCTTCAACTTGTCACCTTCCTGTTGGAGCTTTCACAAAGAATAAACTAAGAGGGATGTGATAATGTGTGGAGATTGATTTATTACATCTGTGATTGTTTTCCTGAAGCACCGCTGCTTGTAAATCTGCTGCAAGCTACTGGCAGCTCTGGCTATGCCTAAGAGAAGTTTAACTCACCAGGAGCATTCATGTATATGAACATATATTATATATATATAATGTAACTAGTAATACATATGTATAATGCTATGTAACAGTAACTGCTGTGTCAATGTCCTGTGTCTGGTAGCTTCACTGCTGCGGGGTCAAGAACTACAGTGACTGGACCACCACCCAGTGGTTTAATTCCACTAGGAACAACAGTGTTCCTCAGAGCTGCTGCCAGCAAGAGGCCAAGAACTGCACCGGGCACCTGGATCAGCTGCAGGAACTCAACACACGGGTGAGGATGAGGGGCTCGGGGTCACACCTGGGCCGTGTTCATTTTCAGCCAGGTGGAACTGTGGAGAGAAGCACGCCAGGCACAGTTTAGGGATAATAGCTGTAGTTGTTTAAATAGATCTGGGGCAGGGAAACAACTCATCTGGGACTGACCACACTGAATCTGGAGAATGATAATGCTCTGAGGGCTGGAGCTCCTCTTCCCTGGAGCCAGCCTGGCACAGCTGGGGCTGTTCAGCTGCACAAGAGAAGCTCCAGGGACACCTCAGAGTCCCTCCCAGGGCCTCAAGGTTGCCTGTAAGGAAGGTGAGGTCAATCATTTTAGCAGGGCCTGTTGCAACAGGACAAGGGGTAATGGTTTTAAGCTAGAAGAAGATCAGTGTAGATCAGATGTGAGGATAGGCAGGCACTGGCCCAGGGTGCCCAGAGCAGCTGTGGCTGCCCCTGGATCCCTGGCAGTGCCCAGGCCAGGCTGGATGGGGCTTGGAGCAGCCTGGGACAGTGGGAGCCTGTCCCTGACCATGGCAGGGGGAGCCTGAATGATCTTGTAAAGTCCCTTCCAACCCAAACACTCTATGATTCCAAACGCCATACTGCGTTCTCCAGTCTAGGGCACAAAGCCCTAAGCTGACTTTCATAGATCATATTGATGGCCATTCTGTCTCTGAGTTTTGAGCACTTGTTTAAATGACCAGAGACAGAGGAAATTCAGACGCAGCCATGTCAGTAAATTGCAGTTTGTCAGTGCCTCTCCTCACGCAGGAGGAAATAAGCCACCAGGTCTGGAAGACAAGAATGGAGTTCCTCAGACCTGCAGTGTGGATTAGACAGGCCTTACCAGGCCCTGCTGCCTTGGGAGAGCTGGGGGGAATAATAAAAACTTCCTGCTGGATGAACACCTTTTAACACGTTTTTACCTCTCTCTTTCATGGCAGGGCTGTGCACAGGAACTGGAGTCTGGGCTGCAGAGCGTTATCAGCTATGCCATGCTTGTAATCCTGGGGTTTGCCATCGTAAAGGTAAACACTCCTGTCTCTTCCCTCATGGAAAATAGTACTGTTTGCCCTTGGATCTCAGGTCTTCATCATCTTCACTGTCCTAACAGTCTACAGCTTTCTTCTGCCTCTGGAGGAACAGACTCAGTCCTCTGTTCCTCACTTGTGTTTTTCCCACTGTCTCCGTTTCATCTGCCTCACAATGATGGGAGGGATTCAAAAAATAGTAGAGGATTTGGGATGGAAATTCACTGTGGAATCCATTTTATCATAGTCACAGAATCCCGGGATTGTTTGGGTGCTAAGGGACCTTAAAGCCCATCCAGTCCCACCCCCTGCCATGGGCAGGGACAGCTCCCACTGTCCCAGGCTGCTCCCAGCCCCATCCAGCCTGGCCTGGGGCACTGCCAGGGATCCAGGGGCAGCCACAGCTGCTCTGGGCACCCTGGGCCAGGGCCTGCCCACCCTGCCAGCCAGCAATTCCTGATTCCCAATATCCCACCTAACCCTGCCTTTCCTAGTGGAAAGCCATTCCTGTCACTCCTTGTCCAAAGGTGTGCTTAAATAGTTTGGAGAACTCATCCCCAAACAATCCTAGCCTTTCACTGAAATTTTCCCCATGGCAAGATAAATATTAATTAATGTGAATGTACTAATTAATGGAACAAACCAGAGAGGGAACACTCCAGCCGGAACTATTACTGGGAATTGGTATGCAAAAATAACACTTTATGCAGATGGATTTTTAAATGAGTTTTTTCCATATAATGAAGTCATCCGCTGTGTAGGTGTTTAGTCTGGCAACTGAAACAAACACAGCAGGACTCAGTCCCTTGTGCACTCCCTCTTTTCCAGTTCTTCAGCATGCTGAGTGTCTGTGTGCTTACTTGCAAGAAAGAAGAAAGTGGATATCAGCCTCTTTACTCAGGGGTGTTTGCCTAATAAACCGAGAAGAACAACCTTGCTTCCTGATGATGAAACTGACTTGTGATCACACCACAGCTTTCTGAAACGTTATGCTAAGTTTGGACCTGTGACTACTGGTAGCACTGGGTGGTGTAGTAGGCTCCAGAAAGAAACTTTCTTCTGACCTTCTTTCCTCTGCCCCAAAAACAGGCAGCAGAAACTTTATCTTTTAATCAACAAAATGGTGGAGACCTCAGGAGGGGTTTCAGTTGCCTGGACAAACCTCAGATCATTCCCATGGTGTAGTTTAAACAATAAAAGAAACTTCTGAATGCCGGGTTTAAATACTCTTCATAGGCATGGGGATTGGTAGTATGTTTTTTTCTATGTCTGATTGTGCAGTTTCAGATTTTTTCCCCCTTCTTATGTCACATATTGTAATTCTGTTTACTGCAGAGGTTGTTAGTGCAAGACAACCTCACACTTAAAGTCTAGAACACACATTTGTGTGGTTTTTTGGAGCAGCTGGCAAAGGTGAAAAACCCCAGGTTTTGAGCTTTTCGACTCAGAACTGTCTCTCTTTGGTTTGTTTTTTATCTCTTAATTATTGACATTAAAAATTCCTTATGAAGCTGGGCTTTTGAACATTTTCCTCCTCCTTTTTCTGTGGTTTGCCTGCGGGAATTAGTGCCACGTTTCAGCCCTGACCATGCTTTTCTGCTAAAATACTAAAAAGATACATTCTTGCACTAAGCAATTTCAATAATATGCTGTAGCGCTGCTTTTGTACATTTCTGTTCTCCTTAGTTCTGCTGGACACAGATTGGATTGTATCCCCGCTTTAACACAGTCCTTCTTTAACTCGTTTGTATGTTAATCTATTTATAAGCTTTTCAGAATTTTGGGGATAGAGAACAGAGGGAACTGTGAGCTTTATGTATCAGGGAATTGTGGAAAAGCAAGACATTCTGCTGATTCCTTCCTTGGAGAGATAAGCAGCCTGTCCTCAGTAAAATAAACCTTTATATTTATGGCTAAAAAGAAAAAAAAAAAACTTGGGATCAGTGTAAACTGTTTAATTATCTCCATCCCTACCACAAGAGAAAAAAAAAAGCAGCAACGGGTGACAATGTCCTATAGAAGACACACCAGCATGAGCATATGTATGTAGAAAACTGATTTTTTATTGAGGGCTTTGTCTTCTGTTAAATGCTGAAATAAACTGAATTTATACAACCAAGTAATAAATAGTGAGGCGGTTGTTGGTCGACGCTATCACAATTCTCTGGAGGGAGTAAAGTCCTCAGGGGCGGAACCAGAGCGGGAGGCTGAGGGCGCTGCCTCAGAGAGGTCCCGGCCGACTCCCTCGGCAATTCCGCGTTCCGCCCTTCTTTCCCCCCACCCTCAGCGATCCTGCCTTCCATTCCCGCAGCGTTCAGCGATCCCGGCTCCTTCTCACCCGGCTCCGCTCAGCAATTCCGCCTTTCGTTCCCGCTCTCCTCAGCGATCCCGCCTCCCTTCGCGCCCGGCTCTCCTCGGCGACCCGGTTTCTCTTACCGCCCCTCTCAGGGATCCCGCTTTCCCTTCCCGCCCGCTTCCCTGACCGATCCCCACAGCAATTCCGCCTTTCCTTCCCGTTCCCCTCAGCAATCCCGCCTTTCTTCCCATTTCCCTCAGCAATCCCGCCTTCCGCCCTTCCTTCCCGTCCCTCTCAGCAATCCCGCCTTCTTTGCCGCTCCCCTCGGCGATCCCGCCTCCCTTCGCGTTCGGCTGTCCTCAGCGACCCGGTCTCCTTTACGGCCTCCCTTAGCGATCCCGCTTTTCCTTCCCGTTCCCCTTAGCAATTCCGCCCTTCCTTCCCATTCCCCTTAGCAATTCCGCCTTCCTTCCGTTCCCCTCAGCAATCCTGCCTTCCGCCCTTCTTTGCCGCTCTCCTCGGTGATCCCGCCTCTCTTCCCCCCTCCTGGCCTTCCTGCCCTGCTTCCTTCAGCAGCCTTCACCTTCCACCCTTCCCTTCCCTTCCCGCTGTCCTTTATGACTTTCCGGTTTTTTTCTCGCCTTTTGTTAACGTAACTTATGTGAAATTACTTGTACGAGAGGAGTTTGCCTAGTGAAGGAAAGAGCCTGTTTCTAGCCGTGCGTTAAGATTACATCACCCAAATAAATGTCCATTAGGTGGGCGGAGAATATGCAGTAAGCGGCCGTGTTCGTGTGAATTTTACTGTATAACAGATGTAACTTTTTACCCCCTGGCAAGCTGATTAGTTGGAGCGTCCTCCTCGCACGCTGCGCTGAATAAACAATGTCTTGTTTCTAAGGTGAACTCGGTGTCTTTGTTCACAGAGCTCCTAAAAACGATACCTTCCACACTCCCGCTCCCCCCAGAGCTCCCGCCTCACGCCCTTCCTCCTAGCCCCTCCAGACTCACAGAATTATAGTCAAAGGCTGGAAAACACCTCCGAGATCGTGCCGAACCCCTGACTGATCCCCTTTTGTAACCCAGACCACAGCATCGAGTGCCACGTCCAGGCTTTCCTTGGGCACCTCCAGATGAGGACTCCAAACCTCCCCGTGCAGTCCCTTCCAATGGCCAGAACGCCCTTTCCATGAAGAAAACCCTCCTGAAGTCCAACCTGAGCCTCCCACGGCACAGCTTGAGACCATATCCCCTTATCCTATCACTGGCGGCCTGGGAAAAGAGACCGAGCCTCACCTGGCCCACAACCTGCTTTACACTACCCAGCATTCCGCCCCGCCTTCCCCTCAGCGCTCCCGCCCTCCCCGCCCGGCTTTCCCTCAGCGCGGCTCCCGCTCCGCCCTTTCCGCCCGCCCTGAGCGCGGCCCTCAGCGCGCACGCTCCGTGCCCGCCCTCCCCAACGCCCGCCCGAGCGCGGCAGATTCAAACCGGGGCTCCGCTCGGACCGCGGCAGCCGCGCCCGAGCACCCTCCAACCCCGGCCGAGCGCCCTGCAACCCCGGCCGAGCGGCCTCCTCCTCGTCCTGAGGGAGTGGGACAGGGACGGAGGCCGGGCAGCACCGGCGCTGGGCCTGGTGAAACCCGAGGAGAAACGGGCGCTGCCGGGGGCGCGGAGGTGAGCTCGATCCCTTCAGGGTATCCCGATCCGCCTCGGCGTTCCACGCAGGTACGGAGGGTGGAGGAGGCGGCAGGTCTCTAAGAACGGGTTTAATAAGCGCGGTAGTTGATAGTGTTTTAAGCCAAAAGAGAAATAAAGACGTTTTAAAAGTTTCCAAGTGTGAGCCGCCGGAGGGAGCTGTGTGAGCCCTCCGCGCCGGGCCGCAGTGTTAAATGCGGGTGTTTGTCACACTGTATAATTTTTTCTTTTGATCAATTCCTGTCTATAAGAGGGTTAAAAATTCTATTATTATAGACAATATAGTAATCGATATATAATGCTCTTTTTGATGCCTCCAGACTTCACTAATAACTCTGCTAACACTTTTTTTTTTTTTTTTGCTTAATTATGTTTTTAAAAAAACACACCTCTTTAAACATCAATCATCTGATGTAGTCTCCCTGAGAGAGTCTTCTAAAACTGCCTCACATAAGCCAGGTATTTCTTGGTTTTTGCAGTAAATTCCAGCTCCTTTTTTACTGCACACTTCAATGTAATAAGGATGCTCCTGGTCTCGTGAGGAATCACTGCACTGATATCACACTGCATTTATGTCCAAAGTTCTGAGAAAATTATTGCCTTGTCTAGTGCCACTTTATGCTTCCTTTCTTGCCTTCAATTTCGATAAAAGAGATAAAAAATAATTACTCCATTTACTGTTTCATTTATGTTCCCTTTGCTTCTGTGACAAATCAGTGTCTTTCTAAAAATTCTGCTTTTGTAGGCAATGTTTCCCGCTCGGGTCTTTGGTAAATTCCTACCTTCATTTTTGTTCCCCTTCAGTGTGATGATAAAGGATATGGCATCCTCAAGACTGGAAGATTTATGCCTCCACATCAATATGAAGATTTCAAATATTAAAAAGTGTTTCCTATTGAGAAACATAGGTAAACAAGAGCAGCAGTGGTATTTGGCTTGCACTTCACTCCAGGAAAGACCCTGAGGGGCTGGAGCTGGGAAGGGGCTGGAGCCCCAGGAGCGGCTGAGGGAGCTGGGCAGGGGCTGAGCCTGGAGCAAAGGAGGCTCAGGGGGGCCCTTGTGGCTCTGCACAGCTCCTGACAGGAGGGGACAGCCGGGGGGGGAACAGGGACAGGAGCAGAGGGAACGGCCTCAGGCTGGGCATGGGGACGGTCAGGTTGGACAGCAGCAGGAATTTCTCCATAGAAAGGGAGGTCAGGAATCCACCCAGGGAGGTGGTGGAATCCCGATTCCCGAAGGGATTTCAAAGCCATGTGGCTGTGACACTTGGGACACAGGTTAGTGGTGGCCTTGACAGTGCTCTGGGGGATTAGTTGGACCTGGTCTTTGAGGGCTTTTCCAGGCTAAGTGATTCCATGAACTCTGTTGGCTGTGTGGAGTACAAGGCTGACAGTTTGGTTTGCTGCTTCTCCTGGATGGGTATGGTGGCTGAGGAGCAGGGAGTTAGATAATCACTGCTTGTGAAGGGGAGGAATATTGGAATTTGTTTTTTTCTTGGAGACCTTGTAGCTTAATGTTTTCTCTTTTACAGGTGAGAATGATTGCCGCAAGCCTTTGCTCCTTAAAATACAGAATGATGTGATCCTTGTACGTGATCTCCTGAATAAAATGGAAGATGAAGTTAAACAGCAAGAAAAACTGAAAGATTCACTGAAAGTAATCTTTTTTTTTTTTCCTGTTCATAAAATACTGAAATATTCAAAGAAGCCTTTGATATGTATGTCACTTTTTTCCCCAGATTCTTAGTAATGTTGGGGTGCATGTGCTTACAAGAGAAACTGGGGCTTGGAACAGGCTTGTTGGTGGTTTGTCAGTCAGTTCTCCAGAGCAATGAACATTAAAAATTGTATTTTTCAAGGCTTGTACATAGAATCATAGAATTGTAGAATGGTTTGAATCAGAAGGAGCCTTAAAGCTCGTCCAGTCCAGCCCTTGCCATGTGCAGGGACAGCTCCCACTGTCCCAGGCTGCTCCAAGCCCCATCCAGCCTGGCCTGGGGCACTGCCAGGGATCCAGGGGCAGCCACAGCTGCTCTGGGCACCCTGGGCCAGGGCCTGCCCACCCTCACAGGGAAGAATTTATTCTTGATATCTAATCTAAGTCTACCTTCCTTCATCCTAAGGACATTAAAATCATGTGTTTATCACTGGCCTTGAAAACATGTTTTTATCATAATAGATACAGTGATCTAAAGAGCAGTTCTACTTACACATTTTTGCAATAGCTGCACAAAGTATTCAATTAGAATATTTGTCTGGTTTTCTACTGCATGTTCACGGTGTTTTGTTAAGTCTTTTGTGGAAATGTTATCTGGGGAATGGAGGTGAGTTTACCTCAGTATCTCATCTTCACCACCACCATTCCCAAACCAGACCTTGCTAAGGGTGTATTGCTAAAGTTCCTTTTGCCTGCTCAAATTTCTCTGATATTCTGAGGGCAAGGACAGACATGTCTTCCTTTGTATCTTTACTAGTTTTCCTGGGGAAATTATGGGATAAGGAGGTAAGATGGTGGGGAGAAAACAGACATCTCTTTAAAAAGCTGAAAATTAATTTACTATCACCCTAATTTTACGTGCTTGGTGTTAGTAGGATGAGATTTCTGACACAGTCTGATATCAATTTCAGGAGATGCAGAAGGCTGCTGAGAGAGATCAGAAGGAAGCACAGCACCTCCTTGAACACATTCCACGCTATCTGCCTAAGCCCCAGAGCTGGTATGTGGTACCTGAGCCCAGGGGATCTGGGCTGATCCTGGCACTGTCCAGCTGCAGCGCTGTACAGCTGTGCTCCTTTCACTCCATGTTAACTGGGGAACTCTGGGAGCCAAAGTTGTTGTGTCTGTTGGTTCTGGAGTTGGATCTCATCCAGGCTTGTGCTAGCACCCCAACAAATCTGTCAGATCAAGTCTGTAAAATCCCAGGTTGTTCCAAAGGGAGCTTCCAGGGACAGGTGTGATGTAGTAGAAAGCAAGTGCTTCTCTGAGTCTGGGCATTCCTTCCTTTAGAATCGCAAACACACCACTTTTGTAACTGCAGTGCCTACTCATTAAAGGGTTAGTCACTCAAATGCTGGGTCACTAGAAGTGAAGTTCACCACTGCCCTTCCAAATACAATTCAAAATCAAAAATCCTCTAACTCAGTTGTCTTTCTGAAGGACTTTGAATTGTGTTTATGGGAGTTTTGTTCTCTTTTCCCTTCAGGAGTCCTGCATTTATGTCAGCTAGCTTGCCTTGGAGAGGGCTGTGGTAAGAAGCTTTTCAGAGTCAAGTAGCTCAAGTGTGTGAAAATGACAAGTAGGTGAATTAACAGTTTCAACAGAATTATTGTTACTCAGAAGGCTTCTAAGACATTTCAACTCTGAGTTTCTCATTTTTTTCTCCATCCTTTGGAGCTGTTTTTTTTTATAGAGTATTATTAGCGTGTGTCAGGTGGGGTCACTTGCAGAGTGACCCTCATTATCTGGGGATCCCAGATTTTCTTTCCCGCCTTGTCGCTTGTCAGGAGGCAATGCATTAGTTTGAACTCAGTGCTTCCAGTATGTGCCCTGAATCAACCAGCTTCACTTGGTCTGGCTCCTCATGCCAAAGAAACCTGTTTCAAAACATGACAGACATATTCCAGCAAAGTAAAAGGTTAAATGTGTGGGAAAAGGGTTCTAAAAGAGAAAAATAAATGGTAATTTCTGTTGGTGTGTGGCAGTAGGGTCATTGGTGTAGGTATTGTATTGAAATTGTTCTTAGCTGGTGAAGAGATGACTATTCTTATTCTCACCCTTTAGAGATGAAGCCCTCAGTTTAGGAAACAGCCTCTCAAAATGTCTCTAGGGGTCATGTGTTTCTTTTCCATTTAGATGTTGCTGTTTTGTGCGTGTGTGTGTGTGTGTGTAAGAATTGAAGTTTTTCAGAAATTACCACTTGGGTTCTGCCTTCCTGTCATAACTTACTTTCTTATTGTGTGAAATCTTTTGTCTTAATTTTGTGTTAGCTCCTGGAAATTGTTTAGATGTAAAGGAGGTTTGTTCAGTGATTGTGCCACCTCTGACACCAAAAGATTTTTTGGGATGTTATTTCCCTTACAGTCTTGTCCTGCTTGTGATTAGGAAGTTAATATGACTTTAGCCAGTTCTTCCCGTTCTAGAGAGAACCGCAGTATGTAAAACCAACCAAGCTTTTCTGATTATT
This sequence comes from Melozone crissalis, assembly GCF_028551555.1. NCBI lineage: Eukaryota > Metazoa > Chordata > Aves > Passeriformes > Passerellidae > Melozone > Melozone crissalis. The sequence continues at coordinate 22,032,834 of NW_026535814.1, forward strand.
TTCTACAGATTGTGCTCAGCCAGCTCACAGCTGCTGTTCTGTCAGTGTCAGTTTGTTGCTGGTTTTCCTTGAGTAATAATACATTGTGTGATGATGCCATTTGTCAAAACACACTTTCTTCTTTTTTCCCCGTATTGTCACTTCTTGATATTCACTCTGTTGTGCAGCAGAGGGTCAAGGAAGTGTAAGGGACATAATTGTTCAAGACCCACTGTATCAGTGTAAATATGTTTTCAGACCTCTTCCCCAAACCTTCCTCTCCTTTCTGTCCCTGGATGTATGGGGCTGTGAATATTAATGTTGAGTGATTTTTGTGAGATAATGCAGAAAGCAGAGAAGCGCTTGAATGCTGGTGAGACAGGCCTCGAAGTCCCTGGGAAAATGAAAACACCCACACAGAGAAACTCAGCAATTCATGGCTTTAGCTACTGTTTCTCTCCTATATCCTTGGGCTTTCTGTTCTTGTTCACCAGAGGAATCTCACTGAAATAAAAAGCAAGTTCAATATCTCTCAAGCTCTTTGTATTCCCTGTGTTTGTTGAGATTCAGTTTCTCGTTCCACCAGAGCCAGATTTTGTAAACAAGCATAAGTATTTCCTTTTCATGCTTCAGGTCAGCGGTGAACTGTGTCTGTACCACCTCACTGCAGCAGTGCAGGGGCAAAGGAGTGGGTGGGAACACAAAGGAAGAGTGCTTGGATATGGGAATCGTCTAGAAAAGGTTTGTTGCAGTGTGATAGGCAGCAGGAGACTGGAGCGTGGGAGGAATGAAGTTTCAAGATGTGAACTTTCTTGGTTCTTGTGTTTATCCTTTCATTCCAAACCCACCTCCACCACCACTACCCTAAATGCTCCCTCCTCTCCTGTCCCTCCAGTTTGCTGACATTCCCTGCTAGCTGCAGGGTGCCAAGATTCCTTCTGTTGTTGTTCAGACGCAAACAGATGTTCTCCAGATGATGACATCTGCGATAGTTTGGCTGCAGATGCGCTGGTTCAGAAGGGCTCTGTGCGGTGTCCCAGCGCGGAGCAGAGCTGCTCCCATCCCTGTGTCAGCGAGCAGGCGGTGTGGGAGCCAGCAGGTGGCACTCGCTGTCCTCTCCACTGTCCTGTCCTGCTCCTCGGGGAGCACCGCAGTGACGCCTCAAATCCTGCCCCTGGGGGGACAGGTGGGGCACTGCGCTGCCCTTCACTGCTGTGGGACCCCATCTGCAGCAATGATCTCTTTTGGGACGGTCAGTTCCAAGCAGAGGGTTATTTCCTTGTCCAGGTCAGCTCTGTACTGCTTTATGTAATTCTGCTGCACATGCCAGTGATGCCCACGTGTTCTGATGACAGTGGATTTGGCCATATGCATCACCTTTGTTGTCCTGCTCAGGAGCAGCTGGGTGGGTGGCTGGCAAATCCCTTGGGGTTGGAGGCTCTAAGCTGAGGGTTTAGAGGAAGGATGAATTTATAAAAATAATGTTCTAATAATCAGGAATAAATCAGGAAATTCTTTGACCTTTTGGATCTTGCCTAAAAATTTTTTTTAAGTGTCTGCTAGGTGGTGTAGAATTTCTTTGCTTCAAAAGTTTAATGGATGAGTCAGGGCTTCCCAAGATTTGAACCTGTTTCAAAGAGCTATGAAGTATTTCAAATCTGCCTGTGAAGGCTGCAGCTCTGGGCTGTGTTTTATCTGATAAAAAGCCAGGCCTTGCGTTGTGTGAAATATAATGGTACATTGAATTCTGAGCTGTGCCATGCTGCACTTGGACTGCTTCCAGCTCACCTGCTAGCAGCCTCTGTAGCACAGAAAGCAAGGACTGTGCTGAAGTCAGCTGAAGGATATGATTTGAAACAGAATAGGCTTGCTTTACTGATGTTTCTTTTGTGAAATATCACTAATTGTGTTCATCCAGCCTAACAGGATGGAACTTAGGTCTGTGACTAAGCAGTGTAGTGGAATTCTCCTTCCTACTTACCTGCTGTTTGTGCACTGAATATTCCTTCATTTTACAGCAACACCGTGCCAGCTGTGAAACCCAAAGGAGAAACTGTAGAACCCAACGCTGAGAAGAAAGAGAAGAAACTTGCAAAAGAGAAAAAACCCATTAAAGAAGCACCATTAATAACCATGGAGGAGTTTGAAAGGGTTCCTGCGTAAGTAAGCGTGGCTTCCCTTGTACCCTGGCATATCAGTTTGCGTGGCACACATAGGCTTGGGAGAGTGACCTCCTGCAGAACTGGGACTGACAGAGATGAAATATTTCATGGGGTGAAACATGACAACAGCTCCAAATGGTTTAAAGGCATTGCTAGCAAACCTGAAAATCGAATTAATTAATTGGGCTCCTCTTTATGCTGGTATTGGGAAGATGAAAACTGATCAGTCAGAACCCAAACCTCTTATCTCAAAAGTCACTGTAATTGTATGAACAGAGATTTATTAGCTAACAGGTGAATCCTCATCTTGTTTTGAGAACTGACATTAAAAAAAGAGCCATCATCTCATAACATGGAGGGTTTGTTTACATATAGAAAGAAAAACAGTTATAAATGCTGGTTTTATTTGACCCAAATATTGGTTGACTTACCACTCTGTTTTGAGACAGGAAAAGGAATCAGACTTGTTAAAAGCAAAAAACCCACTTTGCACTAAAATTCCCAAATTTCTGGAATAGAAAGCTGTGGGTGTTTTCCCCTAACATCAGGACCTGATTAATGGATATGCTTGTCTGAAGTCTGATATATAGGAATAACTTCTTAAAGGGCATTTGGGTGGCATGGTTAAATGTTTCTGTAAGAAGAAAAAATTTCTCTTGATGCCTAAGGCTAAATTGTTATTGAGATTCTAGATTTACTGTGCTCCCTGACGATACCTGTTTCAGTAAGAAATATGGTTTTGAGTCTGTACTTTACTTAAGGCTTTCCAATAATTTTTTCTATAGCCTTCAAAATTTTCAGGTGAGTAATGCCCATTTTCTTCCTTATCCTGAATATTGAGCTAATAATAAAGGACTTCTTAGAAGAGCATGCACCTGGTATTTTTATTCTGCAGAAGACATCAGGTATTTTGTGGATTTACTCCCTTAGGTAGTTCTCTCCTGATAAAATTATGAGAGGATAAAGCCGAAGCCTGGGAATTTTTAGTCTTTATCTCTGCTGTGGCAAGAAAAATAGATACAGATCATTCCAGACAAATACTGCTTTAACTTCCCATTAAGGCTATGATCTTCCACATCACAAGACAGGTGGAAGGACATTTGGGGGCATGGTTTAGTGGTGGCCTTGGCCATGCTGGGGGAAAGCTTGGACTCGATGATCTCAGAGGGCTTTTCCCATCTAAAGGCGTTTATGATAACCCTTGAAAGTGGAAGGTTTTCCTCTGCTGTTGATGGGCATGGAGGATGGGGACAGAGGCCAGATGATCCTCTTCCTATCCATTACAGATTCACAAAACCACAGAATAAGCAGAGTTGGAAGGCACCCCTTGTGAAAATGTTGCAGCTGTGTTGGAAGGTACCCATTACGGAAAGGTTGCAGCTTGGACTGTGCTGGTAGAGCTCTAGAAATAATTTAATTTTATTCAGATGGGAGAAGCATGTTTGTTCTGTGGAGGAAAATTTACATGAATTTACATAGATCTATTAATCTACCAGTATTTCTGTTGCCTGGCAATGTTGTAGTACAAGATTGAGGGAGTACTTGCAATTTCACATACTGATTGACCAAATCTAAGCAGCAAATACTTGTAATACATATTCTCTTACACCGAATGTATTCTATTGGAAGAATTAGAATTTGGTTCAGGGCCCATTTCTTCAGGTGAGCACTGGAGGTGGGGGGTGGTCACTGAAAAATGGAGGCTGTTTTCACTCGCTTTATGCTGAACATGAAAGAAAATCTATTCCTAACACCATCAGGCCACTTAAAAGGAACACAGGCTTCAGTGACTTCATAGTCCTAGGACTGGGCAGCTGGCATTTAGCAAAGGTACACACTGTTTTAAAGGGCAGATGTGGAGCACCCTGATCAAACAGAGCACTTTGCACAATAAAAAACCTGTAAATTATCTTACCCTTCAAATCTGTTGCAGGAAGGTGCTTTTTGGAGGAAGATAAAGGACATTTCACAGTACCTGTCTTTGTTAACTTTTGACTTTGAGGCAGAGGAAAATGTTTGCTTTATTCTGTGTCTAGAATTTTTGCTCCTTTCTAAAAATCTTACTGCTGAAAGCATTTTAGATTCTGTGCATTCATTATAACTCTCAAGTCTGAAAAGATGGTGGCTTGGGAGAATACATTGCTATTTTAGCCCAACCATTTTTGAGAGAGCAGGGGGTGGCCATTACAAGCTTTATCTCTTTTAGAGTGGTATATATGTGTTATATTGATGTTATTCTTTTCTCTGAGGAACATGGCACTGTGCTCTGGTTTTCGTACCTATAGAAAAGATGCTTTGATAAAGGGCTTCTGTGGATTAAGAAAAGAAACTGACTGCATCTTTTTTAGAAGAGTTTTGAATTTTACTGCATTTGGAATAGTGAAGCAGATTTTAAAGTTATTTTTATTCTAAATTAAATGCCTGAATTTGGAACTTCTCAACTTTGTATTTTTATATTAGTGTACGTATGGACTGAAATAAATGTCAGCATTAACGGGTTTGCCAGCCATGGTTGTGTAGAAACATGAGAGGGCTGTGGGACAGCTGGAGTTTTTATGATCCTTACTTCTGCACAGAATAAAAATTCCATTTGGTTTTGACAGGGTTTAATTTCAGATTAAAGCATCTTGGATGCCTGAGGGCCTCTCAAAGAACATTTGTGTTTAGGTTTAGGCAACCCAGTCCTGCCTCTCTGTTTCAGTTTCAGGATGAGCTGAGGTGCTGCCTTGCCTTTATTAAGTGTGCTCACTGTCAGTGTGTTGACAGTGGGAGCACAGGAACTTAAATAAAAGTGTTTTATACCTCTGGGCTGAGCCTTCCTCGCTCTGCACGCTCCCCTGTGGCGCAGGGAGGCAAAGAGAGCAATAAACAGCAGTTAATGCAGCAGGCAGAGCCCTGCTGTGGCTACAGGCTGTGCTCCTGCTGTGGCTGCATGTCAGGGGGGGTACTGCTGCTTTATTACTGGGCAAAGTAGAGCGAGTTTATAGCTACGGGATGGCTGCGCCTCCACTGCTGAATTCCTGAATTCATCGAGGTAGCAATAAAGTTGAAAGCTGGTTGCAAGTAACTTAGTGGCTACTAAGTTTCAAATTCGGTTTGAAGGCAGAGCAATTGCTTTGAATTCAGTTTTACGCACCTAGCCGGCCTGTCTGCCTGGCAGGGACTGGCTGCTGTTGAAATCTACAGCACTTATTTTGAGTTGGCAATTGCAGAATGCCTGTCTGAATTCTGGTTTGGAATACTGAACTTGTGATTGATTACCTACTTCTGCTTTGAATTCTTTGTGTGCTCCCCAAAGATTGAGCCTGTCTGCTCAGATTAGAACGAGGGAGGAACTCGCTGTTCATTGATGTTTTCAGTCTTGCTGTCCTGCGGCTTTGAGCCACCTGCTCTACTGACCTAGAGCATTCATTCTCAGAATTAATTGTAACACTTGTGTAATTCCTCACATCTGCAAACCAATACTGAACAAAACACAAACAGCCAGGCTGGGTTTGTTGTAGCAACTGAATGAAGGCCACAGCACAATGCACGTTGCAGGGCTGGCCCAGCCTTTACTGCCATTTTTGGGGGGGAAGGAAAGTATTGTGGTATTTAGCTTACTGCTTGTCATTAGAGTTCAGATTTCATTTTTACATAATGGCTTCTCAGTGTGCAGCACAGTTCCTTTTCCTTGAAGGCATGACTTTACATCTATAAATACTGAATAGCCTCACTTGCAAATCTTCCAATGTTCTAGTATTTCCACATCACTTTGTTCTTTATCTTCTGTGCTCCCTGTACCTCTAGGCTGTTATCAAACAGACCTTATTCTTCTAGTACTGGTATTATGAAAAGCTCTGAGAGTTCAGAAATGGATGCTGGTGGTGCAGAACCTTATCTTCACAGCTCAGTAGGCTGCACAGACATATACAGAAGGCAACACACAGCTAGCAGCTCATCAAAAAACACCAAATAATCACAGAATCACTGGGTTGGAAGAGACCTTCACGATCATGTCCAACCCATACCCTAACACCTCAACTAAACCATGGCACTTCGTGCCACATCAAAAAAAAAACAAAGCAAAACACAACCAAACAAACATTAACAAACCAACAAAAAAATTTTTAAAAGGGCCCATGGTGGGCACGGGGCCGCTGTGCTCCGGCCCTGATCTATGCCCGCTGCCGGATTGTTCACTGCCCTGGCCAAACAATAAATGGCTGTAACATCAAACACAGCTCATTTGTGGTGATAACATGAGCCAAGTTGTGCTCCTAGGCAGACATTTCATTTCATGCTGTTTTCTGCAAAGTTGCTTTATTTTTCTGTGTTTAAGTGGTATGCTATAAAAGCAACCTTTATTCCATTTTGAAAAGCTTTTTACAGCTTAAGCACTGAATGCATTCTGCTTCCTAATTTAACTTTCTAATATTTTGTCTTTCTGGTTTATGTTCTGTCACAGCCTTTTTGCCTTCAGGATTGTTAAGCAATCAAGGAAATGAACAGAATTAACTACTAGATATATTCATTAATACAAAACAGGAGGAACTGCCTGTAACTAGGAATGACTTCTTCAGTTAAGGCAGATGAAAGAGAAGAATAAACACAGAACTTTGTGACTTTCTGGTTACTGATTCTTATTTTTATTTGTAGGTATTTGAAAGGCCGTATAACATATGATCAGATTAATGCAGTTGTTCAAGAGATTAACAAGGCCGTGCTGGGCAAGTACAAGATCTTGTATCAGCCTTTGAAGTCTATGAGTGCACCAGTCAGAGACCTCTACCACAGGTTCATAGAAGAAGAAACTGCGAATACAAAAGGTATTTTTTTCCTTGTTGGTACCAAACTCATAATACTTGGATGTTGCAGAAGAAGTATAAAAATACTGGTCTTTTTTTCAGTATTTTTGACTGAAGTTTCCCATAGTGATTGGCTCACTTTTTCAATGTTTTCCTTGAAAAATATGTCCCTTTGATGGTGTGTCATGGCAGAAACTCTGAGTGCACAAAGATTTAGTTTGGAATCGCTACAAGTTCTGGAAACTCTTTGTTTGATAACCAAACCATAGAAATGTGTTCTCAGGTGTTAAACTTGGTTGGACATGAATTATTAAAAATGTTTTATGAAGTTGGGAAATCTGGCTAATTAATTGTGCTGCAGTGGCTTTGTGGAAGAGGTAAGTCTGTCTGATAATCTTAAGAAATTTTCTCCTCTTAAAAGCATAGAGGGAGTGAAAACCAAAATACCTTTCTTTCAATTGAAAAGTTGCACTTACAGGCTAGTTTTCCCAAAAACATGTGGCACAGTAAGTCTCTAATATTAAAATCTCCTTTTTGGCATGCCTTTCCTCTTGAGAACAAGCACATAATTATTCCTGGGGGCATAGTGCTTGTATCAAGCTTGGGGATGTCCTTAGAATGCCCTCATGTTTCCAAGTTCAGGCAAAAAGAGTGGAGCAAACTGTCTTCTGTCTCCCATAAAAAGAGCTGTGTCTGACAGCACCATGGCACCCACCTTCTGTTTCAGCCCTGGACAGAATGCTAGAACTTCTGCCCTGAGCATTCACTGGGCACTCGGGAGTGCCCTGAAGATAAACTGCAACTTTTTCTTCCTTCCTTTGGTTTTGCTGCTCTTCAAGACTGTGGATATTATAGTATGATGTTAACATCAGTGACTTCTGGGTTCTAAATGCAGCTTTTCTGTAGGGAGGGAATTCTCATCTGATGGACATGCTGGCACCTTGTTCTGAGATCTGTAAGATAAACACAGAATCACAGAATGGTTTGGGTTGGAAGTGGCCTTCAATATTAAACCACTTCTACCCCCTGCCATGGTCAGGGACAGCTCCCACTGTCCCAGGCTGCTCCAAGCCCCATCCAGCCTGGCCTGGGGCACTGCCAGGGATCCGGGGGCAGCCACAGCTGCTCTGGGCACCCTGGGCCAGGGCCTGCCCACCCTGCCAGCCAGCAATTCCTAATTCCCAATGTGCCAAAATCTGTCCCTGCCCTCTGGCAGTGGGAGCCATTGCCTGGGTGCTGTCCCTGCCTGCCTTGTCCCCAGGGGCTGTGCAGCTCTCCTGGAGCCCCTGCAGGCCCTGGCAGGGGCTCTGAGGTGTCCCTGGAGCTTCTCTGGTGCAGCTGAGCAGCCCCAGCTGTGCCAGGCTGGCTCCAGAGCAGAGGGGCTCCAGCCCTGGCAGCAGCTCCGTGGCCTCCTCTGCACTGGCTGCAGCAGCTCCAGCTCCTTCTCATGGTGCAGTCACAGGGCTGGACACAGGACTCCAGATGAGATCTCAGTTGCCATATAAAGGTCATTGTTGTAAAAGGCTTTATTAAAACCAAATTAAAACCGATCTAAGCACAGAATGCAGCTAGGTAAATTCATTCTAATGCAGCTAGATAAATTTGTGTGACTGACTTTTGGTTTGGGCTGTGATGGTTTGGCTTCTCTCTAAGCATGTTTTGCCTCAGTTGAACAGAAGCTTATATTAATCTGGATTTCTTAAAATACTGGCTTCATCAATTTAATTTACAGCACATTTTTGGTGTCACTGCTCCTATCCTTAGGACAGTAGTAAAGAGTTTGAGCCCACAGCTGTAGAAGAGACCCTGAAGACTAGAAGGGCCCTCCTGGGCTTGGAGTGCTGCTCAGTCTGCACTGTGATCCACAGCAGTCTTGGCTGCAGGGAAGAAGCCATTCTAGCAACTTGAGAAAGCTACAGCTGGTCAGAGAATCTTCTGTCAGCTGGGGGCCTTAAGTCTGAAAAACCGAAGTGGTTAATTGCTTTAAGTACCTGAGAGATGGTCTTTATTTCTTGTTTATCTTGGGAAGCTCAGTTAGGAAACTAGGACATTCAGCATCTGATAGAGCGTGTGTAGTTGTGTGGTAGATGGTTTTGTTTGGGGATTTTTTTTGGGATTAATCATTTAGAAAGCCTAGAGAAAAGTCCTGTCAGGCTGTCAGATGGTTCTTATCTGGCCAGCACAAAATGATTAAATGTCTTTATCCATTGCATTTTTCAGGATGACGTTCCGCATCCATTGATTTGTTTGTTTAAATCTCTCCTGTGAGTGTCTCTCTGCTTAGGATTCCCACTGCTTCTCAGCCTGGGCTGATTGCCAGCTGACCTCTTCTCTGATTTCAAGATGAGAGAAGATGCTGCCTGGGTTATCAGGGTCGCTAACAGCCACTAAGGTGGTTCAGTGAGTTTAGCTGCTTGTTTAGCACATGAACCAAACCACTGCCGTTCACCCAGCTCTGATTTCTTCACAAAAAAGATCCTGCTCTGCTGAATGTTGCCACTCTGGATTGTGAGCAAATATAAGAAGGAATCTTGTTTTATCAGAATTCAGGACGTTCTGATGCTCCCCCAGGTGTAACAGACTGTGAAGGCAGCAGGCAGGTTATGCCTGGCTTCCCAACACTGTTTGGGTGTGTTGGTGTCCCTGGAAGTTGTAAATGGTCTCTATTTGAGACCATTTTCTATTTTGAGCAGTAATGCAGTTCTTCTTTCTTTCCGAGTAAACAAACTTCCTCCTTCTCATCTGTATGTGGATTTGGTGGCGTTACAAGCTCTGAGATTCCAGCAGAGTTCCTCTCCGGGGAAACATCTCTGGATTTTGACAGTTACTGTCTCTGGAAGATTCTACTCCCTGTGAGACAAGTTTGTCACCAACTCTCATGAGAGGCCCAGGCTGTGAGAAAACATGATCTGTTATTTCTCAGCTCTGTCTGAGCAAGATTTTGGGGGACATTGCACTTACAAACATAATTCTTGGAACCTCAGTCCTTTTCTGGCAGCATCGGCTTTCCAGCTTGTATCAGCTATATCCCAGTGTAGCTGGAAGGACTTAACAGGAGGAAGAGATGCTCCATTTTTCCCAAGATGTCACTGCCTCAGTGTTAGGGATAAAACAAGGAGGGAGAATGCTGTCTTCTTTTTCTAAGCTGAAACACCCCTACCCTTGTGTCCTCCTTCCCAGTAGACTTGGAAGCATAGTACTACACATAATTCAGGAATCGTTTAGGTTGGAAAAGGTTTTTAAGATGACAAATTCCAACAATATGGTGTCAAATGAGCACCATATTCACCATGTCATACCATGTCATCCAGGGGTACATTCATGGTTTTTTGAACACTTCCAGGGATGTTAACTCCATCGCTGCCCTAGGCAGCCTGAAATTTAATGACAATTTGCTTACAGAAGTAGTTAATCAACTACAAGAAGGGGGGAGCTCTCAGCTTTGATGCAGGACTTCCCTGTGCCATTTTCTTGGAGACACAGGGATGATGTTGCAAGTGATGTGTCTTTTCCTGTGATTTTCTTAAGTCATGATGGATCATTCTTTTCCAAATATGATGCAAGACAAGGGAATGGTGGGCTGCATAGCTCTGATGCATGCAGGGCTCTGTCCTTATGGCAGAGATCTAGTTCCAGAAAGTGAGTGCCTGGTGGGAGACAGAGCTCATGGAGCGGGGCCTGTGGATGATGCAGAGTGTCTGAACTTCAGGGCAAGGTCATCCCTTTCTGATGACAGCTTTTAAAACTAGAACAAAGTTCCCAATATATAGTGTGAAGCCATCCTACTGACCGTACATTGTGGAATGATGAAGAAGAGGCTGTGCTGTCACTTGTGGAACGCTGAGTGTATCCCACAGCAGAGTCATTTCTGTAACAAAACTGTTGTTCGTTTTCCAGGATTGTTTTTCATTGTGGAGGATGATATCAAGATGTTCACTCAGCTGAAATTGGACAAGAGGTTCCACAGCATCCTCAGCATCCTGAGGCACTGCCAGAGAGTGAGAGAGATTCGTGGCTCCGGGCTCATCCGCTACGTCATCTGCTAACAGCTCCCCGTGCGTGACCTGACACCCTGCCCTGCTCTCCAGCAGGGCCAGACAGACAGGGGTTTTCAGGCATCTACCCTAAATTAGGAGTGGCGTTCAAGTATTTGAGTTTTAATTAAGTAAGTTTTTATTTGAGTTTGAATTTGCAAAGTTATGGGAGCTATAAACCTGCGCCGGGAAGTCGGCTGGGCACATTTTATAGTCAGTAAACTTCTCTGCATTTTAACCATGCTGCTTTGGTCCTTTTGTGTTTCTGAGTGTTTTTTTTTCTTTTTTTCTCTGTCAGAGAATTTTTCTCCCGTTTGTTGCCTAAGAGATGAGAACAATGGATATTGGAGACAAAAGATGTGTCAGGGGAGGGGTGGAACTGTGAGGTGGGGAGGAAAAGGGATGCAGTTTGGTACTGTCCCTTAGCTGGGGGGATTTCTCTTAGGAAAGGCAAAGAGGGGCCTGGGCTGGGGGTCAGGGGCTGGGCTTGGCCTTCAGTGCTCTCAGGATTGGAGGGGAGACAGGTGGGGTTTGTGGTTTTGGGTTGTGCTGCGGAGAGAATTCACTGCTCCTGCACTGCTACTGTCCTGCACTGCTTCTCCTTGGCTTGAGTGCGCCTTTGCTTGCGACAGCAGCCATCAAACTGGCACCTTTCCAAGGCCCCGCCTCACGGGGAGGGACCCTTCCCATCTGCTGAAGTGCCTCAGGACTTTCTTAATCTTTCTTGTTACACTAACTGTACATTTTGGAGTTTTCTACATCACCTGAACAGGAAGATCTGAGGAGATCCGACTACTTCTAGACTGATAGGTGATTCTGTTAGTCTTGTGCTTTTCCACCTTCATCATGCAGACAGATTTTTTCCTCAGATACTCAGACTGGCCTGAAACAGTTGGGGTTTGAAATGAAAATATTCACATTAATCATGAAAATTCAGGTCAAACTTGTCCCGTTTTTATTATAGAAGTCTTTATTACAGCTTTTGTTGCTTTCAAATTACTTATTAGCGTAGTAAAGTTCAGAGTAGATCTGTTGTGATAAATATAAACTCCGCAAGTAACAAAAACTGTTTTGATAAGAAAAGCTGTGTTCTTTTTTTCCTGAGCCTATATCTGTTGTTATCCTAACATCTCATCTAAAATGCCTCCTCTTGTCCCCTGTCAGCATTAACATGAAATTTAATGTGCAAAACATTCCAAATGATCTTTGAACTTTGTCAATAAAGAGATTCTGCTGAGTTTCTAGATTCCCTTTGTGTGTGTTGCATTTTGGGGTTTTGCTTTTTGGTCTTTTGCTCTGGAACATAGAGATCCAAGCTGTGGTCTCTACTCTGCATTTTATTGGAATATATTTGAGGAACCTAGAGATTGTTCTTGGCTTCTGATGGGTATTAAAAAGCAAGATCAGATAGTATGCAACTTTACCCTGGTTTTGCCCACTCACTGTAAAGTCCTGTCAGGATTTTTTCTCTTCAGATGTCACTGAACAGTGGTTTTTTATTTTTATTTCCTTAGTACTTGTTTTGGTCTGGGTAAGCTTGGTTGCTGCATGAATTTTTTTCCCCTCCTTTTCTTGTTTTGTTGTGGGGATTGCAGTTTTTGCTTAATTAGATGTTGGTTAACAGCTTTCGGTCTGTTACTCTGGAGTTTTTAATTTTCTGAACTATTTTCCCTCGGGCAGATTCTCACAAATGTGCTCATTATTTTAATCCCCTGTCCTAACGCTGTGTTTTCCTTCTCCCAAGGAGCTCTGCCCATGGATTGTGGTCACCTACTGTGCCCTTCCACTTTTCTTCCTCCAAAAGCTCACGCTGGCCAGGGAGCTGGAAAAGAGCAACTCCCTGGTGTCCCAGGGGCTCGGTGAGCACCTGTCTCCTGTCTTGGATGAGCTTTTTGCTGTGTCCAAGGCATTTGGGGGACAAATTCACCTTCAGGAGCTGCCTGGGTCTGGGTATCATCACAGAGGTGGCATTTGGGACACTAAGGGCTTGCAGGCTCCTAGTTGCTGGCAGCTTTAGTATTGGAGAAATCCAGCAAAGTTCGCCAATTTCCAGCTTGGCACCCCACTGCCTGCCAGGGCGAGTGGTAGCAAACTCGCCTTAGAAAACTGCTGTATTCTGCAGGATGTGCTCTGATTCCTGCCTGTCCAGCGCTCCCTGAATCACCCACCAGCAGACAGAAGGCACAGCCCTGCGTACCAGCCCTGCCAGATGGTTTAATTTAAAACCCCTGAAAGCACAGCCCGTGTGCTCACTCACTGCTGGTGGCAGCTGCCGAAAACAAGGGAACGGAGCAGAGGCAACGCCGATTTAATTGCCTGGTGTGGCAACGAACGAGGAGGGAGCTGTGATCATCCCACAGCCTCAATCCCCAGGGCTCCGCTCGTGATTTCACCCCCGCGGCTCTGCGCCCCCCGGACAGCGGGAGAGAGAGCGGGGGTGATGAACAGTGAACATGCATTTGGGAGAAAAGTCATTGAATATGTGCATTTGGGGAGCAAAGTCATTGGATATGCATTTGGGGAGCAAAGTCATCGAATATGCATTTGGGGACCAAAGTCACTGCATATTCATTTGGGGAGCAAAGTCATTTAATATATGCATTTGGGGAGCAAAGTCATTGAATATGCATTTGGGGAGCAAAGTCACTGCATATTCATTTGGGGAGCAAAGTCATTGAACATGCATTTGGGGAGCAAAGTCTGGGCTGGCCTAGATAAACAGGGTGACAGTGCTGGTGACATCCTGATGTGGTGGGTGTCCCATCAGAGATGACAGAAGTGGCTGCTGAATCCTGCCAGGATGGTCGGTGTGAAAAACATCCATCACCTGTTTTTAAAATTGTAAAAGTTTAATAGTAATAAAATGGTTATAAAAATAGCAATATAATCAGAGTAACAAAAATTTGGACCATTTGGATTAGGACAATGTGAGACAATAGAAACAAAGAGTTATGGACCTCCAGGTACCTTTTCTGGGCAAAATAAGCCCGAAAAAGCACCCATGTTAACAGAGGATTAACCCTTAAAAGCAACAGCCTGTTGCATATTCATACATCTCATACGTGATGCATAAATCCCATTCAAACACAGAATTCTGTCTGGTCAGTGTCAACTTCTTTCTCTTAATCCTAATGGCATCTTGAGGGCTGAGCAAGGCAGGCAGAAGTTCATTTCTTCTGATAATGGAGCAATAAATTCTGTTTCTCTGAAAGATTTAGGCGTCCTGTGGCTCTTCTCTCGCTGCGAGTCCTTTCTTTAAAAAAAGTACCTTACAGAGCATAGTTTCTATTTTAACCTTATGTTATAACCTAAAACTGTATTTAACACACCACCTATTAATGCAGCATAACTTTCTGACACAACACATATAATATTAATTTTAATATTTGCACAAAGCCAATCATAAAATACATTTTTCGCAGTGGGGAATCCCACCGGCGCTGTGCGAGGAGGGCAGGGATGCTGTGCGGAGGGAGGGAGCAGGGCTCAGGGGCTGCCAGGCTGGGCTGCTTGCAGCAAAAAAGGCACCACACACCCCAGGGAAGGTGGCTTTCCTCCCCGTCAGAAACCCATGCACGCCTCCGAAAAGTTGAGACAAAACCAAGCTGGTTTTTAAAACGCTCTTTGTTCCTGCTGCTTTGTTGTTTTGTCTGTTAAGAAAAAAAATATTTTAAAAACAAATAATTTTTTGTTCTCCTTAACTCCTCTTATGAGGAGGCACTAATGGAAATAATTATCGGCAGGAATCAATGCTGGGAGCAGCTCATACCCCTGAGTATTTATGCTGCGTGCTGTTTCGGGAGGCAGTGATTTCCATCTGTGAGAGCACATGTTCCCTTTCACTGCGCCCGTGAGGAGGGAGAGAAAAGGAGCATTTCATGTCATTCATGGATCCCTGCTTGCAGGGAGCTGATGCTGAGCAGGGCTGGCAAGAGCTGCGCCAGGCAACTGGGCAAAGAGGCTCGTGGATACTGAGGAACATCACAGAGCACTCCCTGAGCTGGAAAAGGTTTCTCCCCCATTTTTTATCAAATTTTTATCACATTTTTCTCTTAATTAAAAAAAAAAATGTAGTAAATTAAGAAGTACAAAACCTTTTGTCCAGGATGGTGCATGCTGTGCCTCGTGGGACTGAATAATCCAGACAAACCACAGTGATTGCCATCAAAGGTCTGTTTGCCTTGCTCTGCATGTTGAATTTGGGATCTGTGTGTCACAACCAGGATAATATACAGTTAAACTCTTGCCAAGATTAATATCCCACAATTAGGCTAACCATTTTCCACATTAAAATGGTGCTCCCTTATTAAGTGGCTTTTTTTTTTTAATCTAACTTTTGTGTCACACAGAATTTCCTGGGAATTGGGATGCAGTTAAAATGCAGGAAAACTTGTTTAAACAAAACAGCTTTAAACACGCTGGTGTTTATGTGCAGGCAGAGGTACTTTAACATTTCATGTACAGACAGAAGCATGGAAAAAGTTTACTTCTGCATGTGTTGCTTCCAAAGCTGAATAAAACTCAGTATTTTGGAAAGCTGGGATCAAAACCAATTAGGTGTATTTGTATTTCGGTGTATCAGGTGGTAGTCTCAGTTTTCATGGATGGAGAATTGCAAGAGGAAAATTGGTTTTCCCACTTCCTCTATTCATCATGAATTTACCGAATGCAGTAAAATCAGTGGAATATCATAGTGCTGAATAGCAGCACAATTTTTGGTCTGTTCCAGTTGACTAGTGTGTCTTATTTAATTGATGTGAGGCTGGTAAGTGATGAGGAGTCCAGGCTTTTTCATCAATTCCTGAACTAAAGCTGATTGGACTCTCCTGGCATTGTTTTAAGGCTGTTTAAGGCAAATTTTATGGCTTGATCCAATTCCAAGGTTTGCCCTTTCTCTCCCCTTTTTATTTCCCTCTTTCCCAGATTTCAGGGGGAATTCATTCCCAGGAGCAGCCCAGCTCCTGTTCCCACCTCCTTTTTTGTGCTGGCCAGCCTCAGCTGGCTCATCCCTGCTGATGCAGCCCCTCCTGCCCTGTGCTGAGCAGCAGCACTCCAGCTATGAGCTAATGCCTCATGTTTGATATTTATGCAGCAGCTGAGAAACCTAAATAATTAAATTTCCCTGTGGCCCGAGCAGGAGCTGGACGAGCAGCCTGGGGGATGTGAGCTGTGCTGCCAGCAGGCTTTGCTGGCCTGGTGGTCGCTACCTGTGTGCTCCTCCCTCAGCACAAACTGCCCCCCTGCCCATAAATAATTCAGCTGTGGCTCAGCACGTGGGGTTAACCTTTGGGAACACACCAAGGCTGCTGCTGCGTGCAAACCTTTGTTCTTACAGCAGCAAAACCCTTCTTTCTGAGCAGGGAGAGACCTGCACCGTCCGTCTGGGGGGTTCATTTCACAGCAACGGCCCCAACTAAGCGTGATTTGGTTGTTGTGCAAGTCTGAGATTTATTCCGACCAGTCAGATGTTTGGTTTAATAATCCACATTATCCCTGTTGTTTTAGTAGTCTGGTTTTCTGTGGTGCTTTCAGCTGTGTCACAAAGTATGCAGGGATGTCAGGAGGGCTGAGAGTTGCTACAGGACTCACTGCGGGAGCATCAGAGTGCTAAATCCCAGCCTAGTTACTCCTGGGCTTCATCTGGGCATCCTCTTGTTCTCAATTACAAGCAGGTGCAATGAATTATCCAGGTGTTCAAGGTGCTGTGTCGGTGAAATTTGTTAAAATCCAGCATCCAGACATCCCTGCTTCCCTACCTCAGGCATCTAACGCTGCCTCCCCTTCTCCTGGTGCCTCATCCCGGGGTGATGGCAGGCGGAGATACCCGTGGGAAAGAGAGGCTTTGCAGGTTGGGGATGAGTCACTCCAGAGGCTGGGAATGAGCTGGCCAGCAGTGGTAGGTCAGAGGAGACCTGATGGCCCCAGCAGACCACAATTAAAGCAGGAATCCATTGGTGCGGCTATGGCAAAGTGAGCCAGTAAATGCCGATAGGATCTGGTCTCCCAAACTGTTAGAAATGGAAAGCAGTCAGTCAACATCCCAATTACAAAGAGGACTGGGCTTGGACTCTCTCTGTGAGGTCCTGGCTCCTGGTAGGAGAAATTCAAGAGAATCTGTGAGATAGTAGTGATGGCTAGGAAGGGATGAAAGCGAAAAGCAAGGAATTGGGCTCATTTGGTGTAGAGAGAGATGCAGAACCCTCAGTGGTGTGTCCTGGAGGGTGATAAAAATCATGGGAAGGTGTGAGTGCAGGGGAATGATGCAGGAGCACTGCGGCCGGCCACACCCTCAGTTACACCAAGCCTGCAGCAAGACCTCAAAGAGCTCATCATCCATCCTCTCAGACATGTAATTTCAGAGTCTGCTAGCTCAGGCTAATTGCTCCTGGAACGGGCTTGTTCCTCCCTTGCAGCAGCAGCGGCATCCCGGACATCCTGCCCTTCCCTCTGCCAGACCTGGGGAATAACTGCAAAGGGAGAAAAAGGCCCATTAACCTTTGCTGTCCGTCTTTTCTTGCTGTAATCCAGTTGGTGTTTGCCTTGATGGTGATAATTACACAGAAGTATGTAATTGCAAGACAAATGTTTAATTAAGAGCAGGTTTGTTGCTAGTCTCTTGTCTGCTTCCATCTGGGAAGAGCGTGGTTGCGCCGGTTGTCTTGGCAGCCCGGATCGAAGGTCTAACGAGCCCGTCCTGCACCCTTGCTAAAGAGGAAGGAAATAAATGAAATTAATGCACTAATGGGACCCCTCGATCCCCTCCTGCTGCCATAGGAGCTTCTCATTTCTGTATAATACTTTGCTCAAGACCCGCATATTTTATGGTGGATAAAGCAGGTTTATTTAAGTAGAATAATTTGGGATGGTGTGTCCTGCCTGGTCATAGCTTCAGGAAAGCTTGTAAGAAAAACTGCTCTTCCAGGTGCTGCAGTTATCTGCATTTAGATGAGCTTAAATCAAAATTTCATTTTTCTAGCTCTTTAGCAATGCCCGGTAATGTATTCCTGCAATATCCTTCTAAACCCAAAAAAACCCCTTGGGTTGAGGTTACTTGTTTAGGCATGTCTGAATAAATGGGTTGTGAATTCTCAACCTGTGCTGCTGCTTGGGAAGACTTACAAACACAAAGGTGGCCCTGTAAGCTGACTGCACAAAGAAATGGCATTAAAAATATTCCTCTTCTCATCACTCCTTGGTGCAGAGGGTGTCTGGGGCAGAGCTGTCTCCCTGCCTCAGCAGCAGCGAGCATCAGCTGCTGAAATAATTCAGATATGTTCTCCCACTGGGAAAGCACACTGATCTTAATAGGGGTTTTTAATTAAATAATATGCTGGCTGTTACAAGCTGGAAATACTTTGTGTTTCGCGTTTATTCTTTGCAGCAGCGTTTCCTTCTGGTTGTCACTCGGTTGCTCGAGGAGAGAAAGGCTCGGGAATTTCTCCGCGCTGGGAAGCAGCCCCGGGAGCTGCCCACAGGCTGCACGCTGAGGATGGGCGATGGAAATGCTCATGTGAGCAGCTGGGCAGGTGCTGACCCTGCAGGTCCTGTCACGGATCCATCCCAGCCCAGCACCGGGGCTCTCCTGGCCAGACGGGAGGTTTGGGAATCTTTCCCTTAGATGGTTGCAGTTTATTGCAGCCCTGAGACGTGTGAAGAGTCTCTGTTTCGGCCCGCATGTTCAAATAATGAGTTGGAGCTCTTCAGCTTTCTGTCTCAGAGTTGTTTACTGTATCTTATCTATAAAGATTTTTCTCCTGCCCCGCCAAGGTCCGTCCAGCAGGACAGTTCCAGGCACTCTGCCTGCCCCCGGAGCGGTGCCATCTCTACACTACAAAATACGTATAACATGTTTACAATTACTTTCCGATACCCACCACCTATGCCAAACAGTGAGCTTCCACTCCAAGCCAATCCAAAAGTGCCAACAGCACAGAGAAGAAGGAGGAGAAGGAGAAGGAGAAGGAGAAGGAGAAGGAGAAGGAGAAGGAGAAGGAGAAGGAGAAGGAGAAGGAGAAGGAGAAGGAGAAGGAGAAGGCTGGACACACCCAAGTCCCTCCATCCTGTCCCCAAAACCCCCATTCCAAAAACCCCAAAATCTACTTTTTCACCTAGTGATAATTTTATTATTATGATACTATTTATTATTACACAGAAGTTTTTCTATGGCTTTCAGGTCTTCATCCAAAGCTGGTATTTTGCTCCATGGGTCATAATCAAACCCACAGGTGTTCAGGGCTGTGTGCCAGAGTCTGTGAGCCCCCTGGCAGGGGTCCTGGCAACTCTGGACACCCAGAGGGATGCACTGAGTTCTGACAGCTTTCCCCTGCTGATAACGAAGCGGGCAATCAGGCTGGAGAGCAGCACTTCCAGGGAGTGCTGCAAACCCAGGGAACACAATCACATCCCTTTTCACCCCACGCTGTGTGGGGCAGAGCCCGGAGGTGCCATGGTGTGAAAAATGCAGGTATTTTATGATTGGATTTTGGCAAATATTAAAATGAATATTATATGTGTTGTGTTAGGAAGTAATGCTGTATTAATTTTCTTAAGTACTGTGTTAAATATAGTTTTAGGTTATAAAAATTGTTAAAATAGAAACGATGCTGTGTAGGATACTTTCCTTTAAAGAAAGGGCTTGCAGTGAGATAGCAGCCACAGGACACCTGAATCTTTTGGAGAAAAAGAATTTATTCCCCTCTTATCAGGAGAAACTAACTTCTTCCCACCTCTCAGGCGCTGTTAAGATTAGGAGGAAGAAGTTGATGATGACCAGAGAGAATCCTGTATTTGAATAGAATTTATGCATCATGTATGAAGTGTATGAATATGCAACAGGCTATTGCTTTTAAGGGTTAATCCTTTCTTAACGGGTGTCCTTTTTCAGGCTTGTGCTGCCCAGAAAAAGGTACCCGGAGGTCCATAATTCTTTGTTTCTATTGTCTCATATTGTCCTAATTCAAATTGTCCAAATTATTATTACTCTAGTTGTATTACTATTTTTATAACCATTTTATTACTATGAAACTTTTAAAATTTTAAAAACAAGTGATTGGCATTTTTCACACGTGGCAGCACTGCGGGCAGGAGCAGAGCGGGTACCAGGGCAGGCCAATCAACATTTCAACAGCCTCAGGTGCTGGGAGCGAGCCTGTGGGGCAGGACCCCTGTTTGTGGATAAAACTGAGGGGTGTTGAGGGGTGTCTGTGCTGCTGGGCCCTGCCTGCCCCGCGGCCGCTGTCCTTCCCTCCTGGAGGATTGAGGCGCTCCGGCAGCTCCATCGCCTGCCGGGATGCGCTCCTGGAGTTTCTGCCTGTGCAGGTGTGAGCTGAGCTCTCTGTCGAGCACCTGAGCCAGAGGCTCCGCAGGTCCCAGCCCCAAACTGTCACAAATTGTTTGGCTCAGTCCGGGTCGCTGATGTTTCGTGCTGCAGTGGGAAGCAGGAGGGGTTTCCTTGTGGCCATGCCTCAGTGTCCCCGGTGGTTCCTAGGCATTGTGCAAAAGGAAGATGAGGTTCACGAGCCAGTGAAGCTGCCACTAAATACTTCCTGACCCAAGCAGCTGCTTCTGCCTTGTCTCGTTCTGCTTTTGTCTCGTTCTCCAGCATAACCAATGCATGACATACCACACAATGGGACATCACCCAACTTACCCACCCAACATCCTGCCTGATCCCCACTTCAGCAATCACAATAAAACTAGGACTAGCACCGTTCCACTTCTGATCGCCAGAAGTACTCCAAGGCTCTCCTCTCACCACTGGCCTCCTCCTATCCACCGTTATAAAACTCCCCCAATCATGCTACTCTACATAACCTCACCCTCACTACACCCTACGCTCTTAACTATCCTAGCTATCCTCTCGGCAGCCCTGGGAGAATCCCTGTTGTGCAAAAGGAAGATGAGCTGTTAAGGCATTTAAGTACTTCCCAAGGCCACACCAGGAGCAGGTGGTTGAGGCTGCACACAAAGCCTTTTGTCCCTGGCTGCCACCTCCCCACCTTCCCCCGAGCTCCAGCCTTGCAGATCCCTGCCTGAGGAGTGATGATTTTTGCTCACAAACTTGACAAGCTCCACGTTAAAACCACTTGACTGCACCTTTGCCCCTTCAGCTCGGGAAGCCCTGATGTTTCTGCCTTAACAGGGAAAAACCTCTCCCAGTATTCAGCTTAAATCCAGACATGGCTGAGGAAAACCTCTCACCCTTGTGCCTGGCCTTGGAGGCTGCTTAGTGCGAGCTCTGGCCCTGCACCTCTCCCTCTTCTCTAAGCGAAACCAGCTCTTCCTCCTTGTCCTGGTGTCTCCGCAGCCAGGGACGCTGCTGCCAGGAATTGGCAGGAATGTCCCTTCCCACTTTGCTTGGTGGATTTTGGTGCCACCATTTGTGGGGCCAAGCATTGCAAACCCCGCTCATGGCCAGGGACACCAGGCTGAAAGGGGTGAATTTCCCACCAGAATCGTTCCCTTACTAATGGTTTGCAACTTTTAATTTGGGTCCTCACCTGAACACGCAGGATGTGCATCTTCTGTGATTTGCGGGTTTTCTCCATATTTGTACTGTTCCTCTGGTTCTTCTTGATGGTGGTTTTGAGGTGTCTGTGCCCAGAAGTGTACGGAAGAGATGGGAAGCAGGTGAAAAATGGGAAATTCCACCATCTCTGGGGCTCCTTGCCTCCAAACCCAATGCAGGTGCTGCTGCAGGAGCTCTTCCCCAGGTGCAGCCACGTGCCTCTCTACCTCTCCCACCCAAGCTTCAGATTTGCACCCTTGGATGTTGCTTTGCAGCCCCACGGTTGGATTTTTTACAAGCCTCAGGAAGAGCTCCTGGAAACAGAGCAGGGGAGAGATGTTCTGCAGAACGTTATCAGAAGCATCAGAAAACAGCAAACCAGCCTTTCTTCTGGATGCTGGAAGCACAGAGAGGTGGGGGTGGGACTCAGACCTGCAGAGCTTTGTAGAGCTAGCTTTTGGAGCAGATCAAGCTTAAAACACAGGCTTTGGAAGGCTCAGCTTTTGGAGCAGATCAAGCTTAAAGCACAGGCTTTGGAAGGCTCAGCTTTTGGAGCAGATCAAGCTTAAAGCACAGGCTTTGGAAGGCTCAGCTTTTGGAGCAGATCAAGCTTAAAGCACAGGCTTTGGAAGGTTCAGCTTTTGGAGCAGATCAAGCTTAAAGCACAGGCTTTGGAAGGCTCAGCTTTTGGAGCAGATCAAGCTTAAGGCGCAGGCTTTGAAAGGCTCAGATTTGGAGCAGACCAAGCTTAAGGTGCTGGCTTTGGAAGGCTCAGATTTGGAGCAGATCAAGCTTAAGGCACAGGCTTTGGAAGGCTCAGCCCAGCTCAGGGCTGCTGCAAGATGTTCTGGTGCTGGATTTGGTGTTTCCTTTCATCTGCCTTCAGCAGGGGTATTTTCACCCAGCCAGAGCTGAGGTCCTGCCTCTTCTGCAGCATGGGAGCACCAGGCTGCCTCCCATGATGGATGGGGAGCCCAGGCAGGGAGTTCTTGCCCTGGTGGCTGGGGAAGACAATTCCTGCTTTTTTCACCTCTACAAAGTGCCATTGCAAGGCACAAAGAACACAGAGGGAGGTGACAAAGAAATGATGACATGGCCTGAGCAGCCACCCTTTATCTTCACTTTTTATCCTTTGATTTCATCTGGCTTGATTCCCTAACACCTAACCCTGGTGTGGGGTGATACAAAAGGTCTACCAAATGCTTTCTCACCCCAAAAGCAGTGAGGAAAGGGGCTGAAGCTCTGACTCCTCTCTGTGCCCACGTCTGGGGGACGATGCCTGGGAGGGCACCTGGGCAGTGGTGGCACTGGTGGCTGCAGGGAGGCTTCTTGCAAAGATGGTGAATTCTAATTTATTCCCACCTCTGACCCCAGCAACCACAAAAGGGTGCTTGGAAATCTCCATCTGAACCACTCCTTTTTTTAAAAATAGACCAATCTGCATCCAGATCTAGCCAGTGGAGGGTCCCTCCTGCTTGGTGTGGCCACCAAATCCTCTGTGCTCTGACCCCAAAGTGCATCCAGGCCCCCGGTCCCTCTGGTTTTCTGGCTTCCTACATGTGCCCACAGAAACCATCAGAAATCTGATCTGTGTATTCAGGAGTCTCCTTTATTCTCCCAAAGGCTTAATTGATTTTCTCTGTCTGCTCTTGCTGGGCCTAATATTACTTGAATGGCTCACTTATATGAATTAGCTTGATTAATGGCAGCACCCAGACACAAAGCTCCTCAGCCTGCTTGTGCTTTTCATGCGAGCTTTTCCAACCTCTTATTCTCCTCTGCTGAGGCCAGGCTTTAGCCCCAGCTGGTGGGAGCAGCAGCCCACAAACACACAGAGAATATACAAATAGAGTTCCTCAGATGAGGTAGAATTTCCCCGGCTGAAAACATCAAGTTACAGATTAATTTGTCGCACACAAAAAAATCCTGGAGTGCCTTCCTGCTCCTCAGGCCTTGTCACTGGTGCTGTCGCTGGCCTTTGGTGACAGCAAAGGTGTCACCAAGGTGAGGTGCTCGGGGTCTTCTGCAGGCTGTCCTGCTTCTTCCACAGCAGCCTGGCCAGGCTCCCCTGGCTGTCCAAGGACTGGCTCTGGCAGCTGCAGCCTCCTCCAGACCAAAGGCTCTGCCTGGCACCAGTGGCCCAGCTGGTAATTCTGGTTTGTTCTTCACCTGGAAGTGTCTGGGAAGGACCAGAGAGGTGAAACCAGCGCAGGGTCTGTGAGTCCATGTGAGCTGGGACTGATGCTGCCCTCAGCCCTCACCAAAGCAGCTCTGGCTGATCCAGACCCTTTCCCAGGGACAAACCGCATCCTTTCCACGGTGAAACCGGACCGTGCTTGCCTGTTCTTGGGGACACTCAGAGGAAAAGTGGGACCCAACATCAGCTGTGCCCCTGGAACTGGGAGCCCCACGCTGAGGGGCACAGCCCCACATCCCCGAGATGCGCAGGGTGTCTCTGCTTCGGCCCGTGCAGCTGAAGAACGAGTCTGGACTCTTCACTTTTCGGTCTTGAGGTTGTTTATTAATTCTTATCTATAAAATTTTCATTCTGCCCAGCCGAGATCTGCTCAGCAGGGCAGCCACAGGCACTCTGTGTTGTCCTTTTATACTACAAACTACCTATAACATATTTACAGTTAATTCCCAGTACCTATCACCTATGTTAGACAGTGCACTTCTACTCTAAACCAATCCCAAGGTGCCAACATCACTGCAGAAAATGGAGAACAAGAAGAAGAAGAAGAAGAAGAAGAAGAAGAAGAAGAAGAGGAGGAAAGGCTGGACAGACCCAGATTTCTCCATCTTGTCCCCTTAACCCCCATACCAAACATCCCAAAATCTACGTTTTCACCCTGTGATCATTTTGTTATTACACTATTGAAACCTATGTGACTTTCACATCCTCATACAAAGTTGGCAACTTGCTCCAGGGGTCAAAATCAAATCCCCAGGTGCTCTGGGCAGCATGCCAGGGTCTCTGAGCCCCACAGTGGGGTCCTCGGCAGCTCTGGACACCCGGAGGGATGCACTGAGCTCTGACACCTCATCAGCTGAGCCCCAGGACAGTGACACTTTGCTGCAGACACCAGGAAAAGAGAGGCTGGGAGGAGCAGCCCGCATGTCCCACACAGCAGAGCACTCCTGCAAGGACCAGTGGGGACACACGAGGCTTGCTGGCTGGTCCCAGGCACCAAAGCAGTGCCTGGAGCCACCAGGAGTAGACAGCCAGGAGGAGTGAGCAGGTGCCTCCACCAGGAGTAGACAGCCAGGAGGAGTGAGCAGGTGCCTCCACCAGGAGTAGACAGCCAGGAGGAGTGAGCAGGTGCCTCTACCAGGAGTAGACAGCCAGGAGGAGTGAGCAGGTGCCTCCACCAGGAGTAGACAGCCAGGAGGAGTGAGCAGGTGCCTCCACCAGGAGTAGACAGCCAGGAGGAGTGAGCAGTTGCCTCCTGTGCCTTTTGGACAACCCCTCCAGCACAATCCAGCTCCAGAGACCTGTGAGGAGGTGATTGGGGAGCTGGGGATGCTCAGCCCAGCCCTGCCCTGTGTTCCCTGCCTGATTTTGGGGCTCAAGCTCCCCAGGGATGGCCTTGCCAGCGTTGCCCAGACCCATGTGGCTGCCGAGCCCCAGCTGGAGGGGAAGGACAGGCTCTCAGCTCTGCCATCATTGCCGTCTCAGCAGCAGCCAAATTTTCCTGTGCTGCTGGGGGTGCTGCCACATGTGCCAGCAATCCACAGCATCACTGCCTGCATCCCATCCTGGGGCTGCTGGACCTCCTGGAAGGGCGAGCTGCTGGAAGGGAACACCCAAGGCTGGTAAATGCTTGTGGCTGGAAGCAGTTGCAACATCAGAAAATCCACAAAGAACTCCCGAAGTTTTATTTGTAAATTACACACTTGGCACGGGAATTGCTGTTAGTCTCCCACAGTAAGCACACAGCAGTGTGGCTTGGATAAAGAGATAGGACTGGATGTGGGGTGTTTCCATGTGCTCAGCCTGGGGTGGAGAGCAGCTCTGCCTCACTGCCTGCCTTGCGCTTGTGAACTCCCAGCAAAGAACCTCTAGAAAAGGCACAGCAGTGTTAATTAAAAGCTGCCTTGGGCATTATCTCAAGTGCTCTCCCCATGAGACTCTCGGATGCTGCTGGCAGTGCTGGCTGGGAAGTTTCTCTGCAGGGAGGTCAGTGCCAGCTCCTGGAGCCCTTTGCAGTCCCAGATGTGGAGTGTTTGGGGTTCAGGTGTGAATTTCCCCCTATGGAAAGGCTAACACAGATGGACACTGCTCAGCTTCAGTGTGTCTTGGGATCAGAGAGGCCGGGCAGCTTCCACCACCTCCAAAACAGGTTCTTAAGCTTCAAAACCACTATTTGCAATGAGAACAGCAGGGCAGGAAAATGGCCAGTCTTGGGGGAGTTTAAAAAAATAAAAAGTTATCTTGGTGTGCACTTGGCATGGCGGTGGTTTCTGAGGCTGGAACTCTCCCAAGGCTCTGGATCTGGAGCACAGAGGGCTGGAGTTTCTTGGTTTGGAAAGACAGGAGTCTGATAAGGATGGCAGGAGCCTCCCCTGAAATGGAGAATGTAAACCCTCCCCACCCTTCCCAATTGCTATAAATTTTAAATTAAGGGGCTCTCAGGCAAAGATATGGGAGCAGGAAATAACAGTTCTTTAATAGGAAAAAAAAAAAAAAAAAAAAAAAGATAAAATAAACAGTGCAGTACACTAGACAACATTGACAGAGTCAGAACCCAATCTGACACCCTGTGGGTCAGGGTGTTGGTGGCAGTCTAATTGGAAATGTGGCTGCAGTCCTCCTGGAGTGTCAGGTGTGGTTCTGTTGGAGTAAGGGGAATATGTAGTGAAGGATGTATTCTTTCTCTAAAGATCCAGTGGAAGAAGAGATATCTGCTGTTCGTGTGGAGAATCCAGTGGAGAAAGCTGTGCTGGTGTCTAAAAAATTCTGGATCATATCCGGGTAGCAATGCTCGGCTCCTCCCTCTGGGCGGAGCATCTCACAATGGGATGTTACAGTTCTTATCAGCCATGCAGTGACAGTCAATAGTCTGTTATCAGCAGACATCCCCTCCCGAGGGAGGTGTGACTGTGGTCACTCAGAGAGAGAGATAAGGCAAACTTGACAAAGGTAATCTGCCATACAGATGGGAATGGCAATCTTCAACATGGAGGACGCCTCATCTGGGCTGTCCCTGCAGGAGAGAGCATCTCCTGGCACACAGACCACTGCAGAGGGCACAGACAGCTCCTTCAGCAGTGCCATCCCTCAGCCCCCTGCCCCAGCCCCTCAGACACCACCGGGGCTGCTGCAGAGCCATCCTGCTTAATTGGGACCTCGGGGAGGCAGTTCCCCTTCTGAAGCATGCTTTCTTCTAATTAGCAGGTAAAATAATCTGGGGATAAATAGGAAGACCATTACTAAGTCCCATTTTTATTTCTCTTGTGCTTCCCATGCTTCACCCCAGATAATTTGGAGCAATGCCTGGTGAAAGTCCATGCAATGGATAACCAGGCTGCTTGTTTTCTGCAGGCTCAGTCCTGCAAACAGCCAGGAATGCAAATGCTGGCAGCTGGCAAAGCACAGGGATAACAAGGTGGGGAGGTGAGTTGTTCCTTGGATGGCTCCTCTCTTAAAGCTCAGCTGGGATCCACGTATTGAAAGGGATTTACTCCAAAGGGTGGGGGTGTAGAAGATTTGAGGTGGTGCTGTTTCACCTGGGCATCATCTCCATCTGATACTGTGGGGACAGCCATGACAAAAGAAAGGCCTCTGCTTTCAGAAGGAAAACCACCATTTTTGAAATAATGCTATCCATTTTACCTCTTGTGGCTGGATTTCTGCTGTGGGTAGGGTCAGGAATGCAGCAGATCTGCGCTCTCCCAGAGCTGTAAATCTGCACTGCACAATTTGTGTGGGGCCTTCCTGCTGTGCCTGGGCTCTCCCAGAACTGCAAATCTGCACCCCACAGTCAGTGTGGGGCCTTCCTGCTGTGCCTGGGCTCTCCCTGTCCATGATGTCTTTGTGTCCAGAAGCTGTGGGGGCTATGAGCAGGCAGAGGCTGTGCTTTCAATTAAAGCCTTTATTAATGAGCAAAGTGCCAGCATGAATGGGCTGTGTGGCCAGCAGGAAGGATGCTGGGCAAGGCAGGAGGTGCTGTGGTGTGAGGGAGCTCCTGCTGGCCAGTACAAAATGCTCCAGCACTGTCTGGGCTGGGACAGGGGCTATGGCAAAGTCTGGGCTCTCCAAGGCCATCCCTGACGGAGCACCAGGATCTGGGAGCTGTCACCTCAGGGTTTTCCTGTGCCATGCCTCCTCTCCAGCATGCTCTGGGTGCTCACAGAGCACCTAAAAAACAGCAGCAGGAGGTGAGAAGTGGTGGGGATGTGCGTGGGCAGAGGGGAGCGCCCCTGGTGCCAGGAAGTTGTGACAATCCCAAGGATTTACAAAGGTAAATCCTGCCTACAACATGAGAGATGCTTCATCTTTTTTCTTTGCCTTGGCAGTTTTAGGTCAGTTTAATGGAACAGAAGGAAAATGAAACCTCCCAGGAAGCTGGTGCTAAACTGGTGACAGTCTGGGAAATCAGAAGCTTGGCTCTTGGCTAGTTCTGCTGCCTGTGAGGTGCAAGGAGCAGGCTGGGATCCCTCACAGCTGGTCACTGCCAGTGCTCGCCACTCTTGTCCTGGCCTGGTGCTGGGTGGGTGCCCCAATACCAGCATTAAATCAAATGTGATGTGATGGGGAAAGAAGATGCTATTGTTCTATTTGTCCTTACTTTTCTATTTCTTACATCATTTTTCTGCTAATCTATCTCATGGCTACACCTTAGCTCTAATTGCAGTTCTGCTGTCTCTAAAGCCTGCCTTTTACAGCTTTCCCAAAACCCTCTAATTTTATAAATTCCCATACTAAACTGGTGACAGTCTGGGAAATCAGAAGCTTGGCTCTTGGCTAGTTCTGCTCCCCGTGAGGTGAAAGGAGCAGGCTGGGATCCCTCACAGCTGGTCAGTGGCAATGCTCACCACTCTTGTCCTGGTGCTGGGTGGGTGCCCTGATACCAGCATTAAATCAAATGTGATGTGAGAAAATGCAGGGAGGAGTGAATAAACTGTCATTTCAGGATGCCAGGGGGCCTGGGTGCAGCTGTGGGGCAGGAAGGAGGGCACAGGGACAGACAGTGTGGGCACAGAGCGTGAACAAGTACCTGCAATAAAAATGAAGTACATGGGTTGTGCTGTGATTTTGCTTTCTCCACACAGACCCAGCCCCAGGAGCTCCATGTCTGGACATCGTCTCTGCTCACCACTCCATCATTGTCACACCAGCTGCTCTGTGCTGTGCTCTGCCACACCCCCAGCCCTGCATCCAGGGCTGCTCCAAGGCATCTCCCACCCCTCCTGCTGCTCCGTGGAGTTCTGCATCCCTCATGGAGCCGTGGAGGAGCTAGCAGGGCCTAGGGCAGCTCTTCCCCTCTGCCTGGAAGGTCCCATGCTCTGACATCTCCTCCTTCAAAGCATTCCCGTTTCCAAGAGGCAGACTCTGGTGGGAGCTGTTTCCCCAGAGGACACCCCTGAGAGTGCCTTGGCTCGTGTCCTGGTGTCCAGTAGTGGTTTGAGCCCAGAGCCAGGGTCACTGCCAGCCTGGCAGTGCCACACTGGCAGCCTTGCTCCACCAGCCCCAGGTGAGCCAGACTCACTTCTGAGAGGCACAGACTTGCTCCCTGAGCTGCCCTAAAGGTGAGGAGGCAGAGGGAGGGGATGCCTGCCCCAAAGGCTGGTGTTCGTGGTGATGTCCTCAGCCCCAGTGGGACCCCAGAGCCTTCCCCAGCCTGCTCCTTCCACCTTACTGGCAGCAGAACTAGCCAAGAGCCAAGCTCCTGATTTCCCGAACTGTCACCAGTTAGTGTGGGAATTTGTATAATTAGAGGGTTTGGGGAAAGCTGTAAAAGACAGGCTTTAGAGACAGCAGAACGATAATTAGAGCTAAGCAGTAGCCATGAGATAGGTTAGCAGAAAAATGATGTAAGAAGTAGATGTAAGGACAAATAGAACAATAGCATCTTCTCTCCCCATCACATCACATTTGATTTAATGCTGGTATTGGGGCACCCACCCAGCACCAGGCCAGGACAAGAGTGGCGAGCACTGGCAGTGACCAGCTGTGAGGGATCCCAGCCTGCTCCTTGCACCTCACAGGCAGCAGAACTAGCCAAGAGTCAAGCTTCTGATTTCCCAGACTGTCACCAGTTTAGAATCAGCTTCCTTGAAAGTTTCCTTTTCCTTCTGTTCCATTAACTGACCTGGAGCTGCACCAGCACTGGTGCTGCAGCACCGTGACCCCGCGGGTGCAGGGTGGGGCTGCTGCACTCCATGCACAGCTGCCCACCTGCACAGCTGCTTCCTAGACGCTGATATTTGAGTATCAATCTGATTTATAACACCCAGGGGAGAGATGAGAGTGCGTGAGAAGGATTGAGCAGAGCACACGGCGAGCCGCA
This sequence comes from Melozone crissalis, assembly GCF_028551555.1. Lineage (NCBI taxonomy): Eukaryota > Metazoa > Chordata > Aves > Passeriformes > Passerellidae > Melozone > Melozone crissalis. The sequence continues at coordinate 22,062,816 of NW_026535814.1, forward strand.
GCAGTTTTATTTCCTCAGATTGACACTCACAGCACTTTTCTGTCCTGCTGTTTTTAATTTCCACTTTATTCTTCTACATTAATACTACTCTGGGGCAGTTGATCACACATTGCTGTCACACATTTCCCTGGGGAATTAATCTTTTCCTGGTGGCAGCAGTGGGAAGGCAGAGCAGTTTCAGAGGTGTGAGTAACCCAGGGCTAGGGCGCCTGGACTACTCCAGTGAAGCTTTACAACAATGTGCAAACCACACCAAAGCTGTGCCAGAGCCCTGCCAAGCAAGGCACCTCTGAGCAACAGGCAGGGCAAAAAAGGTGCATGCATTATTAAATGGCATTTTTGTTCTGCGTGCTGGAAATACAAACTGACCTTTATGAGGGCCTGAATATGAAACATGGGCATGGCAGGCTCGCTCTGGCCTGGCCATCAATCAGCCTCTCCTTTGGTGCTCCTGCACGAAAGGTTAGGAAGTCAAAAGAGCTTTTTAAATGTTTCATGCTGTCCTTTCCTCCCTGTTTGGAGAGCTGCTCGCTCAGAGCAGTGTGAGGCTGAGGCAGTGATTCAGGCAAGTGCTGTACCCAGCTCTCTGTGAGGCAGCTGGGCTGAAATCAAAACATCATAGAATCCTTTAGGTTGGAAAAGCCCTCCAAGGCCATGGAGTCCAGCCATCCCCAGCACTGCCAAGGCCACCATTACCACTATCCCATGTCCCCAGTTGCCACATCCACACAGCTTTTAAAGCCCTGCAGGGATGCAGACTCCACCACTGCCTTGGGCAGCTGTGCCAGGGCTGAAGAAGCCTTTCCATAGAGGAATTTTTCCCAATATTTGATCTAAACTTACCCTGGCCCAGCCTGAGGCCGTTCCCTCTGCTCCTGTCCCTGTTTCCCCCGGCTGTGCCCTCCTGTCAGGAGCTGTGCAGAGCCACAAGGGCCCCCCTGAGCCTCCTTTGCTCCAGGCTCAGCCCCTGCCCAGCTCCCTCAGCCTCTCCTGGGGCTCCAGCCCCTTCCCTGCTCCGTTCCCTGGGGCTCCAGCCCCTCCATGCCTTTCCAGCCTGGATGGGGTGGCTCTCCACGGGCTCCCATCTGTGCTGGCCCCAGATCCCCCACAGTTCCCCGGCTCAGCCGCCTGCTGCTCCCAGAGAGCTGGGATTTGTTTACTATGCACCAATTTATTTCATTTTCAATTTAAAATATAAAAAGTACGTGGGTTACAGCAACATAATTTGCAGCTTGCTGATTAATAATACAGCTGACAGAACAAAATTGGGCTGCGAGCTCGAAGTGCTGAGGAAAGCTAAAATTTAGTGAGCAGTGTGTGGATGTAGGGTAGGCAGCCTGCAGCTGGCAGAGGAGGCTGCTGAGGCCAGAAACACTGTTTGCTTTTTTAGCTGCCTCACACACAAACCCTGGCTCACAAATCCCCTTCCCCCTGCCCTGCCTGGCTTGGAGATGGTCAGCACTCCACTGGAGAAGCCTGTAAGGAAATTGATCCGAGGAGAGCAATTCCTAAGTGTTCTCCATCCACACAGAGAGAAGGTAACCCACTCAGCAACGTGGGTTTTTCCCCCAAGGGCATTGAGATGTTGCCCAGCAGACAGGGTTTAGCACCTCTGGAAATGCAGCTGGTTTCACACCAGTTCTTCATTTATGGTATTTGTTATGAAAAAAAGAACTCTGCCTTCGTTCTGGAAAAAAGAACTCTGCCTTTGCTCTCTGCCTGTTGTGTCTGGGCCTGTGAAGGCGTTAAAGATTAAGGGGTGTGCTGCTGCAGGTAGGGTTCATCCAAGGCGTTAAAGATTCATCCCGGGGTGCGCTGCACCAGCTCTGCACGGTGCTCCAAGGGCTGGTGGAGCTCCAGGGATGTGTCTGGAAAAGGTGGTGCCGCGGCTGCCGAGGAGGATGTGCTGAGTGTGCTGTACCCAGCGGGCAGCGACAGTGCCAGCCTGACTGGTGTCACTTCACCGGTGTCAGCACGCCCGGATCTGGCAGGGGATGTCTGAAACTTGCTCCTGATGAGACACTCCAGTCCCTTTTATTTTAGCAGCCAGTGATTTAAACCCTGAAAGAGGCTGAATGCATCCTGTGATGGGAGACAGAGGGATATTGCGCAAGACAAGCACTTTGCAGTGAGTGTGACAGCCCTTTTATACAAGCACGGTGAAATCCAGCCCCGAACAGGGCACAGGCTCCCAGAGCAGCCTGAGCATCCCTCCTGTGCCTCTTGGCTCCTCCGCCTGTGACGGGGGTGGATCTCGGGCTGTGGGGCTGTGGCTGGGTGATGAAAATGCTCCCTCAGCCCACGACAATAAAAGTGTTGGAAATGGAGATAAGCATCCTCTCCCTGAAGGCAGCATCCGACAGCCCACGCCTGGCAAGGCAGGACTAAAGCCACGCCTTGCTGCGTTTGACTCACCTGTGCTCGTGGCTGTCTCTCACCGCGGAGAGAGAGAGCCTGGATTAAAAACCACAGCGCCGGGGCGAGAAAAAGAGATGGTCACGGCTCCCGCTACCCACACCCACCCCGGGCACCGCCGGCTCTGATCGAGCGTGCCAGAGCCCTCCTCAGCAATCACCGGGAAATTGATGTAAACACTCCGGCAGCTTTCTGAGAGCTTTCCTTCCCCTGCTCGAAAAGAGATGCGCACCATCCCTCGCGCTTGAGGATGCCGCGCAGATTATCCAGTCAGGGGCCGCGATTATCTCGTCAGGCTCCGCGGTGTTTAATTAAGTTGTTTGTGGCGCTGTCGGTCTCCATCCCGCCTGGAAACGCGCCCTGGCACCCAGCGCGGGCCGGGAGCGGCGGGTCCTGCTGCCTGAGGGGCCCCGGGGTGCCGGAGCCTGCGGGAGGATGCTCTGCGGGATGAGGGGTCAATCCCCGCTCCGGAGGGGCTCCGGGGTGCCGGAGCCTGCGGGGGGATGCTCCCGGGAATGAGGGGTTAATCCCCGCTCCGCACAGAGCTCTGGGGTGCCGGAGCCTGCGGGAGGGTGCTCCCGGGGATGAAGGGTTAATCACGGGTCTGGAGGGGCTCCGGGGTGCCGGAGCCTGCGGGAGGATGCTCTGCCGGATGAAGGGTTAATCACGGGTCCGGAGAGGCTCTGGGGTGCCGGAGTCTGTCGGAGGATGCTCCGCGGGATGAGGGGTTAATCCCCGCTCCGCACAGAGCTCTGGGGTACCGGAGCCTGCGGGAGGATGCTCTGCGGGGATGAGGGGTTAATCTCCGCTCCACCGGGATGAGGGGTTAAGCACCGCTCCGCACAGAGCCCCTTTGTGCTGGGCGCTGGGCGCTGACCCTGCCAAGCCTCGCTGCCGTTGCCGGGGCGGTGTGGGAGCCCGGGGCACTGCCAGCGTTTGTTGTTCCCCGCGCCGGGGACGCTGCCAAGGTCCCGCGAGGTGCTGCCCTGGTTGCCTGCAGCGCTGGTGACAAACACCCGCATACCCCAGCTCTTCACCCAAAACAAGCTCCTACCAACCAAACCAATGCCTACCCCCTGAGAAGAAAACATGAATGGGTTTCAGTGCTATTACTAATTCTGAGAGGGAATCATGGAGTCGCAGAATGCACCTTGAAGAGCATCTTCTTCATCCTCTGCCATGGGCAGGGACACCTTCCACTGTCCCATCCATCCAGCCTGGCCTTGGACAATTCCAGGGATCCAGGGGCAGCCACAGCTTCTCTGGTCACCCTGGGCCAGGGCCTGCCCACTCTCACAGAGAGGAATTCCTTCCCAATATCCCATCTAACCCTGCTCTCTTTCAGTTTGAACCCATTCCCCATGTTCTGTCACTCCATCCCTTGTAAATGGTCTCTCTTCATCCTTCTTGTCAGCCCCTTCAGGTCCTGAAGGGCCACAATCAGGTCATCCCAAATCTTCTCCTCTCCAGACTGAGCAATCCCAATTGTTTCAGCCTTTCCTCATGGGAGGAGTGCTCCAGCCCTCTGATCCTCTTGGTGGCCTCCTCTACTTCAGGGAAGGTAGAGGTTGGATATTAGGAAAAAAAATTTTCACCAAAAGAGTAATAAAGCACTGGAATGCTCTTCCCAGGGAGATGATGGAAGCATGTGTTTTAAAAAAGGCTGGATATGGCACTTGGTGCTATGGTCTGGTTGAGGTGTTAGGGCATAGGTTGAACTCTATGATCTTAGAGGTCTCTTCCAACCTCATTATTCTGTGATTCTGTGATTCTGTGATTCTGTGATTCTCTGATTCCAGATCTCACTGGCCCAGGTATTCAGACACCAGCCCATGCCTGTGCCACAAGCCGAAGGGCTGGATCTGTGTGGGGAGAGCCCTCAGATGCTGCCTCACCCCAGCAGGGCAGGTGCTAGGAACACTCCCATGGCACAGGGTTTGTGTGCTTCAGTCTCATCCTGAGGCTGGGGTGGCCAGTTATCATCCCCTGCTCCAACTCTGCCCTTTGCTGGCCACTCCAGGGCTGGAACCCTGTGCTGAGGGCCAGACCAGGGTCACGGTGCTGCAGCCAGGCATGACACTGTGTGTTTGCTGCAGTGACACATTGGAGCAGGATGCCACACAACAGCCCTGCCTGAGAACACCCTCACCCAAACAGCCCCGTATTTCAGCACTAGGCTTTGCCAGGAGGGCCCCACGATGCCCTTAAGTGTCCCTGGCTCTGTGTGTGTCGCCTGGGGCCAAATAACCTCCACATTTTGCACAGAGAGCACACAGGGGCATTTTCCCTGGGAGGCTTTAACTACAACTGCCCATGCTCCTATTCCTCTTTCTGCTCTGTTTCCACCCTTCCATCCGCACAAGGCACAAGCTTCTATTGAATACCTTCCTGCTCACGGGAAAACTGGATGGGAACATTCATTTTAATCCTAGACAGCAAAACAGTAGAGTAACAGATTACTATGCCACCAGAAATTGCTTATACACCTTCGTTTCCTCCCATGTAATTCCCTGGGAGTTTTAATTTACAGGACCATTTTTTATTTTTTCTCACCGCTTCCCTTGCATCAGGCAGGGTTCCTTCAGCTCCAACAAAGCAGCGCGCCTGTCTGGAGGGGATCAATAACTATTGAGCTATCACGCTTCCTCCACTTAGACTGTTGAAGCAGCTTCCTTTAATTGCTCTTTCACGCTGTAAATACAGCGCACGGTGATTTTTTTTTTTCCCTTTGAGGCCGCTCAGTGGGTGAAGGCACCCGCGGGTAGGAAGAGCTCGTCTGCCTCACCTGTGATCCATCACACCTTCCCCGCAGGGAACACCCCGGAGCGCGGGGACACGAGGGGACACTGCCAAGCCCCCGGGGCCACAGCGGCCCCAGAACGGGTCCCACGGGGACGATGACTCGGGGCAGACCCTCAAACCCACAGGTTAAAACAGATAAGCGAGTGCACGTTGGGCACGGGCAGGGGAAAGGGCAGAACGCCCAGCCTGGAGGGTCCGGCTGCTCCGCACCCTCCGCTGCAAGGGATGCCCCGAGGCGGGGGCCAGGCGGGATCCCCCTCCCTCGGCTCCTCGCAGCGGCTGGGGCACAAGCGGGGAACCAGATCCGCACCGGCGGCGCCTCCAGGGAACGGGGAGCGGATACCCTGGGCGGCTTCTGTCTTAGATGGCGAGGGATGCTCGGGCTCACCGGGCTCCTCCCGGGGATGGCGAGGGATGCTGGGCTCACCGGGCTCTCTCAGGGATGGCGAGGGATGCTGGGCTCACCGGGCTCCTCCCGGGGATGGCGAGGGATGCTGGGCTCACCGGGCTCTCTCAGGGATGGCGAGGGATGCTGGGCTCACCGGGCTCCTCCCGGGGATGGCGAGGGATGCTGGGCTCACCGGGCTCTCTCAGGGATGGCGAGGGATGCTCGGGCTCACCGGGCTCTCTCAGGGATGGCGAGGGATGCTCGGGCTCACTGGGCTCTCTCAGGGATGGCGAGGGATGCTGGGCTCACCGGGCTCCTCCCAGGGATGGCGAGGGATGCTGGGCTCACCGGGCTCCTCCCGGGGATGGCGAGGGATGCTGGGCTCACCGGGCTCTCCCGGGAATGGGGAGGGATGCTCGGGCTCACTGGGCTCCTCTCGAGGATGGGGAGGGATGCTCGGGCTCACCGGGTTCCCCCGGGGATGGGGAAGGATGCTCGGGATCACCGGGCTCCCTCCGGCCACAATGAGGGGGATCGGACCTCTCCGTGCCGCTCCGCCCGGGGATGGCGAGGGGGGAGCGGACCCCTGGGGCAGCTTTACCGAGGGATGGCGAGGGGGGAGCGGGGTGAGCGGACCCCTGGGTGTTTCCTCCCGGGGATGGCGAGGGATGACCGGACCGACCCCAGGGCGGTTTTCCCCCGGGGACGGCGAGAGGGGCTCGCTCCCCTCCGGCGGCTTTTCCTGTGCATGGCGAGCGATGGCCGGACCGCGGGCGGTCCCTCCCCGGAACGGGTGGGGGTTCCCGATGCGGGGGCGGCTTTTCGCAGGCACGGCGGGGGAGGAGGGGACCCCCGGGCGGCTCCTCCCGCGGATGGCGAGGGGGGCGCCGAGCTCCGCAGCGTCGTTTCGCGGGCACGGCGAGGGATGCCCGGAGCGCGGCGGTGCCTCCGGGGCCGGGGGGTGGCGGCGGCGGCCCCGCCCCCCGCAGGTGCCGGCGCGGCGGGGCCGGGGGTGACGTCAGGCGGGGCGGGCGCGGTGCCGGTGCCGGTCGGGCCATGGCGGAGCCGAGCGCGGCGGCCCCGGTGAGTGCGGCGGCCCCGGCGCTGCCCCCGAGCCCCGGCGGGCGCTGCCGCTGAGCGGGGCCGGGCGGGTCCGTGTCCGTGTGTCCGTGTCCGTGTGTCCGTGTGTCCGTGCCCCGTGCGGGACCGCCCGCGGGAGCGTCCCTGGGAGCGGTGCCGGTGTCGCCTCGTCCTTCCCGTGCCCCAGAGCCCCCCGCCCGGAACGGAGGGATTGGAACCGCCGGGAGCGCCGGCGGGCTGCCTGCGAGGGCGAGCGGAGACACCGGCATTGCTGCTCCGCCGTTCCACACGGGCTCGGTGCGTCTTTGTGTGCCCTGTGGGCTCGTTCGGGCGCCGTGCCCTGTCTGCGTGTCCGTGCCTCGCGGCTCTGTCCGTGCCCGAGTGTCTGTGTGTGCCCTGCCTGTCTGTCTGTCTGTCTGTCCGGGCTCTGTGTGTGTCTGTGTGTGCCTTGTCGGTCTGTCTGTCCGTGCCCGCCGGTCTGTCCGTGTTCGTCTGTGCGCCCTGTCTGTCCCGGTCATGTGTGTCTGTATGTGCCCTGTCTGTCTGTCCTGGACATGTATGTCTCTATGTGCTCCGTCTGTCTGTCAGTCTGGGCGATGTGTCTCTGTATGTGCCCTGTCTGTCTGTCCGTGTGTGCCCTGTCTGTCTGTCCAGGTGGTGTGTGTCTGTATGCGCCCTGTCTGTCCGGGCAGCGTGTGTCTGTATGTGCCCTGTCTGTCTGTCTGTCTGGGCGGTGTGTGTCCGTACGTGCCCTATTTGCCCACACGGTCCCTCTGTGTCCTTTCGTGCCCTGCGAGCCCACACGTGCTCTGTGTGCCCACGGTCCCCATGGCTCTGTACCTGCCCTGTGAGTCCCTGCGTGCCCCGGGGTGTCCCTGTGAGCTGTATCCATCCATCCATGGGTGCCGTAATGGGCTGTACCCGCCCTGTGTGCCCACTCGTGCCCTGCGAACGGGCTCTGTGTGTGCCACCCGTGCCCCATGGCCATGCAGGTCCTGTGTGTCCCACTTGTGCCCCATGACTGTGCAGGTCCCGTGGGTGTCCCACTCGTGCCATGTGTGCCCCTCTGTGCAGGTCCTGTGTGTCCCACTCGTGCCATGTGTGCCCCTCTGTGCAGGTCCCGTGTGTGTCCCACTCGTGCCATGTGTGTCCCTCTGTGCACACCCGTGTGTTCACCCAGACAAACCCGCTGTCACTGCCTGGCGGGTCCCTGGAGCCCTTCCCGGTGCCCAGAGAGAGAGAAGGTTGCTCCTCTCCCTCTGCCCTGCTCCAGGGCAGGCTGCGTTTGCTCTCGGTCAGGTTTATCTCCTCTCACCTGGGCCAGAGCCTCGGGGGCAGGTGGCAGGTGGTGACAGTTTGATGGCACTGGGACATGCCTGGCGTGTGGGGAAGGAGAGTTTGGCTGGGGACATCCATCCCGGGCTGCTGTGGTGTGAGGAGCAGAAAGGGGGAGGCAGACCCGACCCTGGTGTGGCAGTGGCTCTGCTGGGCTGTCCCCACACAGAGGATCCCTCCCTCCTCCCCGAGGCGTGGGGCGGGCAGGGGAGAGGCTCCCCGGGCTGCAGAGCTCAGAGCTCGGCCTTTGCCGGGTGTCAGAGGTGCTGGGGCACCTCTGCCAGCCTGGCTGTGCCTGGGGACATGGTGCCCATAGGAGGGGACGTGCAGGGTTCCCCTTGTCCGAGCAGCTGGCTCGGTAGTGGACACACAGAGCTTGGCTGCTGCTAAGGGATGGGGTCTCTGCAGTCAGCTCTGTGCTGCTCACAGTTAATTAGACACGACTAATCCTGTCTGGCGCTGGGAACGTCCCAGCAAACCAGAGTGCTTTTCCCTGTCCTGGTCTGAGCAGGATCCCAGCCTCGGGCAGAGCGGGGCCTGGGGACAGGGACATCGTTTTGAGCACCGTGGACGTGATCAGGGGTGGCAGCTCTGACCTTGCAGGGCTGGACAGGTGTCAGTCAGGGGGAAGGTGACAAACCCCGCGAAGGTTTGCAGGGAGAGGGAGGTCAGGACTGTAATGAGGATATTGCAGGAATAAGGACCAGAGCTGGACTTTTGTGGATAAATGTCACACTTAGCCGGTGAGCATCAGCAGTCCCCATCCCTACGAGAAAGGAGGGGGCAAAGGGACACGATTATAATTCCTGTTCCACTGATGCCCTTGCGCTTGGGAGAGCCGTCAGCGCGTACCCCTTGGAGGCACAGCCGAGCGGAGTCGGGCTCACTTGAGGATATGAGTCAGAGGGGGGTTTATCAGTGCGGGGTTAATGGTCGGTGATCTTGGAGGGCTTTTCCAACCTAAACGAGCCTCTGGCTGTGATTCATCGCAGTCCTTTCCCTCCTGCAGCTGAGCCCGGGCTGTTAGCGAGGACTGATAAAACCTGCAATCGCAATCCAATGACCCGTGTTTGCAAAGAACGACATTGATCTGGGAACATCCCGCTCTGCAGGCCGAGCCCTCCAGGCAGAGGGTCGTGTTTGTCCCTTCTTTCTGCCCAGAACAGAGTCCTGAAGGAGCTGGATTCGCTGTTGTCCCGCTCCTGCCCCCTGGGCTGCCAAAATTTCCAGAGCGGGCATTCAGGGCTGGAATTACCCCTCAGATTTCCAGGCTGCGGGAGCCAACTCGCTTGCACGTGGAGCTGCTCTAGTGGATGCTGTTTGTTTGCCCTTGCTGAGGGCCCTAAAAGGGTCTGTTCCGAGCTGTCACCCACCAAAAAGGGGGGACAGGCGCCTCCAAATGAGGCTTGTTTCCCTCTTCGGAAAGCCTCACATACAGGCCAGGCAACTGCCTTTCGGGATGCTGGTTTTGATTTGGATAGCTGAGCTTGAGAGGTCTAAATTTAAGCGACATGAATCTCACCCGGTGCTTGCAAACCTTGCTTTTCAGACTTTTCGCCTTGATCTTTCCTTTTTTTAGCACGACCCTGCTGTTCTCCTACCACTCAGGACTCTTCCCAGGCACAGAAAATGCTTCTGAAACTTTCCACTCCCCCCCAGGTGGGAGGTGTTGCAGAAATGCAACTGCAGGGAAGCATTTGCAGCTCATCCTCCTTGCAGAAGCCCGGGTTAAACAAGCAGCCTGTTAATTTTGTGTTAATGGCTCTGAGCAACGCCGAGTCCCCCCCCCCCCGCCTCCCTCCGCCACCCCCTTCCTCCCTACCTTGTGCCAACATTTAATTGCTCTCACTCTGGAGAGATGCTATCTCATTTCAAGGTTGAACTTATCTAGTTTTGACTTGCAAGGTGGGGGATGTTGCCGTGTCCTTATCGCGGAGGTCACTGCCTGCTCTGTGTCCCCTCCATCCCCGCTGCTCGGGAGCCCGAGGGTGCTGTCCCCTCTCATGTGGCACCCTGGGGACGTGGCTGTGTGGCCAGGTGCCCATCTGGGTGCAGCCGTGGGTGTGAGCTCGCTTTTCTGATCCTTAGGGACGCGTTCCCACTGTCCCCTCAGGGAACGCACGCTTTGTGCTATGCCTTAGGCGGGAGACGCTCCGTGCTGATCCCAAACCTTTCCTGGCCCTGGCAGAGCTCTCTGTCCATCTCCCTGCCACACAACCCCGTGCTCTGTCCCACTGTGACCTCTCTGAGGTGATTTGGGCCACCAACCAACCATCCATCCATCCATCCATCCAATCCATCCATCCATCCATCCATCCATCCATCCATCCGTGAGTTACTGCGGCTTTCCGTGCTAGAGATGTACATTTAATATAATCCCGGGAAGGGGTCAGGGATGGGACTGGGCAGTGACAAAAATCCCCGAGGAAGGTGCTGGGATGCAGTTTCTGCACAGGGAGCAGCCACACCTGATGCTGTGTGGAGTTTGGTTGCACCTGCTGTGAGATCCATCCTCGGGGTATTCTGTGCTCTGGAGAAACGTGGGCAAACACTGCGTCGAGGCAACAATAATGCCTTTAGGTAGATAATAAGGCTCCTAAATAGATCTAATTCCAGGAAACTCAGCTGGCTGATTGGAATTGTATTTTTAGTCTCTGGCTCGTGTATTTACCTGAGATTTCTGTCCTGCTGTTCTAGCTGGAGCTGACCCTGGGTTGCCTGCTGCTCTTGCCTTTTACCCAAATACTCTGACTGCACAAAGTTTCCGAGTTCCACCAGTTGGTCTGAAAATGCTTTATTTTGGCAGACGCCTGGCAATACTGAAATTTCTGTCATCAAGGGGCCTTAAGGGGCCATTGAGGGGTTTTAAAGAGGTTGCACAGGGAGTTGGTGGGAAAAGCCCTGCCTTGGCACAGGGGGTGCACATGGTGCTTGGTCTGGGGGCTCCCCTGCTCCTCTTTGGCAGCTGTTCCATCAGTTTTACTGACGGTACCTAATAGTGAATCTGGCAGATATCTAATTCTCTATTCCTGGCATGCTTAAAAAGTGCCTTATTTTTCAATTAATTCTGTTAGCTGTATGGATTTAATGGATTCCTTTAGAGGTCCCCATCAGTCACTGACACCGGACGTTTCCTTTCCAGTGCCGTTCCTCTCTCCTTCCCTGTGCCTAGAAAGATCACATTCCCACGCATTTTCCACGTCTCATTCTTGCCAGAATGGCTTTTTCATTATTTAAATCTTGCTGTTTTTCCAGGTTTGTGACTTTTGGGGTCTTTGGTAGAAGCTTTAAGCAGGTTCCTTGCTTTCACTGATGCCAGCGACTGCTCTGGGCTTTTTAAAATTTGCCCTTTTAAAGTCATACACTGCCGCCGTTATTTTGGGCTCGCCGTTCCCGTGAGCAGCAGAGAAGCAGAGAGAAACTATAATAGAAGAGGACTTGCATTAGGCATGGCAGTTCATTTTGGCCTCGTCCCTGTCACGCAGACCTGCTGCTACTCCATGGGCAATTAACGCCGGAACGCGACCCGCTCCTTGTGCCAGCAGCCACTTCTCATCCCAAAGATTTGTGAGCTCCCTGGGCCTGGTAGCGGTTACTCACGAGTTGTTTGCATGGTGGCATTTTTATTTGCACCCCTTGGGTGTGTGGATGTGATGGATGGTGGCAAGGTGTCCCTGTGCACGGAGACAAGTGAAATTCTGTGCTTGTGGTGTTTGAGTGTCTGACACCGCTGAGGAGGGAAATCACATCCTCCACGCGGTAGAAATATTTTGGCATGCTGAACTCTTAATTTGTGCCTCCTGCTGCTCTCCCAGGTGACCGTGGCACCCCTCAGACCTGGCCAGGTGCTGCCATGCAGGCAGCGGTGCTGGCGGTGCAGCCCGGGCTGGGCCCACCGAGGGCTCCCCCTGCCCAGCGCCAGGCTGAGATTAAACACTGATCACCTTCCAGGGCTTTCCAGGCAGGGAGGACTTACAGGAGCCGATTTCAGCCCGGCTGAAAGGTGCCAGCGTGACCTTGCCGTCACTCCCTGTCCCTGGGGCTGCATCAGGAGCGGGGCCAGCTCCCCACCGAGAGCTTCCCCTGGCTGCGAGGCTGCGGGGGGAGCTAACGCCGCTCCTTCCTGCAGCACTTTCCACCCGAGCCCAGCCTGTCTTTAAAAAGCAGCCGGCGTGGTTGTGCTTGGAACAGGCAGCTCGGTTTCTATATTTCCATACACAGCGCTCATCTCCGTAGGAGGCCGGGCAGCCCACGCCGCTGCCGCAGCCCGGAGCTCTCCCCGGCTCTTCCCGGCTCCTGGGGCGTTCCCGGAGGCGGGAAGGAGCAGGGAGCTCTGCAGAGTGCCTCGTGTGTGCCCCACGCTCCTCGGGGCACGGCCGTCCCCTCCTGGACCGGCCGCCTTGTGTCACACACGCTGCCCTTGTGTCCTGAGGCCGCCCTCACCCGCCAGGTGAGCACCCAGCCCCTGCTGCCCCCAGCCCGCCTCACCTGTCCTGCCCCACCAGGTGAGCACCCAGCCCCTGCTGCCCCCAGCCCGCCTCACCTGTCCTGCCCCACCAGGTGAGCACCCAGCCCCTGCTGCCCTCACCTCACCTGCCCTGCCCCACCAGGTGAGCACCCAGCCCCTGCTGCCCCCAGCCCGCCTCACCTGCCCTGACCCGCCAGGTGAGCACCCAGCCCCTGCTGCCCCCAGCCCGCCTCACCTGCCCTGCCCCACCAGGTGAGCACCCAGCCCCTGCTGCCCCCAGCCCGCCTCACCTGCCCTGACCCGCCAGGTGAGCACTCAGCCCCTGCTGCCCCCAGCCCGCCTCACCTGCCCTGCCCCACCAGGTGAGCACCCAGAGCCTGCTGCCCCAACCCCGAGCTGCCTCACCTGCCCTCACCTGCCAGGTGAGCACCCAGCTCCTGCTGCCCCCAGCCCCTCACCTCACCTGCCCTGCCCCACCAGGTGAGCACCCAGCCCCTGCTGCCCCCAGCCCGCCTCACCTGCCCTGACCTGCCAGGTGAGCACCCAGCCCCTGCTGCCCTCACCTCACCTGCCCTGCCCCACCAGGTGAGCACTCAGCCCCTGCTGCCCCCAGCCCGCCTCACCTGCCCTGCCCCACCAGGTGAGCACCCAGAGCCTGCTGCCCCAACCCCGAGCTGCCTCACCTGCCCTCACCTGCCAGGTGAGCACTCAGCCCCTGCTGCCCCCAGCCCCTCACCTCACCTGCCCTGACCCCACCAGGTGAGCACCCAGCTCCTGCTGCCCCCAGCCCCTCACCTCACCTGCCCTGACCCCACCAGGTGAGCACCCAGAGCCTGCTGCCCCAACCCCAAGCTGCCTCACCTGTCCTGCCCCACCAGGTGAGCACTCAGCCCCTGCTGCCCCCAGCCCCTCACCTGCCCTGCCCCACCAGGTGAGCACCCAGCCCCTGCTGCCCCCAGCCCGCCTCACTTGTCCTGACCACCAGGTGAACACCCAGCTCATGCTGCCCCAACCCCGAGCCTCACCTGCCCTGACCCACCAGGTGAGCACCCAGCTCATGCTGCCCCAACCCCGAGCTGCCCTGCCCCACCAGGTGAGCACCCAGCCCCTGCTGCCCCCAGCCCGCCTCACTTGTCCTGACCACCAGGTGAACACCCAGCTCATGCTGCCCTCACCTCACCTGCCCTGACCCCGCCAGGTGAACACCCAGAGCCTGCCTGGCTCCGCTCCCGGCCCGCCACGGGCACTCCAGGTCCCTGTGGTCTCCCGTGGGAGTGGCTTGGCCGTGTTTCAGCATCACCTTACGTCCCCTCTGGATTCGGGGTGCAGCAAACCACCCACCCCCGAGCTGAGCCCTGTGTTGGTGTCCATCTGTCCCAGCTGTCTGGGTTATTTGCACAATTTAATTCTTGGCTACACCTGGTTTTACAACGGGATTAATTTCATGGCAACTGATACACCTGCAACAATTAGCTATGTAAACCGAGATAAAAGGCCAATCAAATTTCATGGTTTGGCGTGCAGGCTGCTTCCAGCTGGAGGCTTCCTGAGCCCTTCGGAAATCCCTCCCCGGAGGAGGCTCTGCAGGTCATCTCCAGCCCCAAGTGAGGTTTGTTCCTCTGTGAAATGAGCAAAATGGGGCTGGGGAATGAGGCAATGAGCCAGGGAGGCTGAGCCTTGAAATGGGGCTGGGGAATGAGGCAATGAGCCAGGGAGGCTGAACCTTGGGGACAAGGCTGCTCCCCCTGCCCACCTCTGGCATTGGGGTGATGCCATGGGGTGTTCCCAGCCCCAGCAAGGCTTGTTCCTGTGTGAAATGAGTGAAATGGGAATGCAGCAATGAGCCAGGGAGGCTGAGCCTTGAAATGGGGCTGGGGAGTGCAGCAATGAGCCAGGGAGGCTGAACCTTGGGGACAAGGCTGCTCCCCCTGCTCCTCTGGCATTGGGGTGATGCCCAGGGGTGTTCCCAGCCCCAGCGAGGCTTGTTCCTGTGTGAAATGAGTGAAATGGGAATGCAGCAATGTCCAGGGAGGCTGAGCCTTGAAATGGGGCTGGGGAGTGCAGCAATGAGCCAGGGAGGCTGAGCCTTGAAATGGGGCTGGGGAATGCACAATGTCCAGGGAGGCTGAGCCTGGGGGACAAGGCTGCTCCCCCTGCCCACCTCTGGCATTGGGGTGATGCCCAGGGGTGTTCCCAGGGTGCTTGGGCGGCTCTAGGGGCAGGGCCAGGTTTGAGCCAGGCTGGAAATGCCCCCGTGCTGTGTGGGCTCTGTGCTCCATGGAGTGGGCACAGAAAGTGCCTTGGGGTAAAGGTAAATTAAAGGTAAATTAAACCCTTTCCGGTAAGGGTAAATTAAACCCTTTCCCTGCTGCGAGGGGGCAGGGCTGGGAATGCTGGTGTGGAAATAGGTCCTGGCTCAAAATGTCTGCAAGGACAGAGGGTAGGTGCTGGGTTCCTTGGCATGGGATCCATCTGGGACTGCTTCCAGCTAAAATGAGATCAAGGAGAATGGGACGAGGGAAAAACAGGCAGATATCTGTGCGTTTCTGTGGGGATTGCAGCGTGAAGCCTTGGGCTGGGCTCAGTGCTGGGCTCCTCTCCCACTCCCCACGGTGCCCAGTAAGGTTGGTTTGCTCCTGGTTTTGTTCCAGGTTGCTGTGGCTGTAATTCCCACCCTGCATCCCAGGAGTGGTGCTGGGATGGGCAGGTGAGGAAGGGGCTGCACCTCTGGGGGTCAGAGCTGTGATCCTGAGACCTGGAAATTCATCAGATCATGGATGTGCTGGAGCACCTCAGGCCTGAGCCAGGGGGAATCCTGGCCAGAGAAGAGCCACAAAGATGGTCAGAGGATGGCTGGCCCAGCTGGGGCTGTTCAGCTGCACCAGAGAAGCTCCAGGGACACCTCAGAGCCCCTGCCAGGGCCTGCAGGGGCTCCAGGAGAGCTGCACAGCCCCTGGGGACAAGGCAGGCAGGGACAGCAGCCAGGCAATGGCTCCCACTGCCACAGGGCAGGCACAGATTTTGGCACATTGGGAATTAGGAATTGCTGGCTGGGAGGGTGGGCAGGCCCTGGCCCAGGGTGCCCAGAGCAGCTGTGGCTGCCCCTGGATCCCTGGCAGTGCCCAGGGCCAGGCTGGACGGGGCTGGGAGCAGCCTGGGACAGTGGGAGCTGTCCCTGACCATGGCAGGGGAGACTGGATGGGTTTTGAGGTCTGTTCCACCCTCAGCCATTCTGGAATTCTGTCACTGGTTTGCATTTCTCTTACAAGCATTGGATCTGACCTGTGTTCAGGCACCTGTACCCAGGAGACTATTTTTCAGATAATTTTAGAACTGCAGTTATTTAGCTCTCTGGGAATTCTCCTTTCTCCGTAGTTTTTTGTTTGGCTTTTTTTTTTATTTTTATTTTTTTCAGTGTGAGGTTGTATCAGCTTGAGAAAGGCTTATGCAGAGCTTGCAATGAGCAGGCCAGGCTTAGCTCCCTTCCACACAACCTCCCAGGCCGAGCGTGGCCAAGTGCAGAAACACCATAAATTAGGAATAATGACGTGTTCTGAGGGAGGCAGTGAGCAGGCAAGGGCTGTCCTCATGCCCAGGGGAGCTGGGAGCCAGGAATGGTGGCCAGGGAGCTGTTCCTGGGGGAGCCAGAGAGGGAACTCCTGGGAAGCAGGAATGCCTGTGGGATGGAGAGGGGTCCTGTGGCTCCTGGAGTCACTGCTGGGCTGAAAGGGGCTCTGGGGCCAGCTGTGCATCCAGCTGTGTGTCCAGTTGTGTATCCAGCTGTGCTGCAGCTTTGGGGTCAGCTTTGTGTCCAGCTGTGCTGCAGCTCTGGGGCCAGCTGTGTATCCAGCTGTGCTGCAGCTCTGGGGCCAGCTGTGCGTCCAGCTGTGCTGCAGCTCTGGGGGCAGCTGTGCGTCCAGCTGTGCTAGCACAGGGCTGGGGTGTGCTCCTCTCTCCCTCACCCCTGTGCCACCATATCCTGAACTCCAGTGACCTACATTTCAGTGCAAAATTGTCATTTCTCCTTTTTCCCCCGCCGGGCTCACTCTACAGCTGATGCCAGCTTTGGGTGCTTTGGTGGCAGAGCCAAGGAAACATGAAATTGGGTGAGATTCCTTTGGGAAAACAAAGTTGGGGTGTTCCATGAAGGGGTTGGGATGAGCATGGTGCCATCTCTGGGTCACCCCCTTTCTGACTGAGCAAGGGGCAGGGAAGTCACAAAGGGCGTCTTGATGGCCTTTATACTTGCCAGAAAATGCCAATTTTGATTTTCCTGAATGAGGGATTCTGAACCTTGTCAGGCAAGGGCTTGTCCCACCTGTTTGAAAAAGACAAAAAATCCCTGAGGGTGAGGGGGCAGCCTCACCTGCCCCCAAAATCCCTGCTCCCAAAATCCCTGCTGGCCACACCTGCCCCCAAAATCCCAGCTGGATCACAGCGCTCCAGCAGCTCTTTATCTCCTGTGTTATCCTGCTCTCTGGAAAGGCATTTGAGTCTTTGTCTCTCTGGGTCATTAGCAGCACCCTCCCCAATCTTTTCTGCTAAAGATGGGTCTAAGGTTAAAAAAAATCCCATATCTCTGAGCTGGAAATCTAATTGCTGTCTGCTTCAACCACAGGCCGTGTTGTGGAAAAGAGAAGCATCTGGGAGGAAATCCTGATGGTGATAACACTCACAGGATCTTTTCAGGACATGAGGGTGCTGTGTGTCCCAGCAGATCCCAGGATCTGCCAGGATCCATGCTGTGTCTGAGCAGACAGGGAGGAGAACGCCACAGCAGAGTTTGGGAAGCTCACTGCTCCCTGTGGAGGAGCCTGGGTTGGTGCTCATGCTCATCCCAAAGTTTAGGAATCTTGTTGCTCCCTGTGGAGGAGCCTGGGCTGGTGCCTGTGCCCATCCCAAAGTTTGGGAAGCTCACTGCTCCCTGTGAAGGAGCCTGGGTTGGTGTTTGTGCCCATAGCAAGTTTGGGAAGCTCATTGCTCCCTGTGGAGGAGCCTGGTTTGGCTCACCTCAAAGTTTATGAAGCTCATTTTCCCTGTGGAGGAGCCCAGGTTGGTGCTTGTGCCCATCCCAAAGTTTGGGAACCTCATTTTTCCCTATGGGGGAGCATGGGCTGGTGCTTGTGCCCATCCCAAAGTTTGGGAATCTCATTGCTTCCCAAACTTTGCTCATTGTTCCCTGTGGAGGAGCCTGGGCTGGTGCTGGTGCTCATCCCAAAGTTTAGGAATCTCATTGCTTCCCAAACTTTGCTCATTGTTCCCCGTGGAGGAGCCAGGGCTGGTGTTTGTGCTCATCCCAAAGTTCAGGAAGCTCATTTTCCTCTTTGGACAAGTCTGGGTTGGTGCCTGTACTCATCCCAAAGTTTAAGAAGCTCGTTTTTCCCTGTGGAGGAGCCTGGGCTGGTACTCGTGCCCATCCCACCTTTCTCCTGGGGCTGAGGGTGCCAGGCAGTCCCACTGACCCCACAGAGGCTGTGGGGTGATGCTGACACAGGACACCACCTTGGGCTCTCCCTGGAGACCCCAAATCTCCCAAGGGTTTTGCTTCACACCCTGGAATCCAAGCTCATTTCCCACTCTGACCTCCTTTATCCGAATAAATCCCACGTGCCTGCTACTATTCAGACAGCAAAAATAATCTTTGCTGCCGCCGTGATATGTGTGTCAGCTTTTCCTCATCCCAGCAAAGTGCTGTAAGAGCTGCAAAATGCTTCCGAAACATGAGGACTTTTTTGAGCAACAGAGATTGAAAGGGGAGAGGAAAAAAGTGAGTCTCTGGGACTTAGAAACAAAACCCCTCAGCCAGGTTTCCCTGGCACGATTCCTTTTGCAAAATGGCCTTGCTGCTGCCCACTGGAGCCAAATGGGAAGGAAGGGATTAAAACTGTGAGACTGCTCCGTCCTGATGGCTCTGTCACAGTCCTGGGCAGAGCAGAAGGGACGTTTCAGGGCAATATTTAGCTAAATAAATGCTGGGCACCGTGGGGTCTGGAGCCTGATTGCGTTGCTCTCAGCGAGGCCATGCTCCAAGCCTGCAATTAAACCACCGGGTTTGGGAGCAGAGCAGATCACCCAAAAACTTCCAGCAGCTCCCTCCCAGCTGTGCTGTGAGTGCTGCCCCCTCCCTTCTGGGCTGCAGTCTGGGTGGGGAGCAGGGTCACACCTGGCTCAGGTGATCCTGGTGAGGCTGGCAGCGGGCACGCAGTGCTGGGCTGTAGGAACGATGGGGGCAACACGGTCAGGACGGATGAACACGAGAGATCTCTGAAGCCAGGGCTGGGATTTGGGGTTTATTGCAAAGGGCCTGGGTGCAGGGCCCTGCTGGGATTTGGGGTTCATTGCAGAGGGCCTGGGTGCAGGGCCCTGCTGGGATTTGGGGTTCATTGCAAAGGGCCTGGGTGCAGGGCCCTGCTGGGATTTGGGGTTTATTGCAAGGGGCCTGGGTGCAGGGCCCTGATGGGATTTGGGGTTTATTGCACAGGGCCTGGGTGCAGGGCCCTGCTGGGATTTGGGGTTCATTGCAGAGGGCCTGGGTGCAGGGCCCTGCTGGGATTTGGGGTTTATTGCAGAGGGCCTGGGTGCAGGGCCCTGCTGGGATTTGGGGTTTATTGCAAAGGGCCTGGGTGCAGGGCCCTGCTGGGATTTGGGGTTTATTGCACAGGGCCTGGGTGCAGGGCCCTGCTGGGATTTGGGGTTCATTGCACAGGGCCTGGGTGCAGGGCCCTGCTGGGATTTGGGGTTCATTGCAAAGGGCCTGGGTGCAGGGCCCTGCTGGGACTTGGGGTTCATTGCAAAGGGCCTGGGTGCAGGGCCCTGCTGGGATTTGGGGTTTATTGCACAGGGCCTGGGTGCAGGGCCCTGCTGGGATTTGGGGTTCATTGCAAAGGGCCTGGGTGCAGGGCCCTGCTGGGATTTGGGGTTTATTGCAAAGGGCCTGGGTGCAGGGCCCTGCTGGGATTTGGGGTTTATTGCACAGGGCCTGGGTGCAGGGCCCTGCTGGGATTTGGGGTTTATTGCACAGGGCCTGGGTGCAGGGCCCTGCTGGGATTTGGGGTTCATTGCACAGGGCCTGGGTGCAGGGCCCTGCTGGGATTTGGGGTTTATTGCACAGGGCCTGGGTGCAGGGCCCTGCTGGGAGCTGCCAAACACAGCTCAGAGCAGTAAAGAGAAAAGAGAGGGGGAGAGAGGATGAGAGGGTGAGAGAGTAAGAGTAAAAGGGGTAAGAGAGTAAAAGGCAAGAGCTAAGACACAAGAGGTAAGAGCTAAAAGCATAGAAAAGTAAGAAAGTGAAGTTCCTGTTACAATACAATAAGTCATCTTCTGTGTGGAATATTCTGATTCTCACTAACCAATCTAGCACAAGATACAAATCCTATAGCATTTCCATACAGCCTATAAGAATCATTACATTACCATACTGTGTTACATTTCAAACCCTAAAAACTCCTCTTTGGGCCCATTCTGCCAAGCTGTAGGGGCTGCTCTGACCCTTGGGCCTGTCTGCAAGCAGAGGGTGTTGTTCCATCAAAAGGGGATCACCTTCAGCTGGCCACACCATTATTTTCCCGTTGTTCAGTAAATGAGGGATCTCAAAGCTTGATTTCATTTCAATCTCACTTACAGTTTCCATATTCTCAAAATCTTTTGCCAGACAATCATATCTATAAGGCTTTCCTGTTTCATCTTCCCCAACACTGGGCTGTGATTCCCTGGAGGATCTTTGGGCTCTGAGACCTCTGCCCACCTCATGTTTGGCTCCTGCTGTTCACCAAAAGGGTGGTGGTGGAATGCTTCTCCTCCTGATCCAGCCTGGACACGCAGTGCTGTGTGTGCAGGGGTGAGGGAGCCCCCAGGACTGACAGGCTGGAAGGAGTGGCAGAAGCTGGCAGAGATTTTTGGTGGGTTGCACCCTCAGCATGGGAATTGGTGTGCTGGGGCTTGATCTCCAGTGCAAGCACACAGCAGAGGGGCTTGGGTGAAGGGAAGAGAGAAACAAAGAGATGGATTAAAGAAGAAAAGAGAGAGTGAGAGAGAAGAAGAGAGAGGTCACCAGTCCTGACTCCAGTGTGGATCCAGCTGATGGGATGTCCTGGGGCCCTGGGCTTTGTGGGGCACATTTTAATCTTCCACTCCCTGGGGAGAAGTTTCCCACCTTTTGTGCAAGTCAGTTCTCATTCACAGTGGTTCCTTCAGGCCTCTCTGGAAATGGTTTGGGGCTTTGGGCCCTTGGATGGGCTCAGAGTTCCCCCTGCAGTGCCCGGCCCTTCTGGCCCTGTCCCTGTGCCAGGCTGTGCTTTCCTGCAGGAGCCACAGCCAGGAGGTTTGTCCCTGAAATGCTGCCCTGCTCCCACATGGCCCCTTCTCCAGCCACATCCTGGTCTTCCTCGGGTGTGTTTCTACCAAGTGCTTGCTTGTAATTCCCAAAAACCCTTGGTTGGCTCCACACCATGCAGCTATTGTTGTTTGGGACATGAACATTAGCTCCTTACCTTCTCGGATTCTGCCCTGGCAGTGGCTGAGGAGCACAAACCACAGTGGGACAGAACTCCAGGGTTCTGGGGGACTCTGGTGCGGGGGTCACCCTCTGAATTTTGTTGTCCTGGTTTTAAGGCTCTCTTGGCCTGAGGAATGTGAGCTTAAGGGCGGCCTTTCAGGACAGCCTGGGTGTCTGTCCCAGGATAGCCAGGGTGTTTAGGATAGTCTGGGTGTCTGTCCCAGGGTAGCCTGGGTGTCTGTCCCAGCACAGCCTGGCCTGGGTGCCTGCACAGGAGCCCGTGGTGGTGCCAACCCAGCAGAGCCCAGCCTGGTCACTGTTGCAGGGGAGCTGGAGGACTGGCGGGGTGTGCTTCCTCCCTCACCACGACCCCATTAAAATTTAAGGGTTAAAGTGGGAGTAGTGAAAGAGAATTTTCTATTCAAGGCTTTTAATTCATTTTTACCTCCAGCTTTAGCTGGAGTTTGTGCAAACCACTGGCAAGGCAATTAAAGTGGCTTTTTAATGGGTTATTTTTGTTGCTTCGCCATGGTGGGAGCTGAAGATCCCAGGCTGTGAGCTGCCTGGGGTAAGGACCATCCCTTTGCTGTGCTGCTCTGATGTTTGATCCCTAATTGGGTTTTATTCACCAGCCCTGGCTGAGTCACAACGAGAGGGAGAAGGTGCTGGATGGAACATGGGGAGCAAAATGTCCAGGCTGCAGCTCCCTAAGGCTTCCAGGCTGGATCCATCCTGGAAAGGAAGAGTACAGGACTTTGGAAAATACCCAGGCTGCAGTTCCCCAAGGATTCCAGGCTGGATCCATCCTGGAAAGGAAGAGTGCAGGACTTTGGAAAATGAAGGGCACAGTTTGTTTTGGGTGGTCGATGGGCGTTTGGTAGGAGTAAGCTCCAAGGACTAAAAGCAGTGAAAAAAACCCCAATTGCCTGAGAGTTCCTCTCAAATCCTGAGGGCTGCTGGGAGCAGATGAGGGTGGGTGTGAGGGTGTGGGATTTCCTGGGTGAGGATGTGATGCCTGCAGAGCAGCACTGTCCCTCCAGGCGAAGGCTGGCACCCTGCTCTGCATGGGACAGAGCCACAGGTCCCACCTGGCAATGGATGGGGCCAGGAAGTCTAATTCCAGACTTGTTTTTGGGGACATTTTCCTGGAGCTCTGTCCCTCCAGGTGTAGGCTGGCACCTCCTGCCCTGCGTGGGACAGAGCTGCAGGTCCCACCTGGCAATGGGGGCTAGAAGTCTAATTCCAGACTTGTTTGGGGGACATTTTCCTGGGAGCTGTGCTCCTCCAGGTGAAGGCTGGCACCCCTGCCCTCCGTGGGACAGAGATGCAGGTCCCACCCTGCAATGGGTGCCAGGGAGTCTAATTTCAGACTTGTTTTTGGGGACATTTTCCCGGGAGCCCTGCTGGCACCCCAGCCCTGTGTAGGACAGAGCTGCAGGTCCCACCTGCTGATGGGTGCCACTAATTCCAGACTTGTTTTTGTGGACATTTTCCTGGCAGCCCTGTCCCTCCAGTTGCAGGCTGGCACCCCTGCCCTCTGTGGGACAGAGCTGCAGGTCCCACCCTGTGATGGGGGCCAGAAGTCTAATTTCAGACTTGTTTTTGGGGACATTTTCCTGTGTGCAGGCAGAGAGAGGGCTTGGGAGTGCAGGTGCCCCGAAGGGGACCCAGCACAAGCTGTTTATCCCGGGTCAGCCTGGCTTTGGCATCCCTTCCACAGTGCATCCTGTGCTCCCGCTCCCCTGCAGCCCTGAGCCCATCCCGCAGCTCAGCACGGGGGAATGCAGGCCTCAATGAATTCCTGGTGCAGCTCGGCGGAGGGAGGCCAGGGGTGGCTCTGTTTCCCTCTGCGGAGTCCATTCATTCAGCTCCTGCCTGCATTAACACGCCTCTGCTGCCTTGTGAACCCCCCTCCCAGGTTATTTGGAAAAATGCTTTCTAAAAACAGCCAGGTCCTGGTTTTTCCGGTATTATCCCGTGCAGCCCCAAGATCCTGCCTAGAAAGGCAGCCTGGCTCATTGATGTTTCCTTAAAATGCAGCTAATCCATGTAATCTCATTATAGTAGTAGGTGATTATACTGGCAGCCAGCTTTAGCAGTGCTCCAGCAAAGCCCTTTATTCCCTGTCTGTTATGTGGGTGGCTAAAAGTAACTGGGGGCATATTTTGGGTTTGGTCGGTGTATTTTAGGGGCAGGACCTACAATATTTTTGTTTTGATTCCCTAGGAAATGTCCTGTGTTGTCTGTGGTAGTTCCAGCGCGTTTTTGCTCCCATCCCTCAGCCTTGCTGGCTGCTGGCACCCCATGGCTGTGCAGCAGGGTCTCCCAAAATCACTGGGCAGCATTAAAGCAGCAGGGATGGTTTCTTATAGCAGAATAGACAAGGGGGAGCTCTGCCACGTGTCCTGTGGGATTCCAGCTGTGTGTGCAGCCCCTCTCCCTAGGGAGTCAGCCCGAGGAAAAGGCAGATTTTGGGGTGCCGAGTGATGCCTCCCCACAATAGGAGGACCTGCCCAGCTTTGTGGGGCAGTCTGGATGTGTGGAAAGCTGGCTGAGCAAGGAGCAGCAGGAGTTTGGGCTGGGAAGGCGGCTCCAGGGAGAGGGCACATCCCAGGAGAGGCTCCGTGTGCTCGGCTCAAGGGCTGGCTCAAGTGGCCACGCCCTGCTGTGCCTCTTGTGCCCTGCTGCGTCTGGGCAGTGCTGGGGTCCTGCTGGTGCTCCCCAGGGCCTGGGCAGCCTTGGTTGGGCAGCGTGGGGTGCAGGGCTCTGTGTGCTTGGTTCTGACTGTGCTTGGTGCTGGCTCTGCTCAGTGCTGGCTCTGCTTGGTGCTGGCTCTGCTCGGTTCTGGCTCCTGGCTCTGGCTCTGCTTGAGTCTGGCTCTGCTTAGTTCTGGCTGTGCTCGGTTCTGGCTGTGCTCAGTTCTGGCTCTGCTTGTGTCTGGCTCTGTTTGGGTCAGGCTCTGCTTGGTTCTGGCTGTGCTCGGTTCTGGCTGTGCTCGGTTCTGGCTGTGCTCGGTTCTGGCTCTGCTCGGTGCTGGCTCTGCTCGGTGCTGGCTCTGCTTGGTCCTGGCTCTGCTCGGTGCTGGCTCTTCTCAGTTCTAGCTCTGCTTGGTTCTGGCTCTGCTTGAGTCTGGCTCTGCTTGGTTCTGACTGTGCTTGGTTCTGTTTCTGCTTGGTGCTGGCTCTGCTCAGTTCTAGCTCTACTTGATGCTGGTTTTGCTCGGTTCTCACTCTGCTTGGTGACCTTGCCCCATCATCATCAAATCACAGAATACCCTGAGCTGGAAGGGACCCACCAGGATCACCCCTGGGTGTGGATCAGAGCTGTGGCTGAGCAGACAGGGAGCAGAATGACACAGCAAAGTCTGGGAAGCTCACTGCTCCCTGTGGAGGAGCTTGGGCAGGTGCTTGTGTTCATCCCAAAGTTTGGAAGCTCACTGCTCCCTGTGGAGGAGCTTGGGCAGGTGCTTGTGCCCATCCCAAAGTTTGGGAAGCTCACTGCTCCCTGTGGAGGAGCAATGAGCTGGATCACCGGCTGGACAGGAGGTCCAGCCCCTGCCCTGCATAGACCTCCAACAATCCCACCCTGGGCATTCCTGGTGTCCAAAGGCTCCTGGAGCTCTGGCAGCCTCGGGGCTGTGCCCATCCCTGGGGAGCCTGGGCAGTGCCAGCACCCTCTGGGGAAGAGCCTTTCCCTGAGATCCAACCTAACCCTCCTGGAACAGCTCCAGCTGTCCCTGGGTGCTGTCCCTGTCACCCCTGAAGGCAGATCAGTGTCTGATCAGGATGTGTGGTGTTTCACCCCACAGACACTTTTGGCTGTGGGTGTGTGGTGTTTCACCCCACAGACACTTTTGGCTGTGGGTGTGTGGTGTTTCACCCCACAGACACTTTTGGCTGTGGGTGTGTGGTGTTTCACCCCACAGACACTTTGGGCTGTGGGTGTGTGGTGTTTCACCCCACAGACACTTTTGGCTGTGGGTGTGTGGTGTTTCACCCCACAGACACTTTTGGCTGTGGGTGTGTGGTGTTTCACCCCACAGACACTTTTGGCTGTGGGTGTGTGGTGTTTCACCCCACAGACACTTTTGGCTGTGGGTGTGTGGTGTTTCACCCCACAGACACTTTTGGCTGTGGGTGTGTGGTGTTTCACTCCACAGACACTTTGGGCTGTCTGGGTGTGTGGTGTTTCACCCCACAGACACTTTGGGCTGGCTGGGTGTGTGGTGTTTCACCCCACAGACACTTTTGGCTGTGGGTGTGTGGTGTTTCACCCCACAGACACTTTTGGCTGTGGGTGTGTGGTGTTTCACTCCACAGACACTTTTGGCTGTGGGTGTGTGGTGTTTCACCCCACAGACACTTTTGGCTGTGGGTGTGTGGTGTTTCACCCCACAGACACTTTTGGCTGTGGGTGTGTGGTGTTTCACTCCACAGACACTTTGGGCTGTCTGGGTGTGTGGTGTTTCACCCCACAGACACTTTGGGCTGGCTGGGTGTGTGGTGTTTCACCCCACAGACACTTTTGGCTGTGGGTGTGTGGTGTTTCACCCCACAGACACTCTGGGCTGGCTGGGTGTGTGGTGTGTTACCCCACAGACACTTTTGGCTGTGGGTGTGTGGTGTTTCACCCCACAGACACTTTGGGCTGGCTGGGTGTGTGGTGTTTCACCCCACAGACACTTTGGGCTGGCTGGGTGTGTGGTGTTTCACCCCACAGACACTTTTGGCTGGCTGGGTGCTGCAGCTGGGCCCGTGGGGACAAGGCCAGGCCTGCAGGAGCTCTGGTGGTGCTGGGATGGAGCTTCCCCCCATAACAGGGGCTGCTCCTCAGGTTTCCCTCTGTGGAGAAGCTTTAAGGCCATACTGAAGGAAAGGAGTCGGTTCTGATGGAGGGTTTGGATCCAGAGCTTTATTCTGGCCCACTGAATGCAGCACCAGCTCCAACAGAACTCCCTGAGCCTGTGGTTGCTTCTCCTTTAACCCCGGGGAGAGGGGCAGGGAGCTCCAAGCAGATACAGGAGGGGAGGGACAAAGGGACAAAGGACACCTGGATGACCCAATGGCCCCCAGGGGTAGAGGGCCTCCTTTGAATCTGCAATCACTCGATGCCTTCTGGAATGCCAGGACTGACAGACAGTGCTGGGAGGGGAAAGGAGAGGTGACTGACACACCTGGGAGGGAATCTTCAGGGTAGGGACCCAGGTTCAGGGGTAAACCTTGCAATCACACCACAACAAGCAGCAGGGTGGAACCCCTTTTCCAGACAGTTTGAGCAGACAAATGTGGGTTGTCCCCCTCTCCCTGAAGCCCCTCTTTGCTGTTTGCCCACGCTGAGCATGCCGATCTGTGAGCAAAGAGCAAGCTGGATGAAATTTGTCAGCCAGCAGGATTAGAGAGGAGGCACAGCCCAGCGGTGCAGGGCTCCTGAGCATTCCCAGAGCCGTGTTTGGAGAGGACAGAGCTCTCTCTGCACAGATACCTATCTCTGGGGCCCATGGAGGGTTGGAGGAGCTGCTCTGCCATGGCTCTGCCTTGCTGGCACATGCTGCACATACCTCCTCTGGGGCAAATTCCTCGCACAGGCTTCTCAGAGACAGTAAGAAAACCCTCTAGGGCTGTTTCTGTGTGTTTTTCAAAAAATTATTTTTTTAATATCCATACTGCTTTTGCTTATCTTGGTCCAGCCCCTCCAGTGATAACAGAGGCTCAGCCCTGACCGTGGCATCCCGGGGAGGAAAGGCTCAGCTCTCTGACACAGCGCTGGCTCAGAGTGGATTTTAATCTCTTTTTTTCTAGAAGAAAAGGCTGTAGGTGCCAAACCAAAAGGGCAAAGTGATTTGCCCCCGTGAGGTATCATGTTTCTGCTCTGATTTATGGCGAGGGGAGAGGCTTCTGAGTCATCCGTTCCAGGAACCGCTTTATTTTGGTAACGGAGATAATTCTGCTGGTTTTTAATCAATGTGGTGTCAGTCAGCAAAAGTGTGGGATGGGAACTACAGCTGGCAGGGCTGCGGCTGACCAGGGACTGGGGCTGGGACTGGGAAAGATCAGGGATTGGGGCTGGGGATGACCAGGGACAGGGACTGAGGCTGGGAATGACCAGGGACTGGGACTAGGAATGATCAAGGACTGGGGATGACCAGGGACAGGGACTGACCCGGGACTGGAGCTGGGGTTGACCTGGGACTGGGGCTGGGGTTGACCTGGGACTGACCAGGGAGAGAGAACGGGGCTGACCAGGGGCTGGGATGGTGCTGGGGCTGACCAGGGGCTGGGGCTGACCAAGGACAGCAACGGGGATTGCCCAGGGACAGGGAGTGGGGCTGACCAGGGACAAGGGACAGGGGCTGACCGGGGATTGGGACTGAACAGAGACAGGGACTGGGACTGACCAGGGACAGGGAATGATCAGGGAAAGGGACTGACCAGGGCTTGGGGCTGACCAGGGACTGGGGCTGGGGCTGACCAGGGATTTGGGCTGTCACTGACCAGGAACTGGGGCTGCCCAGGGACTGGGGCTGGGGCTGGAGCTGACCAGGGACAGGGACTGGGGTTTACTAGGGACAGGGATGATCAAGGGCTGGGGCCGGGGATGACCAGAGACTGGACTGGGGCTGGGACTGACCAGGGGCTGGGACTGACCAGGGACAAGGGTGTGGGTCTGACAAGGGACTGAGCCTGGAACTGACTCAGAGCTGAGACTGACCAGGGACTGGGGCTGGGGATGATGAGAGATTGGGGCTGGGGCAGACCAGGGAGAGGGACAGGACCTGCCAAGGGACTAAGGCTGACCAGGGACAGGGCCTGTGTGTGACCAGGGTCTGCGTGTGAGCCACAGGGACAGGGTCTGTGTGTGCCCAGGGTCTGTGTGTGCCCAGGGTCTGTGTGTGACCAGGGGCAGGGTCTGTGTGTGCCCAGGGTCTGTGTGTGCCCAGGGTCTGTGTGTGCCCAGGGACAGGGTCTGTGTGTGCCCAGGGTCTGTGTGTGCCCAGGGACAGGGTCTGTGTGTGCCCAGGGTCTGTGTGTGACCAGGGTCTGTGTGTGCCCAGGGTCTGTGTGTGACCAGGGGCAGGGTCTGTGTGTGCCCAGGGTCTGTGTGTGCCCAGGGACAGGGTCTGTGTGTGCCCAGGGTCTGTGTGTGACCAGGGGCAGGGTCTGTGTGTGCCCAGGGACAGGGTCTGTGTGTGCCCAGGGTCTGTGTGTGCCCAGGGTCTGTGTGTGACCAGGGGCAGGGTCTGTGTGTGCCCAGGGTCTGTGTGTGACCAGGGTCTGTGTGTGCCCAGGGTCTGTGTGTGACCAGGGTCTGTGTGTGAGCCACAGGGACAGGGTCTGTGTGTGACCAGGGTCTGTGTGTGCCCAGGGACAGGGTCTGTGTGTGCCCAGGGTCTGTGTGTGACCAGGGGCAGGGTCTGTGTGTGCCCAGGGACAGGGTCTGTGTGTGCCCAGGGTCTGCGTGTGACCAGGGTCTGTGTGTGACCAGGGGCAGGGTCTGTGTGTGCCCAGGGTCTGTGTGTGACCAGGGGCAGGGTCTGTGTGTGCCCAGGGGCAGGGTCTGTGTGTGCCCAGGGTCTGTGTGTGCCCAGGGTCTGTGTGTGACCAGGGTCTGTGTGTGAGCCACAGGGCCATGCAGTTGTGTCTGTGGCACAGTGGGTGCCCCATGGCCAGGGGCTGTGCCAGGGGCAGTGGGGCCGGCAGTGGGGCGGCCTTGCTGGCCCCGGGCAGGCCTGGCCGTGTTTGTTCAGGCCTAGTCTGTCCGTCTGTGTGGCTGTGTGTCTGTCCGTGTGTCTGTCTGCAGGCAGGGCAGCCTCAGTGCTGTGTCCCCGGGGACTGGGCCTGTCCCTGTCCTGGCCCTGCTCGGCCCTGCACGGCTCAGTGGCCAGGCTGGCCCCTGCTCGGGACACAGCAATGGCTTTCCCACACTGCCGCAGGCCCCTGCGAGTGTCAGCAAGTTCTCCTTTGTTTTCTGTTCTTTCTCTGAACTAACGAGCGTTCTCTGATTTTCCCTTCTCCTTTTATTTTTTTCCTCTCAGTGTATTTTGGCCTGCCCACAATTGCCCTGGTTGTTCAGGAGGGGGAGAATTCCTGTTTCCCTGAGTCAGGTTTGGGCAGCAGAGCTGGCTTTGCAGGGCTGGGTGATGCTTGTTCAGTGCATGGTTTCCCACGTGTGTTTCACTGCTGGTCACGCCAGGATTTGGGGTCGTTTTGTGCTGTTTCCCTTGGGTTTGGGAGTATCCCTTTTCCCCCAAAATGAGGATTTTGCCCTCCTGTGACAGTGCTGCTTGATGCCCTCTGGCTTTTGGCTGGCAGCTCGTTCTGCTGATGAGTTCCTGCGTGGCTCCTGGCAGCAAAGGCATTTTGATAAGTGGTGTTTTCAGGGCAACAGGGACACCATCCCCTCTGGGCAGCCTGGGGGCTGTTTGCAGGGCACAGCTGGCTCTGACACAGCCCCAGAGCCCTGTGAGGGCACCCAGAGCCCCCCCAAGGGCACCCAGAGCCCTGTGAGGGCACCCAGAGCCCTGTGAGGGCACCCAGAGCCCCCCCAAGGGCACCCAGAGCCCTGTGAGGGCACCCAGAGCCCTGTGAGGGCACCCAGAGCCCCCCCAAGGGCACCCAGAGCCCTGTGAGGGCACCCAGAGCCCCTCCAAGGGCACCCAGAGCCCACCAAAGGCACCCAGAGCCCCCCAAGAGCACTCAGAGCCCCCCCCAAAGGCACCCAGAGCCCTGTGAGGGCACCCAGAGCCCACCAAAGGCGCCCAGAGCCCCCCAAAGGCACCCAGGGCCACCCAAGAGCACTCAGAGCCCCCCAAGCCCTGTGGGGGCTCCCCAGGCCCTCAGAGGATGGAGGCAGCACAAATCCCAGCACAAATCCCAGCAGCACCGTCAGGGCAAACGCTGCCCTGGCACACAGGAGAGAGACAGGAAGGATGGAAGAATGGAAGAAAAGTTCTAAATTCTTCCCCCATCACTGTATTACATGGTGCTAAGAGTGCCTGTCACAAAATCTCTGCCTCTGTGGCAGCTGCTGGAGCTGAAAAAGTGAAAAAGCGAGTGAGGGGTGAATTGAACCTGTGAAATGCACTCTGTGCTCATTGGGGGGAACAGCTCCACCTCTCTGCATTATTCTCAAATGCAGAGTGGTGTGGTGTTTAAATGGGGTGGTTTAACTCTCCCCCATCCTCTCCTGGTCCCTGTCATGTCCACCCACAGGGCAGGTGCTGGCGCCAAGGGGCTCTGTTCCCTCAGCCGTGGGCTTGGTGACGGCCATCACAGATATTTATATAATTATTTATTTATTTATTAATCAGGGGATCCACGGCCTGCGCCGTTGGTGTGCGCCTCCTGGGGGCACCCAGAACCTCCCTCTCTTCCAGCTGGGGCTGACAGCAGCTGGGACAGGGGCTGGGAGTGAAGCTAGCACCCACACAGAGCCCTGGGGCTGGTGTGCCTGTGTTCTGCTGTCCCTGTGTGGCACACGGAGCAGGCTGGGTGTGTGTCAGCAGTGTCCCTTTGTTCTGCTGTCCCTCTGGAGCACACAGAGCAGGCTGGGTTTGTGTCAGCAGGATGGGTGTGTGAGGAGGATGGGTTTGATCCCTGGTATCCCTTTGTTCTGCTGTTCCTCTGTGGGACACACAGAGCAGGCTGGGTTGGTGTCAGCAGGTCGGGTTTGATGCCTGGAGCTGGCGTCCCTGTGTTCTGCTGTCCCTCTGGAGCACAGAGGGCAGGTTGGGTTGGGGTTTGATCCCTGGAGCTGGTGTCCCTGTGTTGGGTCTCTCTTCGCGGTCCCTGTGGAGCACAGAGAGCAGGCTCAGTTTCTGAGCAGGCTGGGTGTGAGCAGATCGAATTTGATGCCTGCTGTCCCTGTATTCTCCTGTCCCTCTGTGGGGCACACAGAGCAGCCTGGGTTTGTGTCAGCAGGTGGAGTTTGATCCCTGGGGCTGGTGTGCCTGTGCTCTGCTGTCCCCCTGGAGCACAGGGAGCAGGCTGGGTTGGTGTCAGCAGGGTGGGTTTGTGAGCAGGCTGGGTTGGTGTCAGCAGGGTGGGTTTGCTCCCTGCACACCCCTCTGGTGCTCCCACACCCTGTCAGTGCTGTCTCCCTGCCTGCTGTGCTGCAGGAGCTGCTGGCCCTGCCCTGCTGCAGCTCCCCGCAGGCTCCCGCTGGATTTGGCTCCCTGGGTGGATACCAGAGCTGGGCTGAGCAGCCTGACAGCTCCTGGGCTCTGCTCTGCAGCCCCACAGGGGCTGAGCCCCTTCCCTGTGCCACACCGGGCACTGCTGGGAGCGGCAGCAGCGCTCATTAGGAAATTAACGCTTGTTCATTAGAGCAGCCAGGGCCAGCACAGCAGAGATGGGGCTGCTGGTGGCATTTCCCTGGGGCTGCTGGGGACAGTCGGGAGCCAGGTGTGCTCAGGAGAATGGGGAAGACAGGGAAGGCACCTCTGTGGCCTTCCCTGGGGGGCTGCTCAGCCTGGTCTGCTGTCTCAGGGGGAGGAGGCAGATATAAGAACTGATGCAAGCAGAGGTCACTGAGTCCCAGGATTGGGTGGGAAGGGACTTTAGGGTCATCTTATCCCACCCCTGCCATGGTCAGGGACAGCTCCCACTGTCCCAGGCTGCTCCCAGCCCCATCCAGCCTGGCCTGGGGCACTGCCAGGGATCCAGGGGCAGCCACAGCTGCTCTGGGCACCCTGGGCCAGGGCCTGCCCACCCTGCCAGCCAGCAATTCCTAATTCCCAATGTGCCAAAATCTGTGCCTGCCCTCTGGCCCTGGGAGCCATTGCCTGGGTGCTGTCCCTGCCTGCCTTGTCCCCAGGGGCTGTGCAGCTCTCCTGGAGCCCCTGCAGGCCCTGGCAGGGGCTCTGAGGTGTCCCTGGAGCTTCTCTGGTGCAGCTGAGCAGCCCCAGCTGTGCCAGGCTGACTCCAGAGCAGAGGGGCTCCAGCCCTGGCAGCAGCTCCGTGGCCTCCTCTGCACTGGCTGCAGCAGCTCCAGCTCCTTGTGCTGCTGGAGCCAGGGCTGGGGCAGCTCTGCAGGTGGGCTCTCACCTGAGCCCAGGGGCACAGGGGCAGGATCCCCTCCCTTTTCCTGCCTCTCTCCCATCCCATGGGTTCTTGTGGGATCCTGGCTCAGCTCGGGGATGAGGCACAGCCCGGAGCACCACAAAGGCCCTCGCTCTTCTTGTGAGGAAAAACAGGGCTCTTTCTTCTCTTTTTTCCCCCTCATATGTTGCGTTTTTGCTTCCAGCGCTTCGAGAGCTCTACTAATTATTAATAATTAGGCTGACGAGGCAGAACTTGGTTTCTTTCCACTGCGTCTGCAGCGAGCCAAGGAGCTCGGCGTGGGAGCTCGCCCTGGGTCCTGCCCAGCCCCACCTGGGCTCAGCACCCCGGGGGTTTTCTGCTGGCAGAACCAGAGCAGAGTTGGCTGGGAAGGGTCCCCGGGACCACCCAGCCCCACTTCCCATGAGACTGAGTGGCAGAGAGCTGAGCAGGAGGGTTTGGTGGGAAGGGTCCCCAGGACCATCCAGTCCCACCACCATGAGCCTGGAGTAGCAGAAAGCTGAGCAGGCAGCTGGGTTTTGGGGCTGGGGCTGGGTTTTGGGGCTGGGACTGAGTTTTGGGGCTCAGGCTGAGTTTTGGGGCTGGGGCTGGGTTTTGGGGCTGGGGCTGAGTTTTGGGGCTCAGGCTGAGTTTTGGGGCTGGGGCTGGGTTTTGGGGCTGGGGCTGAGTTTTGGGGCTCAGGCTGAGTTTTGGGGCTGGGGCTGAGTTTTGGGGCTCAGGCTGAGTTTTGGGACTGGGGCTGAGTTTGAGGGCTGGGGCTGGGTTTTGGGGCTGGGGCTGAGTTTTGATGCTGGGGCTGGGGCTGTGGGCTGGATGTTGTACCACCATGAGGTGCTGAGATGGCTTTCACAGCCACCATGGCACCATATTAAAGCACACCAATCCCAGCCCTATTTCACATAGTTCCCCTTGCCATCAGCAGATTTTGGTTACTTTCATTGGTTTTGGTTACTTTTATTTGTTTTTTTTCTCATAGGGCTCTCTCCCAGAGAGCTCTGCAGAGACCCAGGTCTGCAGTCCAGGAGAAAAGCCCCAGTGCTGCTGCAGCCCCCGATTGCTCAGCGGGTCCTAGGCTGCCTTTGAGCCTTGCTGTGGTCCTCAGAGCCCCCAGCATCTCCAGTGGCTTCAGCAGCACCTGCTCCTTTTCCATGGCCTCACAGCTGGGGCCCCACGCTGGGGCACCTTCCTGCTCCTTCCTTGCAGAGCCCCAGGATTTATCCGCGTTCCTGTTCCCTTCCTCCCCTGTCTCCCCACCCAGTTCTGCCCCCTGGTTTGCCTCTCTGGTGCCTGCCCCGCTCCCTGACAGTGCCAGCAGCTCTCCCTGCTCGGTCCTTGCGTGCCAAAGCCAGCATTGGATAATTGCTGGGTTGCACAGAGGCTGTAATTATTTCTGTTTCCCGACTGGAGGAGCAGGCAGCGCTTGCCAAGCGGCTCGGTAGCTGCTGGCAGATGCTCTCGGAGGGTATCCCTGCCCTGCCCACATCCTCCCTCTGGTGTGCCGTCGCTTCAGCTGCGAGCTGGCTCCCTCTCCTCATCCCCTCAGCGCTGCTGCCCTGCAGCGCCGCTGTTCTCATCCACCCTCAGCAAAGGGTGATTGCTCAGCCTTCAACCTTTCCCCTGCTATTTCTTTATTCAGTCTTTTCCCTGCTATTTTGTTGTTCCTGGTGACTTCTGCCAGGGAGCAGGAGGGTCCCAGCAGCGCTGCCTGGGGAGCACAGGGCACAGGCCCAGGCTATGACCCCTCTGCCAGGTCAATGGAGCAGCTCTGGTGATCAGGGGCTCTATCAGAGACATCGTTCTGGCATGAAGAACACAACGTGAACAGATCCACAGTTGTTTTATTTTACTTTATTTAATTTTAATTATTATTTTGTACTATTATTTAATTTTAATTATTATTTTATTTTTATTTATTTTGTTTTAATTTTTTATTTTACTATTTCATTTTCATTATTATCTTATTTTAATTTATTTTGGTTTAATTTACATTATTTATTTTATTTTAATTTAATTTAATTATTATTTTATACTATTATTTCATTTTAATGATTATTTTTTTATTTTTATTTCTATTTTGGTTTTGGTTTTGTTTAATTTTTACTTTATTGTATTTTATTTTATTTTATTTTGATTTATTATTTCATTTTAATTATCTTATTTTAATTTGTTTTGTTTTAACTATTACTTTATTTATTTTATTTTTATTTTTATTTTTATTTTATTTTATAATTTCATTTTAATTATGTTATTTTAATTTTTTATATAATTTTTTTATTTTTTATTTTAATTTACTTTATAAATTTTTAAAATTTATTTTTATTTCATTTAAATTATTTTATACTAATTTTTCATTTTAATTGTTATTTTTTATTTTATTTTATTTTATTCTATATTTTATTTATTTCAGTGTTACTTCTCTGCGCAGCACTGGGCCCAGCGGGTAACCTGGGACCTCCCTGTGCAAGGTCACGCCCCCTGTGCAGCCGGGTGGTCTCACAGGTCCCCCTGGCCTGGAAGGACCGTCAGGGGGTCGCACAAGGGTGAAAATGGAGTGCATCAAGGGGTCAGGGGTGTCTGGGGGCAGGATGGGGGCCAGGCTCGGGCAGGAGAGGTGTCCTTGCTGCTCTAGACTCACCAACAGCCTCAGGGAGACTGAGTGCACTGAGAACCCTGTGCCGATATCTGGGAGGATCAGCCCAGCTGTTCCCTCCTGCTTCAGACCTTTTGTTCCGTTCTGCTCCCAAATGAGGTGAAAACCACAGTGGGAAACTGAAGTGCTTTGAGGGCCTTGAGCTGTCATTCCCCAGCTGGAGCAGCTGTGAGAAATGGTCCCTTGGCCATGGCCACCTCTGCACGGCCACCTGCCGCCAGACAAGGACACTTTGTCAGGGAGATGCCCAGCACTGGGCTCCTCTGGCTGGGGCACACCCTGGGCCCAGCAGTGTTGGTGTTTGCCCGCAGAGACGAGGCTCTGCCCCTCCGAGCTGCCAGCAGCTCCTTCCGAGCCCCTGAAGCTCCAGAGAGACTCCTCTGGGGCTGCTCAGGGAGCTGTGGGCACAGCCCAAGGGCAGAGAGCTCTGGGAGCTGGGAGCTGGGCCTGGGCTCCAGAGAGCTCTGGGAGCTGGGAGATGGGCCTGGGCTCCAGAGAGCTCTGGGATCTGGGCCTGGGCTCCAGAGAGCTCTGGGAGCTGGGCCTGGGCTCCAGAGAGCTCTGGGAGCTGGGCCTGGGCTCCAGAGAGCTCTGGGATCTGAGCTCCAGAGAGCTCTGGGATCTGGGATCTGGGATCTGAGCTCCAGAGAGCTCTGGAATTTGGGATCTGGGCTCCAGAGAGCTCTGGGAGCTGGGCCTGGGCTCCCTAGAGCTCGGGGGTCTGGGATCTGGGCTCCGGAGATGGCTCACCCTGCTGCCACTGCTCACTCAGCTCCTCTTGGGTCCACACGCACCAGTTACAGGTTCTTAATGCCTTCGTGGGGGAGAATACAAACTTTATGTCCTTCATATGTAAATATGTATATTTACCTGCTCAGCTGTAATTTCAGAGAGCCCAGGATGGCATCCTGGGGCTGCTGCCAGCATTTGCTGTGCGACCCGAATTCAGGGGGTGCCACATCCTCACGGACACTTCTGAAGGCTTTTTGCAAAAATCTTTTTTGCCTGAGCAGCTCTGGTTGTTATGCCCTGGAAAGGGTATAACTCTGGTTGCTATACCCTGGAAAGCTCCGTGGCTCTCTCAGCTGCCTGCCAGGAAGGGTCTGCACCCTCGTTTCTCTGCTGGTTTTGCTGTGTGCTTTACCTGGGCAGTCACTGATGCAACATGCTGTACAGCCCCTGCAAATTGCTCCATAATGTTTTCAAGAAAATCTTTTAAAAGAAAAAAAATGGGGCAAAGGGGGAAAGGTACAGCTCTCTGCGTCTGACAAATGGGAAAGGGAAAATTAAGCAGCTGAAAAATGCTGGTGGTGCTGCGTGCCTTGGGAGGGGATAACTGATGATCCTCTCAAAGGTCACGGTTTCGCTCATGGTCAGCCTTCAGCGAGCTGTTACGTGGGCAAGGCACGGGCAGCACTGGCATCAAATGGATCCTCTTCTCTTCTCTTCTCTTCTCTTCTCTTCTCTTCTCTTCTCTTCTCTTCTCTTCTCTTCTCTTCTCTTTTCTCTTCTCTTCTCTTCTCTTCCCATGGACAGGCAGGTGTGGGGCAGGGCAGGGCCGTGGGGTGCTCAGGCTTTGCCCCACAGCCTGTCCTGGTGCTGGGACAGCAGAGGACACAGGGCAGTGCCACCAGCCCTGCCCTTCAGCACTCTCTCAGGACGCCGTGGAAGGGAAGTGAGGCAGGGGCTGAAAAATGTAGCAGTGATAATTTTTTAATCTCAAGAAAAAAAGCCCTTCTGCTTTGATAGACATCTCTGGGCTGCGCTTTTCTACGCTGCTTGGAAAGTCCATTGATTTCTCACCCCCCTGGAAAGTCCATTGATTTCTCACCCCCCTGGAAAGTCCATTGACTTCTCACCCTGTTTAAAACATTTTATTTTCTCTCTCTCTCTCTCTCTCTCTCTCTCTCTCTGTTCTCAGGTTTATTTCCACCCTGTGTTGTGCTGAAGCACCGGGCTCAGGGCGAGCCCCCTCCCCAGTCTGCAGTGGGTAACCATGAGGCGCCTGATCTCCCACCGCCGCGTTTCCAACCTGGAGCCCCTGGGGCACTCCTGGCTTTTCCAGTGACAGGGGCGGAGGAGCGGGAGGAGCACGATGGCCGAGAAGTGCGACTGCCTGGCCAGCATGTACGGCTACGACCTGGGCTGCCGCTTCGTCAACTTCCGCCCGCTGGGCTTCGGGGCCAACGGGCTGGTGCTGTCGGCGCTGGACAGCCGCAGCTGCCGCAAGGTGGCCGTCAAGAAGCTGACGCTGGGCGACGCGCGCAGCGTGAAGCACGCCTTCCGCGAGATCAAGATCATCCGCCGCCTCGAGCACGACAACATCGTCAAGGTCTACGAGGTGCTGGGCCCCAAGGGCGCCTGCCTGCGCGGCGACTTCTTCAAGTTCAACGTGGTGTACATCGTGCAGGAGTACATGGAGACGGACCTGGCGCGGCTGCTGGAGCAGGGCAAGCTGGCCGAGGAGCACGCCAAGCTCTTCATGTACCAGCTGCTGCGCGGGCTCAAGTACATCCACTCGGCCAACGTGCTGCACCGCGACCTCAAGCCAGCCAACATCTTCATCAGCACCGAGGACCTGGTGCTGAAGATCGGCGACTTCGGCCTGGCCAGGATCGTGGATCAGCACTACTCGCACAAGGTGGGCAGCGCGGGGCTGGGCCGGTGCAGGAGGGCAGCACTTGTGGGATGATGTGGCTGGGCTGTAGTGGATCCTCCAGGGGAACTGGTCCTGGAGCCTCTTTGTGCAGCTGTGAGCCCTGCTGGGTGATCACTGCTGGTGGCTGCTCTGCCCTGAGCCATGACGCACGTCCAGGGGGTCACGGTTTGGGTGGGAAGGGACCTCTAAAGCTCGTTTGATCGGTGACTTCAGCCTGGCCAGGATCGTGGATCAGCACTACTCGCACAAGGTGGGCAACGCCAGGGGGAGTATGTGGTTGGATCATGGTGGATCTTCCAGGGGAACTGGTCCTGGAGCCTCTTTGGGCAGCTGTGAGCCCTGCTGGGTGATCACTGCTGGTGGCTGCTCTGCCCTGAGCCATGACATGTGTCCAGGGAGTCACGGTTTGGGTGGGAAGGGACTTTTAAAACTCATTCAGTCCAACCCCCAGCAATGAGCAGGGACACCTTCTGGAAGGGGTTGCTCAGAGCCCTGTCCAGCCTGACATTCTGTGTTCTCTGTGCACAGACCAAGTGCTGAGCTCTGCCAGAGTCCCCAGGGCTCTGCGAAGAGGGCACAGGAAGGGTTTGGGTGCCCTCAGCTGCCTTGCATTGCATTATACTGTGTGTATCAAACACACGCTCAGGTACTTTGCTCTGTCTCAGCAGTGGACTGTGGGGAGGCGTGTGTTTGCTTGCTTTACCCAAGTGACTAAGCTCTGTGTTTCTTGCTCTGCTGCTGCTAAAAAGCACAAGCTGCTGGGAGCACGTGGAGAGAGAACCTGGCATGTCCACTCCCACTCTGCTGGGCTCTGTCCTCACTTCAGTGCCAACCAGCTTCTCAAAAACCCAATTTCGTTTGGATTACATTCATTTAACATAGAGGGAGAGGAGTGGGTCTTTGAGGCTCAGCCAAACCCTTTACCTGAGGTCTGGATCCAAATGACACACGGAGTTCTCTGCTGTGGCACTCATCAGGGAGGAACAATAAGGTGAGCAGTCGGGGCAGTGCTGACAGCGTGAGAGGGAGGGAGGGAGGGATAAGGGGTGAGAAGGCTCTGTGACACACAGCCCTGGTGACAGTGGATCCTGAACAGAGCTGCAGATGTGAAGTGCAGGTTCCCTCCCAGGCTGGAGCTCCTGAGCAGTGCAGGAACGTGGAGGAGGCTCCATCAGCCTGGGAGAACACAAAGCCACGGTGTGGTCTGCAGCTGGATTCTGGCTAAAGCCGCTGTGCGGTGTGGTGAGATGAGACAGAATCTGTTTTCTAGAGCTGGATGTGTCCGTGGGCCCCATGGATCTGTTGTTGTACAGCAGATTTAACAGGTTTAAATGCACTTTGCAGTTCCCAGTGGGCTCCTGCCCGTCGCTCTGGGATGGGAGGTGTGGAAGGGGAGGCAGCAGAGGATGGCAAAAAGACAATCCCGTGATCCTGAGCTGATTTATTCTGGATATCAGTCTGGGCTGTGTGGGGAAACAGAGCCTGGGGAGAAGGAATGAGGCTGCAGGAAGCAAGCACAGGGTCCCTGTCACTCTGCCTGCCCTTTCTGTGCTCCCTTCCTCACTCATTATTTATGGTCCAACTCAGGAAGAGGCTCCTGGCTCGTCAAACGTGTGATTTGTTTGTTTAAAGTCAGGTAACTCCCAGAGAAAACCCCTGCAAACGAGGCAGGCTGCATGAAGACAGAAAGTCTCTGATTTAAGGAACATCGTGCTGTCAGGGACTGTGGGATCAGGGTAGGAGTCATCTGTTCGTGTCTGCTGCAGAATTATTGTTATTTCTAAGCAATTCCCTGTTGCCTCAATAGCAGCCTGTGCAGTGGAAGGAGCTGTCAAGGGCTGCAGCTCTGTGTTGGTGTTTAACTGTGCCAGATGCCACTGTATCTCCAGTTCCTCACGGGTGGGAGGCTGGAGCATCAGTGCAAAGAAGCCCATCTGAGTGTGCAGAGAAAGCTGGATGCTGCGATAATGTCAGCTCTTGGGGATCCCTGCAGTGGCAGGGCAGGTGCCAGGGCCCACAGAAGCAGGGCTGCAGCAGGATGGGGTGTGGGTCAGCCCTGCCTTTGATGTCCAGCACTTCAGAGATGGCTCAGAGAAATCAATTCCTTTCCCTATTTCTCTTTCAAGCCCCGCTCTCCCGCAAGGTTTCCTCAGATTGATGAGCTCCGTGCTCTGGCAGGAGGCAGCAGCAGGAGGCAGAGCAGTGGAGCATCCCGAGTCTGAGGCTCTGGGCCCTCCACCCCAGGGCCCCCCTGATGCCCTAGGATTTTATCTTTTCTATTTTTCAAATCCTATACTGCTTTACTGCATTGCTCTAAACTCCATACAGTGATAGGTGCTGGCTTCACATTTTCAGCAGGCAGAACAATCCCTCTGCCCTGAGATCCAAGGATGCCCTACAGGCTCAGGGCCTGAAAAGTACAAACAAAAGTAAACTGGGGGAGGGGAGCAAACTGGGGGTGTGTGACTTCATTACCTGAAGCTGTATTGGAGGGTTAACCCCTGATACGCAAACAGACAAAACTTATAATTGTGTGAAAAGCCATGATGTCACCCTCATCCACCTTGGGTGAGGCCTCTGGAGGCTTTGGCTGCCCAAGGCGTAGCCATGAGTGCTTTTAATAAACCCCCACTTTATTCTCTCGGTCTTGTCTGGCCTCTGTTCCAGGCGGGCGCTCCAAGGCATCAGCCTGAGCAGAGCAGGGACCCTCACAGCCCTGCCTGGGGGCAATCCTGCACCCTTTGGGCAATTAACCACCCCAAGGACCCAGCAGATCCAAACCTCTGTCTAAACCAGCTCTGTCCTCATGGTTTCCTGAGAGCCTTTCCTGAGAGCTCCTTGTTGTCTTGAGCACATGGATTTTTTTCCTCTTAGCATGTTTTTTGTGTCTGGAACACGCTTACACTAATGGCAGGGCTCTGCTAACACAAACAATTGCAGGTTGTGGTCTTATTTGTCTCAAAGGTCACATCTCTTCTGACCTGACGTTTCTCAAACCCTAAACCGCCCTGCTGAGTGTTAAAATGGCAAATATGAGCCACGCTGGATTGTGAGCAGAATTTTAAACACAGCCCAGAATACACATATCACCTGACAAAGAGCCCTTGCCTGGCAGGATGTCTTGTTTGTGTGACTGTGCTCAGCCAAACATTGAGTTGGGATAACGTGGTGGGAAAGGGAGAGCTCCCCAGCCCTGGGGATGCTGAATTGGGAATACATGCTGGAAGGGGAGAGCTGCCCAGCCCCAGGGATGCTGAGTTGGGATAACGTGGTGGAAGGGGAGAGCTCCCCAGCCCTGGGGGATGCTGAGCTGGGATAACGTGGTGGAAGGGGAGAGCTCCCCAGCCCTGGGGGATGCCCTCCCCAGACGTGAAGCAGAGCAGCTTTGGCTCTGTCTCTCCCACTGTTTATCTGTTTTTGCTGCTCGTACCTTTCTCCATGTACTAAGACCAGCAGGGGGACAGCAGCATCTCTTTATCTGAAACTCTGTCTGTCCCAGCCTGTGCATCTCCAGAGGCTCCTGGGACTGCTGCCCATCTCCCATCCATCCATCCATCCATCTATCCATCCATCCATCCATCCATCCATCCATCCATCATCCATCCATCCATCCATCCATCCATCCATCCATCCATCCATCCATCATCCATCATCCATCCATCCATCATCCATCCATCATCCATCCATCCATCCATCCATCCATCCATCCATCCATCCATCCCCACCATTCCTGCCCGGATAATCTCCCTGGGCTCTCCGGGATAGCTCAGATCCCTCTGTTCCCACTCTGGCAGGGCAGAGCTCTACAAGGGTGGTGCTCTTGCTCTGCTCTCCTCCCCTGAGCTCCCTTGCCTTGTGGCAGAGCAGGGACACAGCAGAGTCACACATTAAATATTGGCATGAACACCTAGTGGTGGTCAGGAGTGTAAAGTAATCAATGTTTTGTAGGGCAGGCTCATCCCCAGCAGTGCATCCCGCGTGGGGAGTTGGATCCCCAGCACTGGGTTGGTCCTGTCTGGGAAGGACAGCAAATTCCTGCTGACAGGGACACAGAGACTCGCTGAGTGTCATCCCTGGGTGACATAACCATGGACCAAAATGATCCTCACCCTGCCTGTGTTGTGCAAGAGAGATTGTCCCTTCTGAGTGCCCAAAAGCACCTGGGGATATCCCATGGGACCTGCTCTCCCTTTGCCTGTTGGCAGCACTCGTTACACCATTGACTGGCAGAAACTCCATGCCATGGAGGTGCGTCAGCCCTTTTGGAGGAGTTACTGTGGGAAACACTTCGCAGACCATCCTCAAAGCTTTGAAGTCCTCCTTTAGTTCCATCCTTGCCGTTCAGCACAAGCATGATAGCTTCCAGTCCATCCAGTGGAAGGACAGAATTCCCAGTTGGGGTGGTGGGGAGGAGTTCAGAGGAGCTGAGGCTGTGGGACTGTGTGCTCCTGTGGCCAGGACCACCCTCCATGTCCAGCCTGTGCAGCCACCCTCCTGACCTCCCTGCTGGGACTCCAGCTCCTTTGTCCTGCCCTGGCCTCCAACGAGCCCCATGATCCTGGATGAACTCCCAAAACCAGAGCTGTCACCTTGCTGTGGCACGAACCACAGCCCATCTGCTGTTCTCCTGTGGAGCAACATTCCCACAAACCCAGCGTCTCCCACGGCCCCTCCTAGAGCTGCCCGACCTGCATTTTACAAAATGAGGTTAAAAACCCCACTGTGAGCAGGCAGACGCTTGCTGCTGCTCCTGGATTATTCCAAAAGCTCGGGCTTGCTGCTATTTTGAGCCCCCCATCTGCACCAGGAGCTGATCCAGCTCCCACAGGTGCAGCAGCAGAAATCCCTACCGTGTTTGTGGCTGGAGGCACAGGCTGTGCTTAGATCCTGATGGATCTCTAGTCTGTGAGCACCTGGTCTGCACCTCTGTGGATTTTTGGCTGCAGGAAGGCGGATTCTGGTGTGGAACACACCTGTAGAATCCCTGGGCTGGGGCGTGGAGGCTGCTTGGTT
Organism: Melozone crissalis; assembly: GCF_028551555.1. Classification (NCBI taxonomy): domain Eukaryota; kingdom Metazoa; phylum Chordata; class Aves; order Passeriformes; family Passerellidae; genus Melozone; species Melozone crissalis. The sequence goes on from NW_026535814.1 coordinate 22,105,177, forward strand.
TGCAGCAGGTGGATCCTGAGCTCCCACTGCCCCTGGATCCCTCTGTGGCTCCAGGAGGAGCCCCAGGGGTGGATGGAGGTGGTTTTGGAGCCCTAGGGGTGGATGGAGGTGATCCTGGAGCCCGGGGGGGGGGATGGATGTGGCTGTGGAGCCCCGGGGGTGGATGGAGGTGATTCTGGAGCCCCAGGAGTGGATGGAGGTGGCTGTGGAGCACCAAGGTTGGATGGAGGTGGCTGTGGAGCCCCAGGGGTGGATGGAGGTGGCTGTGGAGCACCAAGGTTGGATGGAAGTGGCTGCGCCTCACCAGCAGCTTTGTGCTCTCCATGTTCTGCCCTGGTGTGCCCTGGAGGGCAGGTTCAGTGTGCTGTCCCCAGGGCCACACCAGGATGCAGCCGCACCTGCCCAGAATTGTTTCTCCTTCTGCTGTTTAAAATATGTGTTGTGTAAAGAATTTGGGAAAACATCCATTTCTCTTTGCTTTCCAGTTCCCTTGCTGTGTGTTAGACACCACTTGATGCTTATCCTACCTGTAGTGAATTCATCACCTTTATAGATTGCCTGAGCTGTTGCCACACACGCAGGGGGACAAGAGGAGAAGCAGGAAAAAGATACTTGAAAATCACAAGGAAAAAAACAAAATATAGCATGGAAGGGCTTGGGCTCGAAACAACTTCTATTTTTCAATTAACTCCATTATCTTTTTTCTCAAAGAGATTCTTCAGTGCTGAATCCACAGAATATTGACACAAAGATGTATGTTCCATCTTAATTAGAACTAATTAATATGCTTCGGCTCTCGGTCTTTCTGTGTGGGTGAATCTGCAAAAACACTGAAATCCTGGTGCTGGAGCCTCAGCACAGCCTGGGCTCCCCAGCCTGGCCCCTCAGGCTGGGGCTGAGTCCCTGCTTAGGTCCCATGGCAGTGACCTCATGGTCCTGGATCCCAGAGCTGCCGTGCCATTTCTCCATCCATCCATCCATCCATCCATCCATCCATCCATCCATCCATCCGTCTATCCATCCATCATCCATCCATCCATCCATCTATCATCCATCCATCCATCCATCCATCCATCATCCATCCATCCATCCATCCATCCATCTATCATCCATCCATCCATCCATCCATCCATCCATCCATCCGTCTATCCATCCATCATCCATCCATCCATCCATCCATCCATCCATCCATCCATCATCCATCCCTCATCCATCCGTCCATCCATTCATCCATCCATCCATCATCCATCCATCCATCCATCCATCCATCCATCCATCATCCATCCATCCATCATCCATCCATCCATCCCTCATCCATCCATCCATCATCCATCCATCCATCCATCCATCCATCCGTCCATCATCCATCCATCCATCCATCCATCCATCCATCATCCATCCATCCATCCATCCATCATCCATCCATCCATCCATCCATCATCCATCCATCATCCATCCATCCATCCATCCATCATCCATCCATCCATCCATCCATCCATCCATCATCCATCCATCCATCCATCCATCCATCCATCATCCATCCATACATCCATCCATCCATCATCCATCCATCCATCCATCATCCATCCATCCATCCATCCATCATCCATCCACCCATCCATCATCCATCCATCCATCCATCCATCATCCATCCATCATCCATCCATCATCCATCCATCCATCCATCCATCCATCCATCCATCCATCCATCATCCATCCATCATCCATCCATCCATCATCCATCCACCCATCCCTCATCCATCCATCCACCCATCCCTCATCCATCCATCCATCCATCCATCCATCCATCCATCCATCCATCCATCATTCAGAGAAGATAGCGCCTCTTAGTCCACGGCACAGCAGTCCCTTCCTCCAGGCAGCAGGACAGGAGCTCGGTGTTCTCTGAAATACCAAGGGATCTAGCCCAGGTTTAGCCAGGGAAGGTGCTGGGGCTGTATCCGCTGCTCGAGTTTGTGCTGTCCGTGGCAGGACCTCGAGCCAGGTCGGAAAGTCTCGATTTCCAAACTTTCAGTCGCTCCTCCCTGTGTTCCCCACCCCGAGGAAGGGGAGGGATAATGCAGAGCCTGGTGTGGAATGCCCCAGGAGGCAGTGCTGGGGTCCGTCGGGTGGGGACCTCAGCGCTGGGGGCATCAGTGGTGGGGTGCACCATGGTGAGGACCTCCATGGTGGGGTCCACAAGGAGAGGACTTCCATGGTGGGGTCCACAAGGTGGGGACTGCAGTGGTGGAGTCTATGACGTGGGGACCTCAATGCTGGCGTCCACGAGGTGGGGACCTCAGTGCTGGGGTCCGTGAGGTGGGGACTTTCATGATGGGATGCACAAGGTGAGGACCTCCGTGGTGGGATCCATGAGGAGGGGACCTCAATGCTAGGGGTCGACAAGGAGGGGACCTCATTGGTGGGATCCACGAGGTGGGGACATCAGTGCTGGGGTGCACAAGGTGGGGACCCCAATGGGGGGATCCATCAGGTGGGCACCTCAGTGGTGGGGTCCATGACGTTGGGGGCCTCCATGTTGGGGTGTGTGAGGTGGGAACCTCCATGGTGGGGTGCACCAGGTGGCGACCTCAGTGCTGGGGTCCATGAGATGGGGACCTCCATGCTGGGGTGCACAAGGAGGGGACTTCCATGGTGGGGTGCACAAGGTGGGGACCTCAATACTGTTCCCACAAAATGGGGACCTCAGTGGTGGGGTCCGTGAGGTGGGGACTCTCATGATGGGGTGTATGAGGTGGAGACATCAGTGCTGGGGTCCACAAGGTGGGGACCTCAGTGGTGGGGTCCATGGGGTGGGGACCCCAATGGTGGGGACCTCCATGATGGAGTCCATGAGGTGGGGACCGCCATGGTGGGGTCCAGCCCCGAGGCCCACGAGTGGGGGACGCAGAGCAGCTGCAGGTTCCTCCTCTCCGTGGGTCCTTCCTGGACGTGCTGGGGCAATCCAAGGTTTCCCAGCAGATGGAAGCAGGGAGATGGCAGTCAGACCCGGGGTGAGGGCAGCAGGAGAGGGGAGCATTAATCACGGTGAGGATGAACCACCACCACCAGGAGCCTCACATGGCAGCAGGAAGGTCGCAGATGTGTCCATTTGTTGAGTCTTTGCAGGGAATTTTCTCCGAGACGTGAGGGGAGGAAAATGTTTGGGTTGTTGTGACTTTGAGATATTTGCAGGGTATTGCTCATGCATCCTGCATGGTGCAGACACCCCCGAGAACTCGGATCCTCCTTGCTGTCAGGGAGGAGAAACTCATGAGCAGCGTCACATCCACCAGGAGGATGGCACTCCTTCCCCAGGAGAGGGAAGAGATGGCTCCAGATAAGAACTGCCCGGGATTGCTACTCTCAGGGTTTATTTTCCTGGGATTCTCCAGTAAACACCATCGCCTCCATTGCTGGGAATAATTGCAGTAGCTGAGAAGTGTTGGTTTGATGGGATAATGCCTGCGGGCTTTTGTGCTGGTTCTGATTGAGCAGCATTAGCAGAGATGCAACAGCATTAAAGGAAACTTCTCAGCTAATCAGTCTCCGTTACCGTAAGGAGGCCAAAATTAAAACGTTCTTTTAAGAGCAAGCCCTTCATGATTAAAAGCTTGGTGACTCGCACATTTGGGAGCTGGCACAAACCCTGTGCTGGGGGAAGAGGAGGAGTGTGATCAGCCTCGTGGTGTTTGTGGTGGGCACTGCTCTCGTGTTCAGGGGAAGAGATGCATCCTACAGCATCCCAGGAGATGCTGCACAGCACAAGTCCAGCTACAGTGCAGCTGAAAATGATCTCTGGAACTGAATCAGCAGGGATCAAGCCCTCAAATACGCTTTTATGTGAACTGTGTTCACACTGTCTTTGCATTTTTACATTCTCCAAATGCTTTGTGGCATTTAAATGCAATTGGGCTTTATAATTTAATTTTATTTTGCTGCTCCTGCTGCATTTCCATCTAACTCCTTCTGTTAATGCGTTATATTTAATATAGGAAAGGCAGCTTATGAATATTCCAACGTTATCCTGGTGCAATAACCATCCATGCCCAGCCCCAGTGTGGCAGGGAGGGGTCCCTGGAGGTGCCAGGGTCATTCCCAGGCTGCTGGGACACAGCAGGGCCGTGAGCACCTGGCTCTGGTGACAAATCTGCTGGTGGGCTCAGGAACAGGAGGGCCCTGCTTCAGGAAGGTGATGGCCTTTGTCCCACAGATAATGCTGAGAGCTTCTGTGGAACCAGGTAAAGCATCCCAAATGACATCCCCAGTGTGACAGAGTGGGATGGGGCGAGGAACTGCCCCTCACCATCCTCAGTGTGAGCACAGTGGGATGGGGTGAGGAGCTGCCCTTCATCATCCTCACTGCCAGCACAGTGGCACTGGGGCAAGGAGCTGCCCTTCATCATCCTCAGTGTGAGCACAGTGGCACTGGGGCAAGGAGCTGCCCTTCATCATCCTCAGTGTGAGCACAGTGGGATGGGGTGAGGAGCTGCCCTTCATCATCCTCACTGCCAGCACAGTGGCACTGGGGCAAGGAGCTGCCCTTCATCATCCTCAGTGTGAGCACAGTGGGATGGGGTGAGGAGCTGCCCTTCATCATCCTCACTGGGATGGGGTGAGGAGCTGCCCTGGCCATGCTAGCCCCCAGCAGCCTGTGACAAGGGAGGGAGATGATTTGTTGGACATGGCTCAGGATGATGCAGGAAGAGCAGGGTTTCCCATCCCTGCCTCAGCTAGGTGCTCCCAGAGGGGCTTCCCCACGTTTCCCAAGGGATCCTGTTTTAGGAGCCTTGGCTGGGAGCCCTTGGCAGCTCTGCTCCCCAAGCACACAGCCGCTGGTGCTGGAGGCTTCCCTTCCACGCGGTGCCAGCAATCCTCCCTGACCCTTGTGTTCTCCTGGGCAAGGTCTCTCGTGAAGGGGGACTGGGATTTGCGGGATACATCCAAGCCCTCCAGCAGTGACCTGGAGTGACTCGGGCAGGTGTGCTCCGCAGGTCTGTGCTGCCGGAGCCATCTGTCCTTGGCAGGCGGTGCTGCAGTACCAGGGTGACAAACAGCGAGTGCCCTGCAGTACCAGGGTGACAAACAGCGAGTGCCCTGCAATACCCAGGGTGACAAACAGCGAGTGCCCTGCAATACCCAGGGTGACAAACAGCGAGTGCCCTGCAATACCCAGGGTGACAAACAGCGAGTGCCCTGCCTGGCAGAGCCCTGGGGTGCCTCTATCCCCCTGGTGTGGCCCAGGTCCCTGTTTCCTGAGGGGCAGGCAGCCCCAGCTGGCCACGGCAGCAGGAGGGCATGGGGGGCAGGATTGCCTGGGTGGGGCTGCAGCGGGGATGGACCAGGACAGCCAGAGGAGCTCTGCTGCCTGTTCCTGTCCTGACCCCTCTCTCTGCTGCCTGTTCCTGTCCTGAGCCCTCCCTGTTGCCTGTCCCTGTCCTGATCCCTGTCCCTGCTCAGGCTGCAGGAGCTCTGCTGCCTGTTCCTGTCCTGAGCCCTGTCTCTGCTGCCTCTTCCTGTCCTGAGCCTTCTCCATTTCCTCTTCCTGTCCTGAACCCTCTCTGCTGCCTATTCCTGTCCTGATCCCTGTCTGCTCACACTGGAGGAGCTCTGTTCCTGTCCTCTTCCCTGTCCTGATCCCTGTCCCTGCCCGGGCTGAAGGAGCTCTGTTCCTGTCCTCTTCCCTGTCCTGATCCCTGTCCCTGCCGTTCCAGGGGTACCTCTCCGAAGGCCTGGTGACCAAGTGGTACCGCTCCCCGCGCCTCCTCCTGTCTCCCAACAACTACACCAAAGCCATCGACATGTGGGCAGCCGGCTGCATCCTGGCCGAGATGCTGACCGGGAGGATGCTCTTCGCTGGTAGGTTTCTGTCTCACGTTGATTCCCTGTTCTCTTTCCCCTTTCCTTGCTACCCATTCCCAGGCATTCTAGCCCGGCCGAGGGAACTCCCCTGTGTGAGGAGGGGAGATGCTGGTGCCCTGTCCCAGGAGGTTTGTGCTCCATGCCGTGGATTTGGATCGTGATTGCTGTCTCCAAGCTGTTTTTTTCCTTTGAGGGAGGACATCTGGATGCCACCACTCATTTTGAGGATTTACCTGTAAGCACGAATTGACGCTGCAAAGGTGGAGTGCAAGAGGAGAAGACAACAAAGGCACAGCAAGGAGTTATCAGTGCAGATTCGAAGCTGAGCTCTGACGTTATTGAGAAGAAAATATGTATTTAATTGTCCCAAAAATGCTGTGTTGGGAGGAAAGCTGTGCTGATTCCCAAGCTGGGACATGGAGCCATTCCCTGCAGGAGGAGCAACTGCCCTGTGGCTGCTGCAGGAGCTGCTTCCCTGGCAATGCAGCACAGCACAGCCCAGCACAGCACAGCCCAGCACAGCTCCCCTGGGCTGTCTCTCGTGCCTGTCTGTGCTCTGGGTGATGAGGTTTAACGCGTTTGGTGAGCAGCTGCTCGCAGAGTTGTGTAAATAAATAACCAGCCCCGTTAATAATGGAGCAGGAGGAGGAGGTTTCCCTCTCGGGTATCTCAGCACCACTGAGCTCCACAGCCTCGGCTGCAGCTGCTCTTCCATAATTCTTTTGTGGAAGCTTAAAAATAAGCAGTCAGTACCCTTAGGAGGAGATCATTTTAATTGCCTCCCTTTCCTTCCTTATTTTCTTCCTCAATTTCTCCAAAGCTTTCCAGTCCAGAGGTTTCAGCTGTGAAAATTGTCCCTTTAACCTGTCTGCTCCTGGTGCTTCCTTGGGATATATTCTAGGGGCAGGGCACTGTCTGATCTTGCTGGGAGCTGCTGCAGTCTCTCACTCCTCAGGTCACACAGCAAAACAAGAGCTGCCTGCTGTGCTGCCCTGCCCACCCAGCACAGCTCCCGAGCATTTCTGGCTCTTCACGCTGTGCTTGACCCCTCTCTCAGCCCCAGCCAGCGTTTCCTTTTGCTCTCTGTGGATCCCAGGGTATAAGTGACGTTGCCTGGCACCACTGAGGTCTCCAAGGTGGTGCTTTAAGCTCGTTTTGTGGTAAGGCAGGGGCAGAGTAGCCCTGGGATGGGATGGGATGGGATGGGATGGGATGGGATGGGATGGGATGGGATGGGATGGGATGGGATGGATGTGTCCTCTGCCTGGGTGAGCTGAGCAGAGCAGCCACACAGGAACCTCCCCGGGCTGGATCCTGAGAGCGCCCAGCAGGTGCAGACCAGAGGTGATTAATTTGAGGTGATTAATTTGAGGTGATTTGAGGTGATTTGGTGACCAGAGGAGGGGTTTGGCACACCACGGGCTGGGCACACGCTGCGAGCATCCCTTGTTCTCTGCCTCCCAGCCTGGTGAAATCTCTTAATAATCCCCAGGGTGCTTGGTTAGTGTGTGGGGATCAAAACCAAGCTCAAAATACCAGCTCCTTTTGGGTGGCTTTGAAGATATGTCATTGTCCTGGGAGGCTGTGGCCCCCTGCCCCTTTTTCCTGCCTCCTCCCGTGCCAGCAGAGCAGGCAGAGCAGGGCTGGCACAGGCAGGGTGCCCTGGCGTCCTTTATCTGCTGGAGGAGAGCAAAGCCCAGCCCCAGAACAGATGAAACTCACAAACACCAAAAGGATTTGCCTTTGCTGCAGCTCTGCTCCTCTTGGCTGAGAGAAGGAGCTCAGCTCAGCCAGATGCAGCCTCTGTCCCTGCAGGATGAGAGCTCCCAAAGCTGCAGCCTCCCTCCCTGTGAAAAACTCCAGTCACTTGTTTTTAGAATTTTAAATGTTTAATATTAATCAAACGGTTATAAAATAGTAATATAATTAGAGTAATAATAATTTGGACAATTTGAATTAGGACAATATGAGACAATAGAGACAAAGAGTTACGGATGTCTGGGTACCTTTTCTGGGCAGCACCAGCCCGAAAAAGGACACACGGTTAACAGAGGATTAACGCTTAAAAGCAACAGCCTGTTGCATATTCATACACTTCATACATGATGCATAAATTCCATTCAAACACAGGATTTTGTCTGGTTAGTGTTAACTTCTTCCTCTTAATCATAACAGCACCTTCGAGGCAGGAAGAAGTTCGTTTCTTCTGATAAGAGAGCAATGGATTCTTTTTCTATGAAAGATTGAGGTGTCCTGGGGCTGCTATCTGCTGTGAGTGCCTCATTCCTGTAATAGAAAAAAAAAATATCCCACTTACATAGTTCTTATTTTAACTACAAAAGTTACCTTTTAGCTACAAGACTGCACTTATCATATTATTAAAATGTTAATACAGCACTACTAATCAATATATAAAAATACATATGGTAAATACCTGCGTAGAGCCATACAATGTGCATTTTTCACACTCCCTGCAGGGTGAGCCCTGCACAGAGCCCTGGGTGGGCAGAAATGAGAAATGAGAGAAACGAGAGCAGTGTGGTTCAGAGGAAGCTCCATCCATGCAGCAGCGCCTTGCCCTGGGTAAATGGTTTCTAGAGAGTGCAGTTTAAATTGAGTGCTTAGCATAAATCAATATAATTAACTCGGCAGTCTATCCGGGGTGCTTGAGCAAGGCAGGTAAGTGAAGGTGATTGGTGGTTCGGGGTAGATGTCGCACACTGCTTCCATTCTCCCACAGGGATTTTCTGGCTGTGCCACAGCTCAGGGAGAGCAGGACATGCCCAGCAGCTGGAGCCTGGATTGCAGGCCTGGCAGAGCTCCCCTGCAGCAGCAGCAGCAGCACAGAAAATGGGGAAAAGTGTCCCTGGCTGAGCAGCTGCAGCTCCCTCCAGTGTCCCTTCCACCCAAAGCAGCAGCAGTGGAAGCAGCAGTAATGGGGAAAGGGGAGAAAAAAGGAGAAAAAAGGAGAAAAAAGGAGGGAAAAGGATGAAAAAGGAAAAGAGATCTGTCCTTGCAGATCTCCGTGGGGTTCACCAGTGGGGCTGTGCTGTGGCCAAGAGCCAGAGATGGCACAGGGGCTTTTCCCGTGGGATCAGGGCTCACTGCCAGGGCTTGGGTGCTCCCTGGAGAAGGCTCTCTTCTCCAAGATGTGGTGCAGAGCTCCTCGTTCTCTCCCTGGGTAACCACAGCCTGCTGCGTTTATTCTGCCCCTGATTCGTGTTCTCCTTTTCAGGAGTTAATACCTTCAGAAAAAGGTCCCTGGGAATTCCATAAATAGAGGATAATGGAAGAGAATGGGGTTTCTCGGGAGCCATAATTCAAGGCTTCCAGCGCTGCATTAGCAGCTCCTTTGTGTGACTGAACACGGTGTCTCTTGGCTGCCAGGTATCTTCGGCTGGGGCTGCACTGAGGGAAAAGCCGCAGAGGCTTTGTGACTTTTATCACCCTGTAATTTGGATCACAGCTGGGGAATTAGCCTGGCTAACAAGGTGCTCATTTCCTGCTAGATATCTTCAGTTTCCCCTGGAGTCACGCTGCGAATCTCTGAGTGACCTAAAATTAGTCCTTGTGTAGGAAAGTGGATTAATCTGCCAGGACTGACAGGGCAAGGGCGTCCCTGCCTTTGTCCCCTTGCTCTGCCTCGCTGACTGAGCGGCTGTGTGTGGTGGTGGTGGCCAGCTGGGCTCTGTCAGCATCACTTGGGGCTGCTGAGGTCGCTGCTGTGCCACTGAGCTGTGCCATGTGGCCTGGCAGTGGCCGTGGCCGCCGCTCTGGGCTGGATGGGAGAGAGTCTGCCAACATCACTGACTGTCCCCAGGGGGCTGTGCTGGGGTCAGCGCTGTGTGTGCTGCTCTTGTTGGGCCCCCTGATGGGGGAAAACCTCCTTTCAACAACTCTGTGCCAGGATTGAGAGACTTTTTTGGGTCTTCATGTTGCTATTAATTGTTATCTTATCAGAAGTCCAACACGCCGTCTGCACCAGACTTAGCGTGCAAGAAAGTGCAGCAAAAATGGTCACAAGATGTGTAGTTTCAAGGTCTTCTAAAGCTGTTTTATCCAATTAACTCTTAAAACGTGCTTTATTTCCACCTTTCCACCATTACTAATCCTTTGTCTGTCCATGTAACCTCTGCACTGAGGCTTCCCCACCCAATCACCCTGTGCCACCAACACTGCAGAAGAATGAGGAGGAGGAGGAGGAGGAGGAGGAGGAGGAGGAGGAGGAGGAGGAGAACAACAAGAAGAAGATCAAGAAGAACAAGAAGAACAAGAACAACAACAACAAGAATAAGAATAAGAAGCAGCCCAGACAACAGCCAAGATCCTCCATCTTGCCTCCTATCTACCTCTATATTAAAACCCCAAAACTCTAAATTTCTCACCCTGTGACAAACTACACTGTTCTCTATTGTCCATTTCACACACTTGTGGGCTCCAATCCGTCCCAAAGCCTTGGAAGCCCTCTCCATGGGCGAAGGTTAAAGGCAGTATTTCCCTGGGGGTCAGGACCCCTCAGAGCAGGCAGGGAAATATTCCCAGTGCCCTGGGTTCCAGCAAGCTCCATGGGTGTGAGTCTGGAAAACTCGTGCTGACCCACAGGAGCTCTGGGCTGTGGAGAGGGGGCCCTGCAAACGCCAGGGGACCTCCACAAGAACAGCGTTGGCTCAGGGCAATCAGTCCCCATGTCATGAGAGAGGCCTTCCCTCCCTCCCTGCTGGCTGATCAGCAGTGCTGCCCATCCGTGGGACTGACTCTCCTTGTGGATGGGATGGGCACTGGTCACCACTGAAGCAGCCTGAAATCCACGGCTGGGCCAGCAGGGGCTTGGTAGCCTGATGTAGTCAACCTAGGACACCTGAAAATCCTCATTGTTTTGGCTGCCCCAGGCTGCTCCATGCTGGTCCTGCCTCTGAGGATGGGGCATTTCTGACCATTCCTAACCATTTCCATTTTCTAACTATTCCTGGCAGGCAGAAATCCAGCGGTGCAGCTCCATATTCCCACCAGGCTCCTCTGCCCTTGCAGGAGGCTGGAAATCCCCACGGATGTCACCTCTTGGTGGCATCCAGGAGAGCCTGGAGAGTGGGAATAGCTCTCACTGATGGGGTGCTCTGTTTGGCTGTGCTGCTGCTCTCCTCCCAGTGATGGGCAGCCAGCCCTGAGCGGGGCTTGAGGGTGTACAGATAAATGTGTCCTGAAGGAAAAGGACTGAAAACAAAATGGCACATGGCATTGTCACCACCAGAGTTGTGACTTGGTGCCTAGCAGCTGCTGGAATATGGTCAGAAAACACCTTTCCTCCTGCATTCCTTTAGAGGTGGAGCTGGGGGACCCCTGGGGCTGGCAATACCCCACGCCCACCCCAGTTTAACTCCTGTGTCTGGTCTCACTGCTCTCTCCTCCTTCTCCCTGCTCAGGGGGCCACGAGCTGGAGCAGATGCAGCTGATCCTGGAGACCATCCCCGTGATCCACCAGGAGGACAAGGAGGAGCTGCTGAAGGTGATGCCCATGTTCATCAACAGCACGTGGGAGGTGCGGAAGCCGCTGCGCAAGCTGCTGCCCGAGGTGGACAGTGAAGGTACCGTGGTGCCCCCGCGGCTTCCCCAGCTGCTGTGTGCCCCAAAACTGTCACAGTGTGTGTTAGTCCTGGCTAGGTGATACAGGGACGTGACAGACCCCCCTTTTGAGCTCTGCAGAATCCCAGCTACCAGGGAGGTTCACAGAAACCAGCACAGAAACAAAATCTGCAGCACAGGCCAGGGGTGGAACTGGGGTAACTTTATTTGATGGTCAAACTCCCCAATTCCAGGGTTCCAGGCCCTGAACTGAGGGAAAATAACAGTTTATAAACAGGAGGAGGTCTCAGGGGAGGATGCAATCTCTAGCTAATCAGGAGAGCTGGGGGTGGAACACAAGACAGGGAATACAATGCGCAAGCCAATGGAGGATTTCAAGGGAAGGGAACAGCTTGGGACAGGAGGGGTTAACAACTGGATATGGAAGAGGGTTTGAAACTTGGCAGGGAGTAACTAGGTAACAAACAGAGAAACCACACTTAACTAAACTGAATAACCAAAAAGCAAGTCTGTGCCACACCAAAGACAGGGGGAGAAAAGTACAGAGGGATTAGGAAACCAGAATAAACAGTAAACATGCCAAATAAAACCACACACTACACCAGCCGTGTCCCCGGAGCTGCTTCTAGGAGTGCCAGGGTTGCTGTCCTGCAAGGCCCAGGGCCTGAGCTCTGGGGAGGGGGATGCACACCCCTGGGGGTCCCGGCTGTAGCTCAGATGTCCCCAGCGCTGTCCCCTCACAGGCAGCCTGTCCCCGGGCCCTGCTGCAGGACAGGGCTGTGATGCTGTGGCTCGCTCACAGGTGTCTCCTAAGGGTGAAACACACTTCCAGGGCCCTTTGGAGTGCATCCCACGTGTCTCCCTGAGCTGTGAGCGAGGGCTCGGCCCAGAGGCTCTTTCCCAGTCTGCAGCTGTGCAGCCCAGCGAGGGACAGGCTCTTCCTCACAAACACCCCACTCCTGAGATAGGTGTTACAGACAGGAATATGAATCAGTGCTTCCCTGAGCTCCTTCTGAGGGTTAAACCAGGCCTGCTTTGGGAAGAGCTCAGGAGCAGGCTCAGCTCACCTTCTGGAGTGACTCTTCATGTGAGAGGCTCAGCCCAGAGGCTCTTTCCCAGCCCCATCTGTTCCCTCACTGTGCCCCTGGCCTGAGCACAGCTGTGCAACTGCAGGACAGGCTCTTCCTCACAAACACCCCACTCCTGAGATAGGTGTTACAGACAGGAATATGAATCAGTGCTCCCTTGAGCTCCCTCTGAGGGCTAAACCAGGCCTGCTTTGGGAAGAGCTCAGGAGCAGGCTCAGCTCACCTTCTGGAGTGACTCTTTGTGTGAGAGGTGCCGTCCCTGGCTCAGCCCAGAGGCTCTTTCCCAGCCCCATCTGTTCCCTCTCTGTGCCTCTGGCCTGAGCACAGCTGTGCAACTGCAGGACAGGGTTTCCTTCACAAACACCCCACTCCTGAGATGGGTGTTACAGACAGGAACATCAACCACTGCTCTCCTGAGCTCCTTCTGAGATTTAAAACAGGGTTAAACCAGGCCTGCTTTTGGGAAGAGGTCAGGAGCAGGCTCATCTCACGTTCAGGAGTGACTCTCCATGTGAGAGGTGCCGAGCCTGGCCTTGGGGACACAATATCCATGGGCCCAGGGCTGTGTCAGCCTCCAGTGAGCAGCAGCAGATTTATTCCCTGCCGTGGCTGCAGGAGGAAAGGTCAGCCCTGCCCCTCACATTATTCACTGTCATTTCCCTGCCTCTCTGACCTGTGCTATATCACAATATATAACCCATAATGGGTTTTTGTGACCTTACAGAGCAATTGACTCCTTCCTGCTTAATTAGTCTGAGCCATGAGGTAATCTCACGGGCGACAGTCAGAAATTGGTTAATGTTTGAGCTCTGGGGCAGCACGTGTGGCTGTCCTTCCTGCTGAGGGGTTCTACCCCTACAGAAACTATCCCATTCACACAATTGCACCTTCAGTGGGGATGTTCCTGGAGGTTTCAGTACGAAGCTGTATCTGAAGAAAGGCATTATTCCTGTTTTTGTTGCCTGAACTCAAAGGGACTTTCCCATGAAAGGATCAACTGGATAAGCAACAACTTCAGTGGCAGGATTTTACCTTTCCACATAACCTCAGTAAATGGAATCATCAAAGCAATCATAGCCAGCCCTCTACGTTTAGGTTTAATTGCACTTAAATTCTTCCCTGTCATCACAGAAAGAGTTCACGCACCACATTCCTTCTAAAATTACTTTAGCCACTCAGAATTCTTCAAACATTAATGGGTAAAATAATTTCATGGCACCGGTCACACCAAAGGCTTTTAAAAGTTGCAGTAAATCTAATCCACTCCAGTGGGGCCTAAGAGGTGAAATCAGCTGTCTGAAACACAGAGTGCTTGTCAAGTGTATCTGAGGGTGTGGAGTCAGATCCCAGCACCTTCCAAAGGCCTTTTTGGGGTGGTATCTCAGCTCTGTGCTGGTTTGGGGTGCCAGCTCTGTGCTGGGATCTCAGCTCTGTGCTGGGCTGGGATCTCAGCTCTGGGCTGGAATCTCAGCTCTGTGCTGTGCTGGGATCTCAGCTCTGTGCTGTGCTGGGATCTCAGCTCTGTGCTGGAATCTCAGCTCTGTGCTGGGATCTCAGCTCTGTGCTGGGATCTCAGCTCTGTGCTGGGCTGGGATGCGATCCCAGCTCTGTGCTGAGATCTGGGGCTGTAGCTCTGTGTGTGTGACCCCTGTGCTGTCCTGCACAGCTCTGAGGGTGCTCTCGCAGTCATTCCCTGGCCATGCTGCAGGAGGTGACAGGAGGTGACACCTGAGGCTGCAGGGCTGCTCCCCTGCAAGCCCACAGCTCCATGAGGGGACCCCAGCAAGGACAGAAGTGCCTGGCTTGGGTCGACCTGAGGTGGCCTTTAACTCATCCCTTGCTCCAGGGGGATTTGCTGGGTGGGCTCCGTGAGGCTTGTCCTGACAAGGGGGCTATTTCTGCTTTTGAAGAATGGTGAGCTTGTGTATCTCTGCCTCACAGCCATTGATTTTCTGGAGAAAATTCTGACATTTAACCCCATGGACCGGCTGACGGCTGAGATGGGCCTGCAGCACCCCTACATGAGCCCCTACTCCTGCCCCGAGGACGAGCCGGTGTCGCAGCACCCGTTCCGCATCGAGGACGAGATCGATGACATCCTGCTCATGGAGGCCAACCAGAGCCAGATGTCCAACTGGGACAGGTACCACGGCTGGGCTGGGCTGCCGAGGCCTTTTGGAACTTGGGGTTTATTGCAAAGGGCCTGGGTGCAGGGCCCTGCTGGGATTTGGGGTTCATTGCAAAGGGCCTGGGTGCAGGGCCCTGCTGGGATTTGGGGTTTATTGCACAGGGCCTGGGTGCAGGGCCCTGCTGGGATTTGGGGTTCATTGCACAGGGCCTGGGTGCAGGGCCCTGCTGGGATTTGGGGTTTATTGCAAAGGGCCTGGGTGCAGGGCCCTGCTGGGATTTGGGGTTCATTGCAAAGGGCCTGGGTGCAGGGCCCTGCTGGGATTTGGGGTTTATTGCAAAGGGCCTGGGTGCAGGGCCCTGCTGGGATTTGGGGTTATTGCAAAGGGCCTGGGTGCAGGGCCCTGCTGGGATTTGGGGTTTATTGCAGAGGGCCTGGGTGCAGGGCCCTGCTGGGATTTGGGGTTTATTGCAAAGGGCCTGGGTGCAGGGCCCTGCTGGGATATGGGGTTTATTGCACAGGGCCTGGGTGCAGGGCCCTGCTGGGATTTGGGGTTCATTGCACAGGGCCTGGGTGCAGGGCCCTGCTGGGATTTGGGGTTTATTGCACAGGGCCTGGGTGCAGGGCCCTGCTGGGATTTGGGGTTCATTGCACAGGGCCTGGGTGCAGGGCCCTGCTGGGATTTGGGGTTCATTGCAAAGGGCCTGGGTGCAGGGCCCTGCTGGGATTTGGGGTTTATTGCAAAGGGCTTGGGTGCAGGGGCCTGCTGGGATTTGGGGTTCATTGCAAAGGGCCTGGGTGCAGGGCCCTGCTGGGATTTGGGGTTCATTGCAAAGGGCCTGGGTGCAGGGCCCTGCTGGGATTTGGGGTTTATTGCAAAGGGCCTGGGTGCAGGGCCCTGCTGGGATTTGGGGTTCATTGCACAGGGCCTGGGTGCAGGGCCCTGCTGGGATTTGGGGTTCATTGCACAGGGCCTGGGTGCAGGGCCCTGCTGGGATTTGGGGTTCATTGCAAAGGGCCTGGGTGCAGGGCCCTGCTGGGATTTGGGGTTCATTGCAAAGGGCCTGGGTGCAGGGCCCTGCTGGGATTTAGGGTTTATTGCAAAGGGCCTGGGTGCCGGGCCCTGCTGGGATTTGGGGTTTATTGCAAAGGGCCTGGGTGCAGGGCCCTGCTGGGATTTGGGGTTTATTGCAAAGGGCCTGGGTGCAGGGCCCTGCTGGGAGCTGCAGCCACAGCTCAGAGCAGATCTGAGAGAAGTAAAGAGAGTGATAAAGAGGATGAGAGAGAGAGGATAAGAGGATAAGAGAGTAAGAGAGTGAGGTTCCCGTTACAATACAATAAATCATCTTCTGTGTGGAATATTCTGATTCTCACTAACCAATCTAGCACAAGATACAAATCCTATAGCATTTCCATACAGCCTATAGGAATTACATCACCACACTGTGTTACACTTTAAACCCTAAAAACTCCTCTTTGGGCCCCTTCTGCCAAGCTGTAGGGTCTGCTCTGACCCTTGGGCCTGTCTGCAAGCAGAGGGTGTTGTTCCATCAAAAGGGGATTACCTTCAGCTGGCCACACCATTGTTTTCCCATTGTTCAGTAAATGAGGGATCTCAAAGCTTGATTTCATTTCAATCTCACTTACAGTTTCCATATTCTCAAAATCTTTTGCCAAGCAATCATATCTATAAGGTTTTCATGTTTCACCTTCCCCAATACCCCTGGCATGGCTGGGTTCCACCATGCCTGTTCAGACCCCTGAAAGATGCCTGCTTTTCCCTCTTTGTGCCATGCTGTAACTCCAGCCCAAGCTGGTGCCTCGCTGAAGCTGCCCAGAGGCTCCTCCTGGCTTCCACAGGGACCAGAAGCTGAGCCTGCACATCCCTGTACATCACTGAGTGCCTTTCTGCTCTTGGTTTTCAGCCTAGGTTGTCTTCATGTGGGTCTAAGTGGCTCTGCAGCCCCTTCCTCTGCCCTCTGTCCCTGTAGTACAGGTACAAAATAATGTAATTCTTGTACCTTTTGGGCACAGGGCCTGATTTGGAGTTCTATATTCACCACTTTTCAAGGTGCATCACCCCGGAGGACCTTGTAAAAAGCCCTGAGTTGAGCTGACGTTTAAATGGTTTGCTGGAAGCTGCACTGGAAGTTTAGAACAGCTCCAAGCCTTGAGCTGAGGTCTTTCACGTTCCAGGTGATTACCCCAGTCACTGGCCAGTCCCAGCACTGGGGCAGGCAGGACAAAATAAGCAGATAAGAATTAATTTAAAAGGTTCAGTTTTCTGTACAGCTCCTTCCAGGTGTGGGGCATGAACTGGCTGAGGATGGCTGCAGCATTGCTCCCCTCTGCAGAGCAGTTAAATCTCCTCACCCTACTGATCCACTGGGTTCCACCAGCACTGAAAAATTATCTGAAGGCATCCCTCCCTGCCCTTGCCTGCACTGTCTGTGCCTGAGCAAGCAGATGTGGGAGACAGCCAGGGCAAGGTCATCAGAGTGGGGTCTGGGGGCTCACTCAGGCAGGGAGGAGGGCTGGAAGCAGGATACCCACCCTCAGTGCATCCCCACACGTTGGGAAGGATGAAAGTTTGACAAGAAAGTCTCACAGATCTGTGTGCTCGGCAGAAAGATTTTTAAATGTAGAGTCTGGTGAAGGAATAGAGATGGAAGCAAGTTATGATATAGAAGAAAAGAATTGCTGAGCCAGTCTTACTGGATAACCAAGGAGGCAAAGGGTGTGTTTGTTAGAAGGGGTTTTTATGGCTTAGAGCAAAGGATAAACCCACCCCAAACAAGAGGATGTTTTTACCAAGCAGGAAGAGAGCACAGGCAAGCAAGCCTGCCAATGTGGCAAGTAGAAAAAAGGTCTCAGAATTTTCCACTGCAAGCAAACTGAACAACAACTTCCAGCTTAATCTGTAAGGTACGAAATTTAGTGATTGGAGAGCAGTAACACGAATATGGTAATTACAGTAGTTATGATAGGCCATAGGTAAAAGTTAAGGTATGGATTGGTTCTACCGTATTAAGATGCTCAGCAAAGTCTATAATGCATTGTAACCAAAACCAAAGGGTCTCCAGGCCTGCCTGCAGCTGGAGCTGACAGCTGTGGGCACAACTCTGTCACCCACCACCCTGGCCTGCTGTGACCTCTTGGATACAATAAACTGCGTTTTGGAGAGCCCCTGGAGCCCCACATCCCTCATTTCAGCTCTTACACCCACAGCCCCAGCGCCCCTGCCCCAGAGCAGCAGCTCAGGGCTGGAGGCTCCCTGTCACCTTCTCCTTGCTGTGACACAAGGGGCTGAGGCTGTCCTGCCCCCAGCTGGGGACATCCATGCCAGGCTGGGGGCTCTGCAGCACGAGCCAGCTGTTGTGGGGACAGCAGGTGACTTGGGCTGTGTGCTGTGGGACACCTGAGGAGCGGCTGATTGCTGTGGCAGGGCCCCAGTACCCGGATAACGCGTTCCACAGGCAGCTCAGCCAGGAGCCAGTGAATCAGGGGGCACTGGGAGAGCCCTGGGTGCTGTCTGGACTTCAGGAGAAGCTGTCACTGAGCAAGGTGACCCTCCAGGAATGCTCTGGGCCCTTGACATCAGAACAAACTGGTGACGCCCAGCCTCAGTGGGATTGTTCACAGAATTCACAGAATTCACAGAATCCCCAGGTTGGAAGAGACCTTCAAGACCACCCAGTCCAACCCAGCCCCAGCACCTCAACCAAACCCTGGCATTCAGTGCTGCATCCAGGCTTTGTTAAACCCATCCAGGGATGGGGACTCCACCACCTCCTCAGACAGGCCATTCCAGAACTTTATAATTCTCTCTGTGAAAAGCTTTTTCCTAATATCCAACCTACATTTCCCTTGGCATGGCTTGAGACTGTGTCCCCTGGTTCTGTCAGTTTTAAGTTCATGTCTTTTACTGTTCTGTCACCAAACAGGAAGGGCTCAGCCGAGGTCCCTGTCCATGGGCTGAGGGGCAGATTGGTAATTATTGCTGTTAATCATGTTTTAGTCCTGAGTGGAGGGGCAGATTGGTAATTATTGCTGTTAATCAAGTTTTAGTCCTGAATGGAGGGGAGGTGATCGACACCTAAAGGAAGGGGCCACCAGGTTTGGTTGTTGGGCTCTCATTCCTGCATCTCAGGCTGTTGATACATAAAAATTATTGGCCCCCTGGCATTTTGAGGCAGAAGAAGGCTCTCTGTGCTGCCAGTAAGAGGTTAACCCAGCAGGCAGAAGGCCAGGGAGCCGCAGCAGTGCTCGGGTGGCTCGGGCAGTGCTGCTGCTGGCAGCGGGGCCGTGCTGCTGCCCATGTCTCACAGCAGCGTGTCTTTGGCAGGTACCACATCAGCCTCTCCTCCGACCTGGACTGGAGGCACGACAAGCACCACGACATGGACGAGGTGCAGCGGGACCCGCGGGCGGGCTCGGAGCCCGCGGCGGAGGAGGCGCAGGTGGACCCGAGGAAATACTCGCAGAGCAGCTCGGAGCGCTTCCTGGAGCTCTCCCACTCCTCCATGGACCGGGTGTTTGATGCCGACTGCGGGAAGTCGTGTGATTACAAGGTGGGATCGCCCTCCTACCTGGACAAGCTGCTGTGGAGGGACAGCAAGCCCCACCACTACTCAGAGCCCAAGCTCATCCTGGATTTATCCCACTGGAAAAGGGCCACCATAGCGCCCGCGGCTGAGCTGTCGCTGGAAGAGGAGCCCTCCAACCTGTTCCTGGAGATCGCGCAGTGGGTGAAGAGCACGCAGGCGGGGCTGGAGTGCCCCGGCTCCCTGCCGGAGATGCAGGAGCGGAGCCTGCCCTCCTCTCCTCACCGCCTGCACAAGGAGCCCGCCGCCGTCAGCGGCGACACCGACCCCGACTTCGACCTGGACGTCTTCATCTCCAGGGCGCTGAAGCTTTGCACAAAGCCCGAGGACCTGCCCGACAACAAGCTCAACGAGATCAACGGGGCGTGCATCTCGGAGCACCCCGGGGACATGGTGCAGGCAGAGGTGTTCCAGAAGGAGCGGTGGTGAGGGCCCCAGCCCCGCCGCGTCCCCTGCCCACGCTGTACCAAACGCCTTTGCCAGGAAAGGCAAGCACAAACCACACGCCCCCCTGGATGCCTTAGAAGTGCTTCTAAGGGGATTGAGAGGTGCGAGTGAAATACTGAGTTCCTTACACTGCCTTAACAATCTTGCCTTGCGATCTCTGGGACCTGTTTGAAACTTAAATGTACGAGGGGGAAAACGACGGTACATGGTAGGTTTGCAAACAGTAGTCAAATAGACTTCTTTTCCTCTCTTTTTCTATGGCAACTTGAAAGGACAAGGACAAAAATTAACATTTTCAGTGTGGTCACATACCCTCCTGGTTGGACAGGTTCCCAAAATGCCGAACTTTGAGTCTCTCTGAGGGCGCCTCTGTGAGCACAGGTATGGAATAAAGTGATGCCAGCCATCAGTCAGCACTGAATGGAACTACAGGTAGAGTTTGGCCATCAGACGAAAAACAAAAAACTCTCTGAGAGTGTTAATGGACAAGAAATTTGACCTACAAAGTATGGGCCATTGGGGATTTGTTTTATTTTTTTTCTGAGGAGAAGACAAAATTTTTGCTAAGTGCATTTTGCTGGTTTGTGGTTTCTCACACCAAAATCTCCCCTGTGGCTGCACGGGGTGCAGCAGGGGATGCACGGGGATCTGAGCTTTCCGAGCACTCGGGAGGGCCCACGGGGTGCACCCTGGTGAGTCCTGCCCTGGAGAGCTGCCACGAGACCAGCAGAATCGGGGCAGGGAGGGCTGGGAGCGGCGTGTCCCACGGGGTGACACAGCCACACGGAGCAGCAAGGGCTCCCAGCCACTCTGCTGTGCAAAAGGAACCACAGCACCACGGGCTGTCCTCCTGACAAAGATCTTGTGAAGAAAACAACAGTTCCTGTGGCTTGCGATTCGTGACCGGCCACTTGGCTGCCAGCTTCTGTGGGACAGGCTGGTGCCAGCAGGCAACTGTGTGTACATAGATGAGGACACAGCTGATCTACTGTACCTTCTGTTTTCATCCACACTTCTGAGCACCTTAATGATTAATCAGCTAACAAGAGTTTGTATATGGAAGAAATGTTCTATACTTATATTTAACCCAGCTCGGCAGCTTTTTAAATGGAGATGTGTAAATAGTGCCACACAAGACAGCCTCTGCTTTCCTCAGCATCCTGCTGCTCTGCTGCCCGGCACAGCAGCCCTGCTCACATCTGTACAACAGAAACTGCTGTATTTAGTACTGCCAGCCCCATATTTAACTACTCCCATATTCATTGTTTCCACCCTTTTAACAAGCAATCCGCGAAATGCTCTGAGATGTGACAAAGCTGGTGTGAGGCTCAGATAACTAACAGCAGTGTTTACTGTATTAGCCCTGGGGTCTGTCCTTGCTGGGACCAGGAGCAGGTTTAGCTGCAGCAGGCCTTGACAAGCCCAAAATCGTGTTCCTACTGTGGAGATCTCACACTGGGGTGATGGAAATACCACTGCTGCAGCCAGTCAGCAGCACTGGTGTGAAGGCAGCCAGCTGCCAGGATGGGATGGGCTGCCAGCCCGGGTGCAGGGGGGGGGAAGGCATTTGGAAGGTGAAGCTGAGGGAGAAGGGCTCAGAAGGGCAAAGCCATTCATCTCTGCCTTTGCTTTGGGTGTTTGGACATCCCCCAGAGTGGTTTAGAAAGGGGAAGGAGGACAGAGACAGAGGTTTGGTTTCTGGTGTGTTGCAGATGATTGATATACCTCAACTAAAGCTCAGCACTTTCGCTGCTGGTGGGGGGACATTCCAACGCCAGGAGCAGCCGCCCCCAAGCTGGAGCAGATCCAACCAGCCTGGCAGTCCACGGCTGGCTGACCACAGCTGGCTGACCACGGCTGGCTGACCACAGCTGGCTGACCATGGCTGGGTGACCACGGCTGGGTGACCACAGTCCCACTGCCCACGGTCCTGCTCCCCACAGTCCCACTGCCCCCAGTCCCACTGCCCACAGCCCTGCTCCCCATGTCCTACTGCCCATGGTCCCATTGCCTACAGTCCCATTCCCCATATCCCACTGCCCATATCCCAGGGCCCATGTCCCACTGCCCTTGGTCCCGCTGGGCCCTGTGGCACTGCACTGGCAGCAGCCAGCAGAGTTTGGAGCTGGCCTGCAGGGCTCTGAGGTGTGTCGGGCTGGGCTGTGTCCCGGGGCTCTGGCCGGAGCCCATCCCGGCTGGAGAGGCACGGAGCTGCAGCCAGCTGGGCTCAGCACCCGGGGCCAGCAGAGCCAGGCCCGCAGGAGGAGAGCAGCGCGGTGACCCTGGAAACTCCTCTGGAGATGCAGCAGCCCGTGCTGCCGTGGGGTCTCTGAGCACGAGAACTCGGCCCGCACAAACCGCGCTCTCCCGGCCGGGCAGCGGTGGCCGTGTCCCCTGGAACCAGATGCCATTTCCCATGGGCTGTCGCTTCTTCTCCAGAGGCCTGCAGGACTGTTTATTGTGGCCATGAAAGAAACAGTTTTGCTTTCAAGTATTGTCTTGTGGGCCCACAATTAAGGTGTAAAACGGACTCGATAGCAAGCAAACAGAGCGTGTTGCTGCCACTCTGGATTTTCCATCTCGCTTTGTGAGCTCTTATTTAATGTTGTTCTAAAACCTCAGCATCACATGCTGGGAAAAGGGGATAAGAGGGATGGCTTTAATTTGTTACCTGAGTGTGCTTAGCTGATCACAAGCCAGATCTGTCTCTCATTTGCAGAAATAAAATGTAAGGCCTGAGCCTTCCTTGTGTGGCAGTGTGTAATTATTTTATAAATTATTATTATTTTTATTCTGAAATGTTTACTCCAGTACTGAAGTAAAAATCCACAGAATTCTGCAAATCATAGGATTCACTCAGATTGGAAAAGTGAGTGACCATGCTTAAGAGTGACCACGAAGACCTGCACCACAGGAATATTTGCATTCTTGGTGTTGGGCTGCTTCTCACCCAGCTTTGCTTTGGCAGGTTCAGGCTGTGTGAGCACTCAGGGTCACAGGGAGGGAATTTGGGCTTGGTCACCATCTGTGTCTCATGCAGTTTGAAGAATCATTTCTTGATGGGTGCAAGATCACCCACTGGGTATTTCAGTAAATTTGCAGAGGGCATTCATTGAAAGACACACAAAGCTGTTGCTGGTGACGCTGTGGTGGCCCCTAAGCCCACATGGTCCTGGATGGGTGACACCCTGGGCTCAGAGATGTGGGCCCCAGCTGTTCTGGGTTTAAATTAAAGAGCAACAGGGGGAGCGGAAAATCCCTCCCTGAAACTGCAGGAGCTGCTCCTGGTGGCCTCTCACCAGGATCTGCTCCTCTGCCCGCTGGCCATGGGCTGGAGCCTGGGAGCCCGTCAGGAATGTGATTTAAAAACCCCCTTAAACGTCAGAGGGATGCCTCCAATGTTCTGTGCTGCCCCAGTGATCTGTGACTATTTTTGCTGCAGTTTATTTTTAATTGTGCTGGGACTCAGCAGCTGTTACACCGTCACAGAGCTGCACTAGCCAGGCCTTCAGAGCTTCACCATGGCAGTGACAAAAATACCCACTTCAGCTGCCTTTTAACAGGGGCTTTGGGGACATTCTGGGAGCTCTGTCCTGTGCAAATCCCTCCCAGATCCCAGAGCAAAACCACAACATAGTGCATTTTACAAGTGGGCTTTTTGGGGACTGGACTGCAAATGATCAATTCTGTCCCTTGGAGCAATTTCATGCCATCATCTACAGTTTTTGGGAGCTTGCAGTGAGAACTCTGTACAGTGTGGCATGCAGACATTTCAGCTCTGAAATGCTCTTTCTTTTTCAGCTGGTTCTAAGAGGAACTGAAGAGAACAAATACACCATATGGTGTTTGCTTGTGAACTGCTGCCTTTGACATTTTGAAAGGCAGAGTCTGGTCCTGTACAATATTCGGGTGAATGGAGTCCTCTCAAAGAGCATCTGCACTTTCTGAAGCTGTGCTCACCCCAGTATTTTAAACTGCCATCTAGGGAGTGGGGAAGCTGGTTTATAACAATCATATGGCTAAGTTCAGAGTAGGTTTTTATTTGTTAAAATAAAAATATTCTGCCTTAAAAAACACAGCCTTTTCACACACAGTCTTGTCTGCCTGGTCTTGGGTTGTGGCAGAATAAGGTGTAACAAAAGGGTCTCTGAATGGTTGCTTTCATTAATGTTGCAGTGAAAATTAGGTGTTTTAGGACGTTTATATGAATTTTTATGAAGTTTTGGAGAGAATATACCCAAGGCCATCTTTGATAGCCATCTTTGAGAATATACCCAAGGCCATCTGCACTATCAAAGATGGCCTTGGGTATATTCTCTCCAAAGCTTCATTAAAATTCCTGTTGACATACACAGGAATTAACTCTGAAAAACAGAGTTAATTCCTGCGTGTGTCAACGCTGCATGAAGTGTTTGTGTCCACCAGAGATTTCCAACCCCTGGGACATTCCTGCTCGTCCATCAGGCATTTCAGGAGGAAGAGGGGGCCAGAGGAACAGCCTGAACCTGGCCAGGCTGTGGCAAGGGCAGCTTCAGCACATAAACACACGTGTTCCGTGTGCACATAAACACATGTGTTCCATGTGCACATACACATAGGTACTTCGTGTGCACGTAAACACATGTGTTCCGTGTGCACATAGACACACGTGTTCCATGTGCACATAAACACACGTGCTTCGTGTGCACATATACACACACGTGTTCTGTGTGCACACAAACACACGTGTTCCGTGTGCACATAAACACACGTGCTTCGTGTGCACATATACACACACGTGTTCTGTGTGCACACAAACACACGTGTTCCATGTGCACATAAACACACGTGTTTCCTGTGTGCATAAACACACGTGTTCCGTGTGCACATAAACACACGTGTTCCATGTGCACATAAACACACGTGTTTCCTGTGTGCATAAACACACGTGTTCTGTGTGCACATAAACACACGTGTTCCATGTGCACATAAACACACGTGCTTCGTGTGCACATATACACACACGTGTTCTGTGTGCACACAAACACACGTGTTCCATGTGCACATAAACACACGTGTTTCCTGTGTGCATAAACACACGTGTTCCGTGTGCACATAAACACACGTGTTCCATGTGCACATAAACACACGTGCTTCGTGTGCACATATACACACACGTGTTCTGTGTGCACACAAACACACGTGTTCCGTGTGCACATAAACACACGTGTTCCATGTGCACATAAACACACGTGTTCCATGTGCACATAAACACACGTGTTCCGTGTGCACATAAACACACGTGTTCCATGTGCACATAAACACACGTGTTCCATGTGCACATAAACACATGTGTTCCGTGTGCACATAAACACATGTGTTCCGTGTGCACATAGACACACGTGTTCCATGTGCACATAAACACACGTGTTTCCTGTGTGCATAAACACACATGTTCCGTGTGCACATAAACACACGTGTTCCATGTGCACATAAACACACGTGTTCCATGTGCACATAAACACACGTGTTTCCTGTGTGCATAAACACACGTGTTCCGTGTGCACATAAACACACGTGTTCCATGTGCACATAAACACACGTGTTCCGTGTGCACATAAACACACGTGTTCCATGTGCACATAAACACACGTGCTTCGTGTGCACATATACACACACGTGTTCTGTGTGCACACAAACACACGTGTTCCGTGTGCACATAGACACACGTGTTCCGTGTGCGCATACACAAATGTGCTTTGTGTGCACATAAACACATGTGTTTCATGTGCACATAAACCCATGCGTTTCCTGTGCACATAAACACATGTGTTTCTTTTGCACAAAAACACACGTTTCCTGTGCACATAAACACATGTGCTTCCTGTGCACATAAACACGTGTGTTCCGTGTGCACATAAACACACGTGCTTCGTGTGCACATACACAAACGTGCTTTTTGTGCTGAGCACCTGCCCCACCTGGCCAGCCCTGGATCAGCCCTCCAGACCGGGAAGGTTTGCTTCCAGCCTCACAGCTCCACCTTGCCTTCTCCTGGCAAAGGCCAGCCACACCTTCTCACCCTCCTTCCCCCAAGGAGGTGGGAATTCCTCCCTTAGGAGAGCTTAACTTCTCTGTGCTGGTGCAGGGGTAAAACCGACAGAGCTCAGCAGACTGCAGGTGAGATGCACAGAGCACCCCAGCTCTCCTCACACATGACATCAGCTCTTCCAGCCTGCTGGAGGTGGTTGATGGTGGAGTTACTCCACCCCTGAGCAAGCAGCCCCTGTTTTTATAGGAGCTGGACGCACGGGGTGCGTGTGGATGTGCAGCACAGTGTCCTACCAAGGAGCACTCCCCAGTGCCCAGAGCAGTCCCTGCAGGGGCACAGCACAGCCTCACCTGAGGGCATCCCTTGGGCCCAGCTGGATGTGGGGAAGGCTGGGCAAGGCAGGAGGGATGCTTGTACTGCTGTCTGTCCACTGTAGGCACCTCAGGGAGCTCCGTAAACCAGAGAGAACCCTCCCGGGAACAGTTAAACACGAATTGGAGAGGCCTCTATATTTTCCTTGTGTGTCCCATGGAAGTGTCCTCTGTGAAAGGAAGGAAGAAGAAAATCCTCACTCCAGAGAAGATGGTATGATGTTTATTCATTACAGGCTCAGAAGTCTGTCACTGCAGCAAAACGAGGCCACACATTGAGATGCTCCTGCCACTAACTCAGCCTGCTCTGTGTCCCACAGCCCAGACAGCTCATTGCCTTCCTTCAAAAGGATGCAGAGGAATCAGCTTTTCTGCCCCAAATTAGCAGCAGATCAGGGGCTCTCGCTGCCTCTGCATGGCCCGTGCCATTTCTAGGCCATGTCCATCTCATCCCAGAGCGGTGCCCCAGCACCCTCTGTGTGCCCCGGAGCCTGGGGGAGCTGCCCCATGGCCCTGGCAGCAGGACAGGACTGCTGGGGACAGGGACATGGCAGTGGTGTCTGCGTGGCAGTCCCTGTGTCACCCCTTCCTCCTCAGACAGGCTGTGCCGTCCCTCATCTGACGGATAAACTGACAGGGAACCAAAGGCCACGGTGGCAGAAATGCCAGCCTGTGAGCTGCTGAGCAACGCGCTGAAATATTTAACCAGGGAGGCATTGGCAGAGGAGCTGAACAGCAGGAGCCCTGGTGTCCTCCTTTGGCTGTGACTCCGTGTCTCCAGAGGCATCGAGTGACATTTCACACCGGCTGTGACCCTGTGTCTCCAGAGGCACCGAGTGACATTTCACACAGGCTGTGACCCTGTGTCTCCAGAGGCACCGAGTGACATTTCACACCGGCTGAGCCAGACGTGGGCAGACCTGTTTGTCACCTCTGCACCGGGCAAGGGGCTGCTCCCACAGCAAGTCACCCCAAATTACATCCCTGGAACACAGGAGCTGTCAGTAAAGGCTAAGCTGCTCCCTCCTCTCGTCTGCCACTTTGAGCCGCTCCCCCAGGAGTGACAGGGTCTCTGTGCTGCTGGATTTCCACAGGGTGCTCACACCCAGCTTCTGTCAGCCAGCCCCGGTGCTCCCAACCTGTGATTTGGAGCCAGGCAGAGCTGCCCTGGGACTTGCTCTGCAGCCTGCTCCTCCCTGAGGTCTGCTGAGCTCTGCGCGCGTGTCCTCGATCTCACTTGCAAAATAGCAGAGAGGGGGTGAAAGAAATGCTTTGAGGCTGACTGATGAAAAGAGTGAGGTGTGATGTGGTTTTCTTTTCCAACAGTGAAGCTTTCATAGAACGTGGACCGGTTTGGGTGGGAAGGTACCTTTAAAGGCCACCTGGCTCAGGGCACTGGAGTTAAAGTGAGTGGCAGCCTGCAGGGCACCCACCGCCTGCAGCAGCTGGGCCAGGGAAGGGCAGGCACTGAGCCCACACCTTCCAGCTGCTCCGGCTCACCAACCCTGGGCACAGCGAGCTCCCTGCTCAGCAGCACCCCCATAGAACAGCCAGGGTCTGCTCTCTGGGGACGGAGAAAAGAGCGAGGGAAGGGAGAAATCCTGAGGGGGAAGCCATGGCAGAGCAGAGTGGTGAACCCAAGGAGGGCCAGCAGGAGCCTATCTCCAGCTGAGGTGTCAGGATGCAGAACTGCAGCCAGACAAAAGTCTCCTTTAGGGCGATGCCCTCGGGCCAGGGCTGGCACTCTGCAAGGCAGCTCTTCCACTGGAAGGTGGGAATAGCTGTGTTTCCTGCCTAAAACTGTTTGATTTTTGTTTGATTTTGTTTGATTTTTGTTTGATTTTAATTTCAGAATCGCACAGCTCCTGAGGCCACGAGCCATCTTAGGCAAGGACAAGGCTGCCCTCTGCAGGGAAATTCATCAAACTCGGCTCCGGCTTTCCCCATCCGCTGCCTGGGTTATCCCCACAGAAATACCCCAAACCGGTGCCACCCCGGGGCCGGCCCTGCTCTCACCTCGCATCCTCCGGCAGATCTCCATTTCCAGCACTTGTGATGCACAGAACATTTCCAGGGAGGTGCACCGGCCGTCCATGGTTTCACACCAAGCTTTTCCCCCTGCTGGGAGAAACAATGGGATCACAGCTGCTGGGATAGGCGTGAGCTGCGAGGAGCAGGCGTAGCTCTGCGTTTGCAGGGCTCCCCGCTCCCGTAGGAAAGCCAGGAGGCGTCAGGTCCTGCTGAATTGTGTCTGGCAGGTTTCCTCCAGCCGAGCATTTCAGCACGCCATCCCCAGGAAGGACGGCAAGGTCATTTGAGCCAGCTTTGTTGCCTGCATGCGAGAGGCTGTGCACTGTGCTTGCTTGGGCTGGCACTTTGGCAGCAGATGCTAGAACAGAAAAGGAAACTTTGCTGTTTCTGGAGACCCAAAACACTGGCCAGGCCTCCAGGGTTGTGTCAGCGTCGCTGAAACACACAAGTTCCCATCCTCAGCTTAGAAAACACATTCAGTGTCCCCTCTGACAAGGGTGGCAGAAGGGATGTGTCACTGTCATGTTTTCTGAAAAACCCCTTTGCCAGGATTTCTTCTCCTGGGAAGCTGAGAAGCCTCAGAAAATAATGAAAATAATAATTATCTGATTGCTTTGGGATGTGGTCTGGAGATCATTTACCAACAGGTGCCTCTTTGATTGGTTCCATGTGAATTGTTTTAGCTTAATGGCCATTCACCATCAGCTGTGATAGATGGACTCTGAGGAGTCCATTTGTATTTTTTCTATATCTTACCTATAGCACTACATCCCAAACTCCTTGTTCACGTCTATAACCCCTTTAATTTTTTCTGTATCTTTTGTTTGCAATTAACCCTGGTTGATTTAAGAGCATTGGAATTAAAGTGTTAAAGATGTCGCTTTTTGCTTGCATTTAATCAACAAAAAGCTCTGCAATAATAACCTTTTGAAGTATAATTTTAGAATATTACTTGTATCCTTGAAACTATAGCTTTGGAATATCTATAAAGGAAATATGCTTATCTCACACCTTATTGAAGCAGAGAAAAACAGCTTGAGAAAGGAAGCTGAACATCACCTCAAGGGTTTATGGTTTCGACCAAAGGGAAGCTGGACATCACTGTTATGAGATTTATGGTCTCTGCAATTAAAAGGTGGACACACATCTGGGGAGCTGGACCCCACCAGATGGGATTCGTCTTTCTTCTTTCAGAAACTGGACTGTCACCATCTGGGGATACTCCTTTGAGATGCATCCTGAGGAATGAAAATCACAATAGTGTATAGAATTGTGATGTAATAATTTGGAATAAAAATTGCTGATGAATAAAAGATTGGAAATAGAAACTGATGGGTACCTCTATAAATACCTGTAGCCCTCAATTATCGGCGTGCAGTTGGAGGGAAAACTTCCCCCACTGTACCCAGAGCTGCATTGCTCATACTTTACCATATTAAATAATAAATTGATTGCTGCTTGAATATTGGCCTAGTCAAGCTTCTTATTCACAACAGGAACATGAAGGGGTCAGGAGCAGGCACGGGAGGGTAAGTTGTTCCTAATATTCACTGTCTGGTGGCTTGCTTCCTGCCTTAGGCCTCAGAGCAGGGCCCTGGGTCCTCCTGCAGCTCTGTCCTGCCCCTTCAATCCTCACTCACGTTCAGGTGTTGGTTCCCTTCAGCCTCAGCCCACCTGATCCTTGCAGCGAGGAAAACAAGCTTCAACCAGGAGGGAAAAAAGAAACAAAACAAGTTCGCTAAGTAGGGCTGGATTTCTAAGAGGCTTAAGTTCCCTTGCTCTCAGGAAAGAGAAAAATCCTGTTTGTGAAGTTGTTGGGAATTGGAGACTTCCTTTCACAACATCGTTGATGAACTCTTGATTGAGTTAGGTTCTCTGTAATTTAAACTACAGAAAGGCTTCTGAATAAGTGCCAAAGCTCACCTTATAACAGAGCTTTTGTAACTCTCATATCTCCCTACCCAGATGCCTCATAACTGAGACATCTGACACTGTCCCAAACCCAGATCTGTCCCAAATCTGTGCTTTCTGTGACGTGACAAAACGCACAATTGATGTAAGGGATTTCTGGCCTTTACTCTTTGTGTGAGATAGGAAAACTCACCATGATATACCCTCGATCAGGTGTTTCTCAGCCTGAATGTTTCAGTGTTTTAATATCAGCCCTTTCCCATGTTAAGGTTCAGCTAGCAGCACGTGTCCCGTGAGAGCACGTGCAGGATGAAATCCAGAGGGGTTCAAGCAGGACACAGAGGGAACGCTGTGGGCCAGCAGCTGCGACACTGCTTCAGCAGAGTCCCACGGATGGCCAGCAGCCCAGCGGGGGAATGATGACTCTAAGAGAAAAGCCATTTCTCATTACTGCCAGCATGGCACTCTGCCTATCAGCTCTCTCCTCACTTTGTAGGAAATTAAGTCATTTTGCAGTGGTTGGGATGCCATCCTTCACTAGACACAGAAAAGTCAGGGCTGACTCTACCACACCGCGCTAACAATACAGAAAACGCATTTTATAGCGTCTCCAGCCAGTGCAATTTGACACCTGTGAAGGTTAATGGATCTTTTCTGGCAGGTTTCTCTGTTATTTTCGTCAATTGCTGCGGCATGGAGACAAAAGCAGAGTATTCTCAGCAGAGACTGAGTGCCTCTCAGGCTCGGTGAGGCGTCCGTCAGATATGGCAGAAACAGCTCCTCGAGTTTGCATAGGCTGACGGGACCGATTCTTTCACTCCCAAGCTCATTCTGGCTCTGAGCAGTCTCTGGAAGCTCCATCCTCATCCTGCAGCAAGATCCACAGCCTCTGAGGTGAGAGAGACCAAAAAGCGCTGATTTCAAGACTGTAAACCCGAGCGCAGTGTCACCAGACCCTGCGATGGGGTTAGAATCTCCCGGGGTGTCTGAGGGCCGCCTCTTTCCAGCTTAACCGAGGTCAGCGAGACTTGGAGACTGGCAAAGCCGCGGCGAAATCGGCTGTTTCGGTGCTTCTCAAGCCCGCTGTGGTGGGACAAAGGCTGCCAGCCGCGGCTCGGCATCCCGGAGCGATCAGAAGAGGGCAGTCCCGGCCCGCTGTCCCGCTCGGCCCCGCGCTCCGCTCCATCTCCGGGACGCGAGTCGGCGCCGCGGAGCCGCGCACGCTGCTCGGGACGGGACGGACACCGCTCCCGGGCCCCCGTCAGCCGAGACGGGGCACACGCAGCCCGGGGACACGGCTCAGAGGCGCTGCTGCTGTGGGGTCGTTCATGGAGGGAGGCTCCCGGTGATGGGGGCGGTGTAGGGAGAGCTCCCCGTGTGTCTGCGGCAGCGCTGGGAGCGGCGGCGCAGCGCCGATAAACAAACACGCCTGCCCTCAGTGCAGCCGGCGGCAGCCCGGGGAAGGGGCTCACCGCCATCCCCAGCAGGAAAGCAGGGCTGTTAGGGGATAGCACCGATAAACAAACACGCCTGCCCTCAGTGCAGCCGGCGGCAGCCCGGGGAAGGGGCTCTCCGCCATCCCCAGCAGGAAAGCGGGGCTGTTAGGGGATAGCACCGATAAACAAACACGCCTGCCCTCAGTGCAGCCGGCGGCAGCCCGGGGAAGGGGCTCACCGCCATCCCCAGCAGGAAAGCAGGGCTGTTAGGGGATGAAAGCACTAAAATGGCCCAGCCTCCCGCTGCCAGAGCCACTCGCCGCGGTGCCTCCAGAGCCCCGTCGCAGCTGGCCCTGAATGCTTCCAGCGACGGGACATCTGTCACCCCTCTGGGCAACCCAGGCCAATCTCATCACCCTCATTATCACTTACCTCATTAAATTCACCGTCCTCACCATAAAGAGCTTTGTGCTTCTATCTAGCCTGAATTTCTCCTGATCAGCCCATCTCAGGATTTCTCACCGTGCCCCTGGCTGTCCAGCACTTCAGCAGGTTAGACCTGACCTGAGGTCAGACTGGCCTAAAAAGAGGCTGCGGGTCACAGGAAGAGAAAGTAAAACGTAAATTGAAAAACAGCAAAAGACAAACCTGTTAACCTACAGTGAGAGTCACTGACAAAGGAATTTGTCACTCAGCACCACTGTGGGCTGTTCCTATGTGAGCTGGTCTCAGGGCCTGACACTCTTCTGCATACCCAAAAAGTCTAAATGAGAAATTTTACACAGAAACGCTTTAAAACAGGATGAAATTGCCAGTCAGAAACTGAATGCGAAGAATGGAAACAGTGTAAAAACACACTTAGCCCTGTGGTTGCTCTAAAGAAGCAAAAGGGGCAAGGCTGGTGGAGAGCAGTAATCTCTTTCAGTGGAATTGGTGTAATAAAAGACATTCTTTTTCTTCACAAACCTTGCCTCGGGGCAGCCATCATCTCTAGTGCCTCATGTAAATGTGAAGAGTCAGCAGGGCCATCTCTCAGTGTCAGGCGTGTCAGAGTGAACAATCAACATGGCTTTTTAACAGAA
Source organism: Melozone crissalis (assembly GCF_028551555.1). NCBI lineage: Eukaryota > Metazoa > Chordata > Aves > Passeriformes > Passerellidae > Melozone > Melozone crissalis. The sequence goes on from NW_026535814.1 coordinate 22,137,748, forward strand.
ATAAAGAGCAGAAGGCCAAGAGGCCAGTTTTCATCAAACCACAGGAGCCTTCTGAGGGATGCCTTGTTCTGCTAGTCCACGCAAAACCTTCTGAGACTGGAGTGAGATAAAAGCCAGTATCACTGCTTAAATAATTATTTGTTCTGCATCAGCTGTACACACACAGCTATATTATCAGTGAGTTTATGGGAGGGAGGCACCATGGAAGGAATGGAAGGACAGATCTAGGCAACTAGAACAGATTATTTTAGCTTAATTATTTGCATCAAGGATCAGTGACAGGAAAAACAAGAACACAGGGCCCAGTGCTGGTGATGACACTTTAAGTAAGATACTTGAAAACCTGAAAATGTTATGGAAAGGAGAGTCAAAACTATCTCAAGGATGGGGAACAAAAATCTTCTGTGTACTTTATCAGGGACTAAGTGGTTAAAACCACTGTGGTTTGTCACGAGAAAAATGGAGGAAAAAAGGAAATTCTCTTCAACAAAGAGAAAAAAAAAAAAAACCAAGCAGAAGATGACCATAAGTCTAGGAAGACCACAAAGAGAAATAGATTACTCTTTTAGGATGGTGGAAGTGACTTGAGAAACCACCTTGGTGTGATTTAAGAGAACTGGCTTCAAACAGTGATGATTTTGGGGAGTTTTAATTTAGCACAAACCACTGGCCCCCTCTGGAAGGGAACCCCAGTAAAATGCAATTCTTGTGTGCACAAGAAATGTGGAGTGATCATGAAATAGCCATCTGCTGCATTAGAAATTTCTGAATGAATTCCCACCCCGCAGCGGGCGAGCTGTGACCCTCGTGGAGGCTGCTCCAGGCGGGGGGGCAGCTCGGAGCTGGCTGGATCTACAGAGCCCAGGAGCTCCGGGGCTCACGGCTCCTCTCCGGGCAGCGGCAGAGCAGCAGAGCTCCGTGTGCCAGGGGAAACTTCCGAGAGAGCGCCAAATACGGCCATAAAAGCCCTGCGGAGGAGGGAGGAGCAGCTGCTCCTCCGGTCCTGAGACACAGACACCGAGGGGCTGAGGGAGCTGGGAAGGGGCTGGAGCCCCAGGAGAGGCTGAGGGAGCTGGGCAGGGGCTGAGCCTGGAGCAAAGGAGGCTCAGGGGGGCCCTTGTGGCTCTGCACAGCTCCTGACAGGAGGGGACAGCCGGGGGGAACAGGGACAGGAGCAGAGGGAACGGCCTCAGGCTGGGCATGGGGAGGCTCAGGGTGGGCACAGCAGGAATTTCCCCATGGAAAGGGCTGTCCAGCCCTGGCACAGTGCCCAGGCCAGTGCTGAGTCCCCATCCCCTGAGCCATGGGCATGTGGCACTTGGGGACATGGGTCAGTGGTGGCCCTGGCAGTGCTGGGGGAGTGGTTGGACTGAGGGTGTGAGGGCTTTTCCAACCCAAATGGCTCTGTGGCTCCACGTCCTGCTGTGCCCCGAGGCAGCTGGGGCCGTGCTGGGGCAGGGAGCGCAGGCCAGGCCCCCTCTGCACAGTGACCTGTGCCCTGGGAAAGGCTGGGAGCCTGGGTTTGGGAGTGACCCAAAGCGGTGCCAGGGGCAGGAGGGCAGCGGGTGCTGCCTGGCAGTGACAGCTCTCCTGCCTCCAGCCCCGCTGCCGCGGGGAGCTCTGTGCCCCAGCGCGCAGCCCCCGGGGTGCAGGTTCTCCTCCGTGTGACTAATCACAGCCCGGCTCTGCAGGCTGCCTTTCTTCCACAGCAAAGTGCTGCGCAGCGTGTTTCAGCAGGGCCCAGCTGCTCATTAGGTGATCCTGGGCAATGTCCTCCGCGGGCCTGGAGTGACACAGGTTTACAGCAGAAGGGATTTGTGCAATTTGGGTAGGAAGCCAGGCGTTTTTAAATGCCTCCAATTTGGGCTATTTTTAGCCTGGCACAAAGGAATGACCTTGCAGGTTATTTTCGCAATCTCTTTTGTTTATAGGAGCAGGGCAGCATTATTCAGAAACGTCTCAAACCTGCCACAGTCATGCTGACGGGAGGGGGAAAGCAGCCGAATGTGCTCTTCATGACAGGCCTCAAAATCGTAATTAGGAGAGGGGGCTTTGATTAAGTAGGTTTACATATCTGATACTGTTACTATAGTGACTCTGCTTCTTTTAACTGCACTGTGCTCCTTGTACATCAAACTATTCAAATCGTGTTCGGTGCCGGTGGCAGAGAACCAAAATTCTTACTCAATAAAAGTTCTCATTAAAAGAGAAATTTATCTTTTTAACTGAAAGGGGGAGCATGAGATGGGCTCTTGGGAATTAGGAATTGCTGGCTGGCAGGGTGGGCAGGCCCTGGCCCAGGGTGCCCAGAGCAGCTGTGGCTGCCCCTGGATCCCTGGCAGTGCCCCAGGCCAGGCTGGATGGGGCTGGGAGCAGCCTGGGACAGTGGGAGCTGTCCCTGCCCATGGATGAGATTGAAGCTCTTTTCCAACCTAAACCACTCCAGGATTCTGTGATTAAGTCTCAAAATCTGCAGCATTGTAAAACATGTGAGTTTGGGCTGGAGAGAAGGCAGACAAAGGCTGGGATGGGCTGAGCTGCCGTGTTTCACACCCCTGTATTTTCTCTCTCTAAACTCTGTGGAGGCTGAGCTGAGGATGGGTGTCACCTCCACCAACCATTGTGAGGACAAACAGCCAAGTGTTATTGTGAAAAGAGATGGTTTTGCTCTTTTCTCCTGCAATTTCAGTGCTGACCTGCAGCATTAGCTGCCTCGATGACTTCTGCCAAGCCCTCTGTTTGAGTCCAAGGCTCCTCAGCCCTCCAGGCCCCGTGAGGCAGCAGACCAGGCAGGGCTTACCTCAGCGCTGTGGCCCTGCATGTTTTGAGGAGCCCTGTTCCATGCAGGGCATCCAGCACGGTGGCCCTGGCCACGGGGAGCAGTTTCCATGTAGCCACAAGGAACTCTGTGTGGAGTGACCACATTCCCTGCCACCGCTCTCTGCTCCTTCCTCCTGCTTTGCCTTTCCCCCTCAGCCTCCTCCACAGCAGGATGCCCCTGTGGAGCCACGGTCCCCAGCGTCCTGGCTGCCACACGGCACTCACAGCCCTGTCCCCTCATGGACCCAGGCTCCTTATGGACCCCAGCTCCTCACAGCCCTGTCCCCTCATGGACCCCAGCTCCTCACAGCCCCATCCCCTCACAGATCTCCATCTTCTTATGTCTTCCAATCCCTCATGGATCCTATCCCCTCACGTTCCCTGTTACCATTTCCCATGCCCTCACGTTCCCCATTCCCACACGTTCCTCATTCCCTCACATTCCTCATCCCTTCACGTTCCCCATTCCCACTGACATTGCCATTGTCATGCCCATCCCCTCCCGTTCCCCATTCCCATTCCCCATTCCCATTCCCTCACATCCCTCATTACCATTCTCAGCCCTTCCCATTCCCCATTCCCATCCCCTCACATTCGCCGTTCCCCATTACCATTCTCATCCCCTTGCATTCACCGTTCCCCATTGCCATTGCTGTTCCTATTTCCATCCCCTCAGGTTCCCCATTCACCATTGGCATTACCGTCCCTATTCCCATTCCCTCAAGTTCCCGGTTCCCCATTGCCATCCCCTCACATTCCCCATTCCCCATTGCCATTCCCGTCCCCTCACGTTACCTGTTTCCCATTGCCATTCCCACCGCCTCACGTTCCCTGTCCCCCACTGCCATTGCTGTTCCCGTTCCCATCCCCTCACGTTCCCCATTCCCCACTGCCATTGCCGTCCCCTCATATTTCCCGCTCCCCATTGCCATCACCGTGCCCTCGCATTCCCCATTCCCTGCTGCCATTCCTGTCCCTTCGCGCTCCCCTCACATTCCCCGTTCCCCATTGCCATTCCTGTTCCCTCACATTCCCCACTGCCATTCCTGTTCCCTCACATTCCCCTCACATTCCCCATTCCCCACTGCCATTCCCATCCCCTCATGCTCCCCTCATGTTTCCCGTTCCCTTGCATTCCCTGTTCCCTATTGCCATTCCTGCTCCCTCACGTTCCCTTCATGTTCCCCGTTCCCCATTGCCATTCCCGTCCCCTCACATTCCCTGATTGCCATTGCCATCCCCTCAAGTTCCCCGTTCCCCATTGCCATCCCCTCACGTTCCCCGTTCTCCATTGCCATTCCTGTTCCCTCACGTTCCACGTTCTCCATTGCCACTGCCATCCCCTCACGTTCCCCACTGCCATAGCCATTTCCGTCCCCTCACATTCCCCGCTCCCCATTGCCATTGCTGTCCCCTCACGTTCCACGTTCCCCGTTCCCCATTGCCATTGCCGTCCTCTCACGTTCCACGTTCCCTGATCCCCATTCCCATTCCCTCGCGTTCCCTGTTGGCCATTCCCATTCCCATCCCCTCACGTTCCCCGTTCCCCATTGCCGTCCCCTCATGTTCCCCGTTCCCCATCGCCGTTTCCTTCCCCTCACGTTCCCCTCATGTTCCCCGTCCCTCACACGCCCATCCCCAGCCCCGCCCCTCACCCCGCCCCTCCACGCTGATTGGCTGTCTCACCAGTCCAATTAACCTGTGACAGATCCCACCCCGCCGTGCCTGTCCCCCTTTCCCCTCTGCCGGGGCGGGATAAAACGTTCATTGGTCAAACGCCACGGCCACGGGCGAGCTCCCTTCCCTTCTATTGGCTATCTCAGTTGTCAGTCACGGCCAACACCCGCCTCCCGGGGTGTCCCTCCCCGGCGCCTCGGTGTAGGCTCCATTCAGTGGCGGGTTCTGCGGTGGACGCAGCTCCGGCGGGCGGGCGCTGTTCTCGCTCAGTAGGAACAGGTCCTCGGCCGGCATCGCTCAGCGGGCATCAGCCGCAGGAGGAGGTAGATCCCATTCTGGTAACAATTATACAACTGCGGCGGCGCACCACAGGCCTCTCTCTCTCTTTATAAACCCGTGTCTACGGGGCGTTCTGAGGGGCTGGAGGCCGCCCGGGCGCGGGGAGGGGATGGAGCCCGCCCGGGATGCTCCGTGTCCCCGGCCCGGCCCCGCGGGGGGTAGTGCCGAAGCAGCAGCACGGCGGTGCGAGGCCCCGCGGCTCGGCCTGCGGCGGAGGCAGCGCCGGCCCCTGCGGCAGGTGCGGAGGTGCCCGCGAGGAGCCGGGGGAAGCAGCCCCGGCCGCGCCCGTGCGTGTTTACCCCTGTCAGGACGGTGACAAATGGAGCTGCCAGCCCGCCCGCCGGGAGCTGCCCGAGGCCCGGGGAGCGCCCACCCAGCGGGCCCAGCCGCTGCCGCCGCCCCCCCGCGCCGGGCCCGACCTGCCCTCAACTTCCCCGTGGCCCCGGAGAGTGAAAGTTGGGAAGGAGCGGAGCAGCTGGCGCGGCCTTGGAGCAGGAAGCGCCGCCCGGCGCTCCGGAGTCGCTGTTTGGGTTCGGCCTCCTGGCTGCTCCTTCGGCGGAGCGGCCGTGGCTGACACGCCGCTGTCGCTGGCTCCACGCTCCGCTAAAAAATACTGACTAAGGGGAGTTGTCTGAGCAGCCCGGGGTGTTGTGTCATGGCAAGAATCGCATAATTAACAGGAGAAAAAGCAAACCAAACGTACAGCACATTGCTAAAGGGTTGGTGAAACAGGACAGTCTTGCAGCCAAGCAAGATCAAAACCACCAAATGCTGATTATTTGGTGTGTTTGTGTTGGTAATTCCAAAAAGTAGTGAACATCAAAGGGAGGTTTTATATGTACCTGTAATTTACATATGGGCAAATGAAAGAGCTGGGCAGAAATGTGCAGCTCTGCAGGCGGCCCATGTGTGTGTGCAGCCAGCAGTGTCTAATGCCCTATTAGACGCTATAACATCTGTAGAAATTTAACCCGAGCCTGTATTTTAGAAGAAACTGCGTGTTACAGTCACAGGAGGGAAGTTCTGATAATCCTGTGCGGTGGCTTGTGAGTCAGCAGCTTGAGCGCAGGCAAGATTTGGAGCTTTTTGCTCTGCAAACTAAGGCAGAGGCTGTCAAAGTGCGTGGTGGCACGCCGTGGTTGAGTGAGCACTAATTGAATGCTCATCTTTACGGGTGGTGCCAGCGCCTTCCCTGCAGCTGAAGCAGCTCTGGTACCCCGTGGTGCGTGGTTCTCAGGTTCTTCTGTAGTTTAGGTGGGGTATTTATTTATATATTTCTGTGTTTGTTTGTTTGTTTGTTTATAAAGCCAGCACACACTGAGGTTTGTAAGAGGTTGACAGGTGTACACTTCACCTGCACTGAGCTCCCAGCAGCTTGGTTTCTCTGTGCTCAGTGCTGAGCTGCTTTCCCATGAAGAACTCCCATTTGTAAGTGCAGCAGATGTTGGGAACATCCTTGTGCACCCCTCAACCTGTATCCAAAAAAAATCAATATCAGTGTTTCTGAGTTGAGCAGCTCCAGCAGAGGGGCGTGCCAGCTCTCTCAGAAAGATGAGTACCTTTCTGCTATTCCTGGAGTATTTCTGAGGGGGTTCAGGATGAGGTCTTTGTCCTTACCTTTACCACCTGCAGCCCTCCTAGTTACACAAATTAAAATAAATCAAGGATGTCAATACATCTTGTCAGACATGGTCAAAAATACTGCTGCTGCAGTTTCCACAGTAAAAGATAACGGACTTTCTGGTGCTTAAGAATCAGAATATTTAGGTCAATAAATGTATAAAAATGCAACTCTCTGATGTTGTCTGGTAAGAGCTGCTACCAACCAAGACCCCAATACCAAACAATTCAGCCCTGCTGCAAGAAGGCTGATAGTACTGTGAATTACAGTAATTGACAAGTACTCTGTTTAGGAAAGTTGTGAAATCGTTCCCATCCGAGTTCACCTGGTGTGCTTTGTTCAGTGAATGTTTCCAGCCTCAAGTGGTGAGCTTGCTCCACACCTGACTTCTCTTCCTGTTGAACTGGCTGCCTCAGAATGAACGGGAAGAAAAGCAATTCCAATATGCTAAAGACCTGCTTCCAAAATAACCCGCCTGCCTCTGCCAAGCGCTTCATTAGTGATTTCTGCCCATGACTGTTCCTGTTAATCTGCAGATCTCAAGGTGCCTTAGAAATGCCCTTTGGAGTGGTGGCCCAGGACTTTGCTGGAGGGAGCCTGAGGTAGTTTTGCCACCGTTCAGTGCTGGCTTTGCTCAGCAGCGGCATCTGGCCGGCTCAGGGAGGCAGAGGCACCGAGCTGCTGTGCAGAGCCACGTGCTCCTTCCTCCTGGGATGCCCCTGTTCTGGAGCAAAAGTGTCTCCTTGTCCTGCCGAGGGGTGGTGGGTGCCGGGAGAGCTGCTTTCTTTAGGTGGAAGTCTCGTGGGGAGACACACTTAGAGCCCGTGCTCGCCTCATGTAATAATTTTAGACTGCTTTATCATTACTGAGGTGATGAAGCCAGCTAGTGCGTGCCTGGTTTGTGTCATGCTTGGGTGGGACAGGCTGGGCTGTTTATTAATGAAAAAAAACAGATAAAAGAGAATAGAGTGTGTGGTGCAAGCACCCCAGCCCTGAGATGGTGCAGGCTCAGAGGGATGGCTGTGGGGGCACAGGAAACAATGTCTGTTGGCTTAGAAATGGTTGAGGCCCTAAAGGTTGGAAATTCTGTGGGGCCTCCATGGCCTTGAATTAATGATTTCAGCTTGTCAGTGCAAAAAAACTCCTCAACACAGGTCAATTTCTGTACACGAAAGGCTGGAAAATCACTGACATGGGATTTCAGGAGCACTGGACATGCATTTGTGTTTCCCCAGCCCTCAAACTTGACACAGGATTTTGGGAGCACTGGAAATGCATTTGTGTTTTCCCACGCCTCAAACCTGACACAGGATTTGAAGGGCACTGGGAATGCATTTGTGTTTCCCCACGCCTCAAAGTTGACACAGGATTTTGGGAGCGCTGGAAATGCATTTGTGTTTCCCCAGCCCTCAAGCTGAAGGCAGGCTGCAGAGTCATGCAGCAGGAGCTGCTGTGCAGGGACAGGCACTCCTGGCACTGAGGGCAGACCCACAGGTCAGGCAGCCTGGGCACTAATTGAAGCTGGCCTTGCTTTAATTGACTCTCAGCTTCCCGACTCTCTGGCCAGCCTAATTCTGCCTTTTGAGAGCGTGATGAACCTTTCCCTTAAAAGTAGGTTTTGCCATTTAACAAATCCATAATTGGAACAGCAGAACATTTGCTCCCAGATAAGGGCGCTTGTGCGTATTGGTAATTAGTTTGACCTGGGCAGATGCCTCCTGATAAGGCACAGCAGGGAGCTGTCCTCTGCTGTGCTGAAGGATTTAATCCCCTTAATTTGTGACACAGCAACTCAAAAATTCCCAGCTGTGCTGGACTCAGCCTAGAGGTGCTCCACAGTCTTGTGTAGTTCTCACCACTGTCAGGCACTGAAGGGAGAGCTGAGATCCTGGTTATGCTGACATAGGTTTGGGCAGGAATTTATTCCTCATTCAATTCTGATGTTTTCCTCCTAATTCCTCCTCACAGGACGTTGCGCATCCTCAGTCCTTTTTGTGTGTTTTCACATCGTGGCAGGTGCGGCTCTTTCCCGCAGTTCTCATCCCTTTCCCACGGAGCTGCTGCCAGGGCTGGAGCCCCTCTGCTCTGGAGCCAGCCTGGCACAGCTGGGGCTGCTCAGCTGCACCAGAGAAGCTCCAGGGACACCTCAGAGCCCCTGCCAGGGCCTGCAGGGGCTCCAGGAGAGCTGCACAGCCCCTGGGGACAAGGCAGGCAGGGACAGCAGCCAGGCAATGGCTCCCACTGCCAGAGGGCAGGCACAGATTTTGGCACATTGGGAATTAGGAATTGCTGGCTGGCAGGGTGGGCAGGCCCTGGCCCAGGGTGCCCAGAGCAGCTGTGGCTGCCCCTGGATCCCTGGCAGTGCCCCAGGCCAGGCTGGATGGGGCTGGGAGCAGCCTGGGACAGTGGGAACTGTCCCTGCCCATGGCAGGGGTGGCACTGGAGGGGCTTTGAGGTCTCTTCCCACCCAAAGCCCTGGCTGAGCCACGTTCAAAAGTCTGTGACAAAAGGAGTTGGATGAGATGTGCAGGATGGGAGAGGAAACAAACAGGGAACAATGGAAAGAGCAGGGCAGGGAGAGCTCAGAGCTGAGTGGCCAGCCAGGTTTTGTGATGGATATAAATTAACTGGGATCATATCTCTTGGATCTAAACAGAGGGCTCGGTGGAAAATGAAACTTGATTCTCCCCTTTTATGAATCCAGATACTTCCATCAAGAGAATAATTTTAGGTGCTGGTGTGACACCTCGGAGAGGAGCAAGTCTCCTCTCTCACACGTCAGGGAAGAAAACAAGATTTGTATCACCTCTGAAAAGCCTTTTCCACTCTGCCTCCTTGATTAGAGTTAATTGATCAAGTTCGGGTGAATCTGGGCCACAATCTTGTTTGGTTCTTAAATGCTCATTAATTGCACCAAAGTAATTTAAATTTAATTAGAGTTCGGTAGGGTGTGGTGCCTGTCCCAGTTTTAATTCCTTGTTTAAGGTCTTTGCTGGTGGCAGGTGGATGCCACGGCGGCACCAGGCCGATGGGACTCTGGGATGGGCTTTGCTGTGGCGCTGGAGTCACAGCCCCTTTTTGGGCTCCCTGCCACAAAGGGGAGATGCACCTGCAGCCGTGGGGGGGCGGCAGGTGAGCATCCAGAACTGAAACCAGCTGGAACTGAATCTGGTGATCCTAAGGGCAGCACGGAATGAATGTGTTTTGCAGCACGGAGTTAATTTCCCGAGTCTGATCCTGATTTCCCGAGCGAGGGCTCACTCCACCACCAGCAGGTTTGGGGAGGAACAAGCACGTTGGAGGCTACATTTGTTTGTGCTGCTGGCAGGGCTTCCTCCCCTGCCTCCTGTCCCACTCCACGCAGCAAATTTATGGTCTTTACCCCAAAACTAACCAACACAGGGGGTTTGAGTGGAGTTTTGTCATTCACAGGCCTCAACAAACAAGTGAAGGTTGAGGGGAAGGGATGGTTCTGCATGCAGAGCAGCTTCCCTCTACGCTTGGTAGTGGGTAGGAGAGAAACTTTGATAAAAAATGTTAAATGTGTATTTTTTTAATGCTTGGAGAGATTTTCGAGAAAATCCTCAGATTGTGACTTGTAAGACCAGTCTGCCATCTTAAAAGCTGATTATGTGCGAATTTGATTAGAGCAGGTCATCTAAAGTATTCAGGCGATATTTAAGATAATGAAGTTTTGTTCTTTAATTCAATTTTGTCTCCCATCTGGAAGAAATCAAAAATGCAAGCCATGCATCGTTTCATTCCTTAGAAATATCTCATGTCCTGTTTTGCTGTCCCTGCCTGCCTGGGCTGTGAGTGTGTAGCTGGGCTGGGGGTGACAGGTCCCCTCTGCTGGTCCCCTCGCTGTGTCACCACACAGACCCTGGTCTTGGGGAGGTCCTGCCCTGCTTCCATTGTCTCTCTGGCTCAGTGAAATAATCTTTGGGATTCCAGAGATCTCCACTGCACAGTCCCTGTTGGTCCTGCCATATATGAGCATGTGATAAATGGTAATTTCTTCTCCAAAGAGCGTGTGATCAATAATGGAGTAAAATGAGTTCAAGAGTTGCTAATGCCTGTCAGGATTAGAACTTGAGTTATACTAACACTTTTTAATTCTTTTAGGGGAACATCCTTTACTTTAAAGGATACAGTCTCTCTGAAAATAAACCTTTTTTAAACTATTTTTAAAGTTTGGACTTGCAAAAATCTAAGCCTGGAATCCACAGATCAGTGGAGTTCTTGGCCATTTTAATTCCACATTTTGTCGTAGCAGGGTTTCAATATGCTGACAGACACGGTTTCTCTCCAGGCCAGGAGAGAATCTCCCGTTCTCCAGGCCAGGAGGTTTTGTTGTTGGAGAGCTCCGGAGGCTCTCAGTGGGGATTTTGTGGCTGAGCTGCCCAGGCTGTGCTGTCCTGGCTGGCATTTGGGCCAGTGCCGGTTCCACAGGGACATGCTGGCATTTCTGCACTGCCGGGAGGATCCCTGCGTCCCTGCACTCTGTGCTCTCGGCACTCCAAGCCCTTCCTTCCCTTCCCTCCTCCTGGCACTTCTGGGCTGTTCCTTCATGGTGCTAAAAGGGGTCTCACGCTGCAGGTGCTTCCCCGTGGCAGCAGGAGCCCGCTGTGGGTGTGTGGGGCTCTGTGGGTGCCTCAGTGCTGCCCTTGCCCGCTGTGGGTGTGGGGGGCTCTGTGGGTGCCTCAGTGCTGCCTGTGGGTGTGTGGGGGGCTCTGTGGGTGCCTCAGTGCTGCCCTTGCCTCTCCAGGTGCTCCGGAGGAGGAGGAGGAGGAGGAGGATGCTGTCCCGACTGCGCGTGGCCGCGGCGCCCTGCGCGATGGCGCGGCGCAGCCTGCACACCAAGGAGAAGGGCAAGCCGCTCATGCTCAACCCGCGCACCAACAAGGTGGGTCCGTGTCCTGTCTGTCTGTCTGTCTGTCTTGCCTGTGTGTGCTGAGGGTCCTGTGCCCCTGTGCTCTGACACAGCCAGAGCGGGGCGGCGAGGCTGGCAGCAGCTCCTGCCCCGGCCAGCCCGGCTCTGTCCTCACTGGCACTGCTGCCCTGGGCACACGAGGGGCTGCTGAGCCCAAGGAGACCTTTAGCAGGGAGAGGAGGGACTGACCTGAGAGTGTGCAAGAGTTAACTCTGAATTCACTAACCATAGGAAGCGTTAGCCTCTCTGTCCTAGCCCTGGCCCATTCCTGGGACACCGAGAGCTAGGGCTGAGCCACATCACCTAGGAAATATCCCTCTGCGGAGTCTGAAAGAGCATCTAAAAATAAACCTTGATGGGAGCTGACTGGGAGGTACAGGTATCATGTTAATTCCATGCTTTGAGGCAGACTTCTAAGAAAGTAACATTTTATTCCCTTCACAAAACTGTTCCTGTTTGCACAAGTCTATCCTCAAACTCTTTTTTATTTTTCCACTGGAGTTGTAGTGGCCTTCAGGAATCTTGCAGCCATTAATGTGTAAATTAAAACTGGTAAGAAATCAGGTGAGGTGGTTGGTCCAAGGTGTCTGAAGTGGTCAATAAAGGTGGCAAGTCTGCCTGAATCTGACATTTGTCCTATCTCTGCTCAGGGCATTTCCTGAGCAGAGCTGGGTTGTTGTACCCTTCCCTTTGTGCCCTGGACAGCAGAGTGCAAGATGCCTCAATCCTGCATGAATCCAGGCTGCCTAGAGAGGGAGAGAGAGCTGTGGAAGGTAGAGACTGGCTGACTGCAAAACTGAAGTTGAGATTGCTGTGTCAGGGAAAGAGAAAAGAGTAGATTGGTGTGATTTGTCAAGATCAGATTGTCTTGATACTTTCTGAGCTCTGGAGACTTTGACATGGCTATGGAAATTACTTCAACCCCTGTAAGCTTTTCCAAATGCTGATTATGCAATAGTATTCTGAAACAAGAACAATAGGTCATTTCTTACTGTTTTTCTAGTGGTAATATCCTTCCATTTTTTTAACCCTGGAATTCTCAGCTGAACTGAGCACAATGCAATTTTTTTTGAGGAGTAGAAGGAAGTAGGGAGCTTCTGGTTAATGGCAATTGATTTTGTGAATATTTCAATGCCTCCAAGGAGTTACACTGGTGAGAGGGAACCCCATTCTGCATTAGTTTGTCTCTGCTGTGTCAGCCTGTCCTTCCTGCTGATGCCTGTTGGAATGGATCAGAAAGCTCACTGAGTGATACTGCTGGATGCAATATCTGCATGGAAATGCATTTTGGATATTCAGCAAAGATATAAATGATTTATTAAACACACCGAGTACTTTACCCCTTGTGCCTCACTTGTGCATAGATAGATATGTATATTATCTATGTACAGAAACAGATAAAGGGTGTTATTTCTTGCTGTCAGCTTGTTGAGGTTATCATGCTTTACTTGATTAGATTTAATTTTTATATCCTCTATCAACCCTGCAGAACGTTCGGCCTTCCCTAAGGCACGTGTCCCTAAAACAAGAGCTGCAGAAGGACAGCATCAGGGGCAGGAACCAGCCCTCACCCTTGTGCAAACTTATCTGTTGCTCTTTGCCACTGGAGCAGGTTTTTCTCTTACAATTGTTTTTCCTTTCTTGCCCACCCTGAGCTGTGTGTGGAGCTGTGTGTGGAGCTGTGTGTGGAGCTGTGTGTGTTTCCTTTCTTGCCCACCCTGAGCTGTGTGTGGAGCTGTGTGTGGAGCTGTGTGTGGAGCTGTGTGTGGAGCTGTGTGTGTTTCCTTTCTTGCCCACCCTGAGCTGTGTGTGGAGCTGTGTGTGGAGCTGTGTGTGGAGCTGTGTGTGTTTCCTTTCTTGCCCACCCTGAGCTGTGTGTGGAGCTGTGTGTGGAGCTGTGTGTGGAGCTGTGTGTGTTTCCTTTCTTGCCCACCCTGAGCTGTGTGTGGAGCTGTGTGTGGAGCTGTGTGTGGAGCTGTGTGTGTTTCCTTTCTTGCCCACCCTGAGCTGTGTGTGGAGCTGTGTGTGGAGCTGTGTGTGGAGCTGTGTGTGGAGCTGTGTGTGTTTCCTTTCTTGCCCACCCTGAGCTGTGTGTGGAGCTCTGTGTGTTTCCTTTCTTGCCCACCCTGAGCTGTGTGTGGAGCTGTGTGTGGAGCTGTGTGTGGAGCTGTGTGTGTTTCCTTTCTTGCCCACCCTGAGCTGTGTGTGGCAGGTGGACGCACAGCCACCCCAGCTGGTTTGGGTTTTGGTGTTTGAAGGGCAGATTGGAGGTGTTCATTGTCAGGATGGCTCAGAGAGGCAGTGAGCAGCATCTCTGGGCCAGCAGCTGCTGTGGCATGCTCCTGCATCAGAGCCCTGTGCTGTGTGGCTGCTGCTCCCCGACAGGGTTTCCAGTGCAGTTAATTGTCCTCAGCACGTTCGGTTTGCTGGGGGGCAGCTTGCTCAGAGCACTGTGAGGACAATCTCCGTGGTTTAGTGCTGGCAATTAAATCATTACTGATATGGTGCAGGGCTTCAGATGGGGCAGGCCTGTTCTTCCATGCTCTGCCACGGGAGTGCCGTCAGAGTGTTCCTGTCTCCACTGGAAATACATGACCTGTAATGTTATCTGCGTGTTTGTTTTCTGTGCCTCGCAGAAAATTTGTCACTGCATAGTTGGCGACACTTCCTGTACTTCAATTGGTTATTTCAGTTGGTTATTTTGGTGAAGAAGGGTGACGGTATTTTGTACTGTGGGTCCCGTTACCCCGTTTTCCGTGACTCTTCCTCAGGATTGTTAGGTTATCACAGAATCCCTGGGGTTGGAAAAGCCCTCCCAGCCATCGAGTCCAGCCTGTCACCCGATCCCCACCTTGTCACCCAGCCCAGAGCACTCAGTGCCACGTCCAGGCCCTCCTTGCACACCTCCAGGGATGGGCATTCCAACCCTCCCTGGGCAGTTCCAGTTCCTGACCTCCCTTTGCGCGGGGAAATTCCTGATGGTGTCCAGAAACTCCTCCTGCACTGACAGTGCCTCTCAAAATTTTGGCTTCAGCAGGTACCGTTAGGATTTATATATGCACATATTTGTGCCTGGAATGGCAATAAGTATGTGCATGGAAATACATGATAAATGTTAAAGAAGCATTCACTGGTGGCAGGTTAATAATCCCAGACTGATCTTGAGGAATTTTACCAGTTTCTTATCTTTCATGCAGGTGGTCATCTTCTCATATGTTATGTTTTGCTCACAGTTTCATCTGTGTTCATTCACAGTTTTTCAGCCCAATTTATTTTCATGCATGGCTTCCAGAATACTTCCAGAAACTGTGATAAATTTACCTTTGCATACAGAGGCGATTTTTTGGCAAACTTGTAAACATCACCTCACTGACTTGTAGGAAATACTCCAACAGTACATTTCCGATTCAGAATAAAAATATAAACAGAAAAAAACTCAGCCAAAGTCGAAGCTATTTTGACAAAATAAAAGGAATAGCACAAGAGAGTGTAAAGAAAGGATTGTATGAGCTTGAAGATGTAAAAGCAGATGCTCCCTTGCACTGCCCTTTCTCACCGTGCTGGTTTGACACATTTAATTTATTTTAAAACATTTTAGATTTAGGCTTAGCCAGCTGTGTTGAGCAGCCAGGACATGGAATACGCAGTGCCCCTGTGCCTTCCTGGGGAAGCCAGGACAAACAGGATGCGGGGAGGGAGTGCAGATGGTGATGGTTGCTAAGAAGTGCAGTGCTATCAGTACATTGCTGTCAGTTTGTGATCAGCGAGGAGGAAAGACCCCAGAAGGCAGGCAAGTGACAGAAACTGAGCACACTCCCCCAGCCCAAAAGTCCCACCGCAGGTCTGTGTCCTGCCCAGGTCGTTTGGACACGGAGGGGCTGCATGCACCTGCAGGTTTTATCAGCTCCCCTGAGACCTGTGTGCTCTCAGGAGGAGTTCCAGCTGGGCCCACGGAGCTGTTTAATCTGTAACCAGGTGCCAAAGGTGGTGGGAGGGTAGCCAGCCTCATTTACCTTGGCCCAGGTGTTGTGCTGGGCTGGGGTGGGGGATGGAGGAAGGGCACTGCCGGCGGGTGTTACACCACTGTGGGATCAATGGCCCTGAGGAGAGCAGGAGCAGCTCTCCGCATCTGCTCAGCTGGAAAAGCAGCAGTTAAAGAGATGTCCCCAGGCATGCCATTGCAGTCAGGTGGAGCCTTGGCAGGGAGTGGAGCCTGTCTGCTCCTGGCTTTCCCCTCTCCTGCAGGGGAGTGCTTTCAGGCACCTGGCTCAGCGTGGGTCATCAGCCAGCCCACAGTGGTGCAGTGTTCTGCCTTGCAGAGGGGTCCAGGAGCTGGTGGCATCTTTGCCTGGGGAGAGAAGGGGTGGGAAAAGGCTTGGAGATGCCATGGGATCCAGGCTGTGTCACAGCGCATTGCCTGGTGGCACCTGTGCCTGGCAATCCCATGGGATCCGGGCTGTGTCACAGCGCATTGCCTGGTGGCACCTGTGCCTGGATATCCCATGGGATCCGGGCTGTGTCACTGTGCATTGCCTGGTGGCACCTGTGCCTGGATATCCCATGGGATCCAGGCTGTGTCACTGTGCATTGCCTGGTGGCACCTGTGCCTGGATATCCCATGGGATCCGGGCTGTGTCACTGTGCATTGCCTGGTGGCACCTGTGCCTGGATATCCCATGGGATCCGGGCTGTGTCACTGTGCATTGCCTGGTGGCACCTGTGCCTGGATATCCCATGGGATCCGGGCTGTGTCACTGTGCATTGCCTGGTGGCACCTGTGCCTGGATATCCCATGGGATCCGGGCTGTGTCACAGCGCATTGCCTGGTGGCACCTGTGCCTGGATATCCCATGGGATCCGGGCTGTGTCACAGCGCATTGCCTGGTGGCACCTGTGCCTGGATATCCCATGGGATCCGGGCTGTGTCACTGTGCATTGCCTGGTGGCACCTGTGCCTGGATATCCCATGGGATCCGGGCTGTGTCACAGCGCATTGCCTGGTGGCACCTGTGCCTGGAGATGCCGTGGGATCCAGGCTGTGTCACAGCGCATTGCCTGGTGGCACCTGTGCCTGGAGATGCCGTGGGATCCAGGCTGTGTCACAGCGCATTGCCTGGTGGCACCTGTGCCTGGATATCCCGTGGGATCCGGGCTGTGTCACAGCGCATTGCCTGGTGGCACCTGTGCCTGGATATCCCATGGGATCCGGGCTGTGTCACAGCGCATTGCCTGGTGGCACCTGTGCCTGGATATCCCATGGGATCCGGGCTGTGTCACAGCGCATTGCCTGGTGGCACCTGTGCCTGGATATCCCATGGGATCCAGGCTGTGTCACAGCGCATTGCCTGGATATCCCATGGGATCCGGGCTGTGTCACAGCGCATTGCCTGGTGGCACCTGTGCCTGGAGATGCCGTGGGATCCAGGCTGTGTCACAGCGCATTGCCTGGTGGCACCTGTGCCTGGAGATGCCGTGGGATCCAGGCTGTGTCACAGCGCATTGCCTGGTGGCACCTGTGCCTGGATATCCCATGGGATCCGGGCTGTGTCACAGCGCATTGCCTGGTGGCACCTGTGCCTGGATATCCCATGGGATCCGGGCTGTGTCACAGCGCATTGCCTGGTGGCACCTGTGCCTGGATATCCCATGGGATCCAGGCTGTGTCACAGCGCATTGCCTGGTGGCACCTGTGCCTGGATATCCCATGGGATCCGGGCTGTGTCACTGTGTGTTGCCCTGCTGTGCCAGATGCACCCACCAGGGTACAGACTGCTGCTCTGGGAGAACAAAGGGAGAGAATCCAGTTTAAAAGTGAAGGAGGAAGGAAATGAAGAGAGGTTTTCTGTTCTCATAAACTTTTATTCTCTGCTAGAGATAGCAAAGACACCTTTGATTCTTATATAATGAACTTTATGAATGAACTTTATTAATTTCCACTGAAGGCATCTTGTGCAATAGTGAACTTTGTGTTTAGCCCAAGGGAGCAAAGTCAAGGGAAGCAGCCCACAATCCAACATAAAATCTACTTTGTTTTCAAGATGTTTATGATGCTGCTTCAAAGGCTGGGCTCCCTGCTGAATCTGTTCTAACAATTACTAGGAGTTACAAGGAAAGCATTTTTTAAATCTCATGAGTAAGTAATTTTCCAAGCAGTGGCGTGTTTGGATATAAACTGTATGTACATCTTTGTCAGGAGCCCTGGATGGGGTTTTGCTGTATGAGAGCATTTATGGTTGGTTAAAAGTACACTCTCACAGATGTGGCTGCAAGACTGCAGGCAGGGAAGACTTACCACCACTACTACTTCTCTGCTTGGAAACCCCTCAGAATTACTTACTCAGTGGTGCTATAAAAATCCTGCTTGCAGCATCCAGGCTGCTCCAGGCAAGGCACGCAGCTAGCATTTGTGTGTGCTGGTATTTATAGCGGCAGGGGCTTTGTGTGATGGAGCCCAGTTGCTGCAAAGTCCCAGTGCCAGAGTTTGTGGATTGAAGTTCATGGCGGCTCAGCGTGAGCTTGTCTTAACTAAAATAGCATCAACGTTTCACTCCAGTAGCATTTTTCACTCCCCCTCCCAGCAGGAGGTTGTTTTCGTGGCAGTGAATTTGTCCGTGGAGTGTTAATTAATTAATCTGTGGGCTCTGAGGAGTGCTATGCTCCCTCCTGGACACGCTCCCTGCTTCGTCTGTGCTGGCCTGGGGACGACCCCTGCTTGTCCTGAGCTGAGAAGGGGATTAAGGAGGCTGATGGCAGTGAAAGTCAGCACGCAGCACCTGGGGAGAGGACACCAGCCTGCAAACGGTGATCCTGCTGCTTACACCCAGACTGTGGGAGTGCTTAAGCTCTTAATCCCGGGGAAAGCTGGGTGAGCTTGGGCCTTAGGTGTGGGTTCCTGTGTGCCTTTGAGCAATCGGTGCCGGCGGCGTGGGCTGAGAGATCTCCCTCATATCCCGGGCTGGATGTACCTTCTAATCCCCTGTGCCCCCTGATCCCTGGCTCTGGCTGTGCCCCTGATCCCCTGGGCTGTGCCCTGATCCCCTGGGCTGTGCCCCTGATCCCTGGCTCTGGCTGTGCCCCCTGATCCCCTGGGCTGTGCCCCTGATCCCCTGGGCTGTGCCCCTGATCCCCTGGGCTGTGCCCCCCTGATCCCCTGGGCTGTGCCCCCCTGATCCCCTGGGCTGTGCCCCTGATCCCTGGCTCTGGCTGTGCCCCTGATCCCCTGGGCTGTGCCCCCCTGATCCCTGGCTCTGGCTGTGCCCCTGATCCCCCAGGCTGTGCCCCCCTGATCCCCTGGGCTGTGCCCCCTGATCCCCTGGGCTGTGCCCCTGATCCCCTGGGCTGTGCCCCTGATCCCCTGGGCTGTGCCCCCTGATCCCTGGCTCTGGCTGTGCCCCTGATCCCCTGGGCTGTGCCCCCTGATCCCTGGCTCTGGCTGTGCCCCTGATCCCCCAGGCTGTGCCCCCCTGATCCCCTGGGCTGTGCCCCCTGATCCCCTGGGCTGTGCCCCTGATCCCCTGGGCTGTGCCCCCCTGATCCCCTGGGCTGTGCCCCTGATCCCCTGGGCTGTGCCCCCTGATCCCTGGCTCTGGCTGTGCCCCTGATCCCCTGGGCTGTGCCCCTGATCCCCTGGGCTGTGCCCCTGATCCCCTGGGCTGTGCCCCCTGATCCCCTGGGCTGTGCCCCCTGATCCCCTGGGCTGTGCCCCCTGATCCCCTGGGCTGTGCCCCTGATCCCCTGGGCTGTGCCCCTGATCCCCTGGCTCTGGCTGTGCCCCTGATCCCCTGGGCTGTGCCCCTGATCCCCTGGGCTGTGCCCCTGATCCCCTGGGCTGTGCCCCCCTGATCCCCTGGGCTGTGCCCCCTGATCCCCTGGGCTGTGCCCCCTGATCCCCTGGCTCTGGCTGTGCCCCTGATCCCCTGGGCTGTGCCCCTGATCCCCTGGGCTGTGCCCCCCTGATCCCCTGGGCTGTGCCCCTGATCCCCTGGGCTGTGCCCCCTGATCTTTTGGGTCTGGCTGTGCCCCCTGATCTTTTGGGGCTGGCTGGAAGTTTGCTGGGTGTGTGATACTGCAGCTCCATCCTGGGAGATACTGCAGGGCAATCCCAAATCCACATCCAAATCCAAGTCCAAAACAAGCTCATGGTCATGGACAAAGATACTGCAAGTGTTAGAAGGACTCAGGGGTTTTATCTCGCTGCTCTGGACTAAACTTGTTGTTATGCAGTTGGTGCAAGGGCTGAATTTCTGTGTGAAGGCTGATGTCATTCTGATTCCTGATTTAGGCCTAGGCAGAAATTAAAGCCTCTTTCAGCATGGTAAGATGTAATTGTCATGTAAATCAACAGCTGAAAGTACTTAGTGTCACTTAAAAATTCATCCTGTTTGATGTTATTGTAACTCCAGAGACATTGCACAGCTAGATTCCCTGCAGACAGGAAAGAGTGAGAATAAACTGAATAAAGATGGGTCTCTGCTCTGCTTGGAGCTAAGCTCAGGGCTCCCGGGCGTTATTGGGGGCCCAGGTGTTGTAAGGACACGGGTTCCCCTCTGCAGGGAAGTGGGAAAAGCCACATTCTGGTGTCATGGTAATAGCAGAGATTGTAACTTCGGTAGTTGTGTTTTTTCAGGACTTGAGGCTTTGTGCAGGGGAGGATGTAGGTTTGGCAGTGAGGTGTTTCTCTGGGGTCACAGTGTGCAGCCGGGGTGGCTCCGCTGAGGGGAGCCTGGCCTTCCCCAGGCTGCAAACCCCCGTGGCCCTGCTGGCCAGACACTGAACTTCTTCCTCCCTTCCTCTTCCTCTGAGCACTGTCAATATTTTGGCGCCGTTTGTGTTTCTGTGTTGTCTAGAGTAAAAGTCAGCATCCTACAAATGTTTGCCAGCCCTGCTCGGCCTTGGGGCCCGAGCCGCTGGCACTGCCAGCAGTTTGTGTGGGAAAGGGCTGCTTTTGGGGGCGTTTAACTGCTTTTGAAGGCATTAAACTGCTGATGGCAGCGAGCCAGGGCTGTCGAGGAAAAGGGAAGATAGCTGAGAGGAGTTTGTGTGGAGCTTGCATTTCTGCTCGCAGAGAATTCGTATTTCTTGTGAAGGATGCGGAAGTGGAACTAATCCTTTGCAACACAGGAAAAAGCCTCTGTGGCACCCAGAGCCTGATTCTGTGGGTTCTTCTCTCGTGTCAGTTTCTCTCTGTTTACATGGCTGTGTTCTTTGTGGAACTGTTGGATTGTTCAGATCAATGTTTGGAAAAAAATACCACTGAAGTGGCTAAAGTGGGACTCTTACACCCCCCCCCCAAAAAAAAGAAAAATTAGAAATCAAAAAACCAGCAGCAATGTTAAAAACTTGAAGAATGAACTGTCATCTGAAATGTATTTGTATTTAGTATTGGAAGAATACTGAAGAATAGCAGTTAGACTGGGAAAGAAAACAGTGGTTTGCAAATTACTCCTGACTACTTGTGGAAAAGCTCTACTGTCCTAGTAGTGAAGGGTTAAATTGAAATCAGTATTTAGTGTCAAATCTATTGTGTGAAAGGTTGGCGGACATGAAAATAAATACAGAGAAAACAGATTCATTTTAGGGTTAAATACTTGGACCTTTCTGCAAGAGGGCAAAACAGTGAAGTTTTTGGGTCTGGGTTGTTGTTTTTTCTTGCTTTCTAGCTCTTCAGGTATTTTATTGTTGTAGAGCACAGTGTAGAATCAGTACAGAAGAGCAGGTGAACTGCTTTAGTCAATGTAGTCAAAACAACCAATATTAAATCTAACCTAAACAGGAAAGAGAAAAATAATGTAAAAACAGTAATTATTTTAACAATGGGGTTTTTTTCTCTAAGGAATTTTGTTTAGAAACTATTTGGCTATGATGAATTACACTACAACTGGACTATTTTTAGAATTTTTTTTTAATGGGTATGGGTTCTACAGACACCTGTGAAGAGTCTGTTCTCATATAAGCAGAGGTGAAAATATTTGTATTCTAATCTGAATTGACCCTTTACTGTCAATGGAAAAGTACAGATTTTTATTTCTTGTCAGTTGAGGAGCTGAACACGGATGATCTTTGTGGGTGGGTGCCCTCCACAAGGATCATCTGATTCTCTGACCTTTCTGAGGGCAGGAGGAATTTGGAGTGTAATTACAAGGCATAAACCTTAGAAAGCTTTTTTTTTTTTTTTTAGCTTGGCAGTTAGAATCCGAAGGTTGAGAAACGGTTCAAATTAGTATTTAAAGAACAATAAATTTAAACTCTGTCCACACTCCATCTCCCAAATGGAGAAGAGGGGGAGGTTTTTGCAGGTGAACTCTTCTAATTTGCTACCAATGAGGCTTTTGGTGGCAGATAAATGGATTAGATCCATCCCTCAGTGAAAATGAAGTGTTTGGGTTGGACTGTGATCTTAATAGGAGCATTAGGGCAATTCAGTGACTTGGGCATCAGGCTGTGTTACTGAAAAAAGCAGCAAATGGAGCAATTGAGATAAAAATCTGAGCTACAGGTACTGTGTGTGACTGTAGGGACCAGCCTGGGTGACAGTGGAAGGATTGCAAAAGCAGCTGTTATTTCAGTTTTAACCCCTTTGCAGCAGCAGCTCTGCTGCTCTCCAGCTCCACAGAGGACAGTCAGATGTGGCAAGGTCCGGGCAGCGTGGGTGGAAAGGAACGGCCCCAAAGGTGGGGAGAGCGCCAGGAGGGGCAAACAGCTCAGGCTGCGGTGTCAGGGCTCCGGGGGCAGGGAGTGATGGCTGTGCTCCCCTCTCGTTTCAGGGCATGGCCTTCACCCTGCACGAGCGGCAGATGCTGGGCCTGCAGGGGCTCCTGCCTCCCAAGATAGAGACACAGGACATCCAGGCCTTGCGCTTCCACAAGAACTTGGCTAAAATGACTGACCCCCTGGAGAAGTAAGCGCTGTGTCCCGTGGCGCGAGCGAGCGGGAGCATCGGGGCTGGAAATGAGATGGAAATGGGAAAATGCTGTCTGGGGGTCACCAGACTTTCCAGTGCCTCCGCTGGGGTTTCAGTTCTTGGGTGCTGCTTTCGCTTGGGCGCAGGTGTTGCTTTCGTTTGCTTTCATCCCGCGGCCAAATGAGGTTGGGAAGCTTTTTTTATTTTTCCTTTTTTTTTTTTTTTAAATATTCCATGCTCATAAAGCAGCAAAAGAGAGCGTGTGGAAATCAGTAACAAAGCTGCAAACCTGCCTGCAGCCTGTCACATGTATTTCTGTGATGTGTGAGATGGAGTGGCAGGTGGTTAGAGCACAGCAGGTGGCATCCTGCCCAGTCTGTAAAAACGTGTGATAATGAGGGTAAACTGAGCGTTTGAGATACCAAAAACAGTGTTTAACATACACAGTAGTTACTGCTAAAAGGGAACTACCAGAGTAGAATGTTAAGTCTCATAATGTGTATTTTTTAATATATTTCATTACTTAACACACTGGTTTGGTGAACTGCAAAGGATTTAGCTGTGTTTTATTTTTCGGATGCCACGTTTTTAGCATCCCGTTACTGTTTTCACATAATGTTTGTGTATCTCTGCCTGTGAAAATACAGTCTCCTGCTGGCAGGAGGAGAGCTGGGATGGCTTGGGGCTCGCTGGACCACATCAAAGCCCTTTTGTTCTCATCAGAACTGAGAGATGGCTCTTAAATCCACAGCATGTCACTTGCTGGTCCAAAGCAGTCCTGTCATGTGTATTGGCCAAGTGCCCAGCTGCTGTGGCCTGAGGCAGATTGCAAATTCATTATCTTCATGTTGTTGGGTCAGCAGGACAGGGTATGGGTTGATACACAGCAGATTGGTGGGTAAACTTGCAGAAATTCAGATTTAATTGACACCCCCACGTAAGTCCTTCAGAGTGAGCCTTGTGGTATGGCTCAGTGTGCTGCACGTGTGTGTTGGTGCTGGGATTCACATCTTCTGGATGGAAAATTGTTTCACTGTAATTTTGTGTACAAGGGTGCTGAGACTCCGTGCAGTAAATCCAGTAAATCCCTGGTCTGTCTTTAGTGACATTTGTCAGTGTTCCCTCGCCAGCACACACACAGGGTGTCCCTCCAGCATCTCCATCTCGCTGCTGCTCTCCTCCCAGCTTCCCCTTCGTGCTCCCCGCCTGACTCAGGGACAGGGCCTTTCCCGAGGGAACGCAGCAGTGGGACACAGCCAGGGGTGTTTCTCCTTGTGCTGGCTAATTGCAGGTACATCTACATCATGGGCATCCAGGAGAGGAACGAGAAGCTCTTCTACAGGGTGCTGCAGGACGACATTGAGCGGCTGATGCCCATTGTGTACACGCCCACCGTGGGGCTGGCCTGCTCCCAGTACGGACACATCTTCAGGAGACCAAAGTAAGGCCACACACACTGCTGTTGTCCTTTCCTCTGTGTTCTCACCCCAGGTTTGGAAGTGGTTTGTGTCATTTTCATCCTGGTGCAGCTAGTGCCACGTCAGGGCAGTAAAAGTTTGGTAAAATCTATCTCAGGACACAGTGTATATTGAGAAGCAAAATGTTTGGAAGCAGACGTGGAGATGGGTCACATAAATACTCCAAGTGCAGGGCTTCAGCACCATTTCCAGCTCTTGCAAGTGCCACACAGCTCTGTAATTCCAGGGGTTATCTCCTCAGCTATCAGGGTCCCTTCTGTGGCTCTGAGGATCTGTGTCAGGACAGGGCCTCTGGAAGGGAGTGTCGATTGAAAGGGCTTTATGGACATCACCCTCAGCTCTGCTGCAGAGGGCTGGTTCAGGTGGGTTCCTCAGGTCCCTGCCCTGGGACAGGAACAGATATTGTCCTTAGAGCAATTTATTTCAGCAGCTGTAAGGCTTTGAATTTTAAATTGTCCTGTTTGGTATTTAGTTTTACAAAAGCAAGGTCGTATTTCTAATTGTCACCCACAAAATATTTCTGATTTGTGGGGTTTTTTTCTTTCAGGGGATTATTTATTTCCATCTCAGACAGAGGCCACATAAGGTCAATCGTGAACAACTGGCCAGAGAACGACGTGAAGGTACAGTCATGGTGTGATTTAGTTTCTAATTGTTATTCCATCTCAGCTGAGTCTTTTGAGATTTACTAGTATCTGATGGAAACATAAATATTAGGTAATGCATTCTGGCTCTTTAGTGATGCTGGCAGAATGCAGCTCATTAAGGTAATGCACATCTTGAAGATCAATGTTTCACCCTAAATGTGAGGTTTATGGGTTGAGGAAAATATTCCTCGTGATCTGTTCTTTGTTTGACTGTGCAAACTTACCTCAATTTTCACCTGGGGAAAAAACACAGCTGCTATTGATCTAATCTTCATAAATTTCAGTGTTCGTGTATTATTTGACCTGCCTTTTTTTTTTTTGCTTTTTTTTTTTCCATCAGGCTGTTGTGGTCACTGATGGAGAAAGAATATTGGGTCTTGGCGACCTGGGGGTGTACGGGATGGGGATTCCAGTGGGAAAGCTGTGTTTGTACACAGCCTGTGCAGGGATACACCCAGATAAATGCCTGCCTGTGTGCATCGACGTTGGGACTGATAACACAGTGAGTTACCTCTGTAAAAATGGGGTATTTTTAAAAAAACGTTCCATACGATAACTGAGGAATGTGCTCAAAAGGAATGCCCCCAAAAAGGGAGGAGAACCCCAGGATTGGGGCAAACACAGCCCAACCCTGCCTGGAGAAAAGGGTGCAGTGGAGCAGTTCCTAGAAAAGGGAGTTCTAGGATTCTAGGGTTTTCCTTTTTTTTTGAGCACTGTTATTTAAGATAAACCCAAATATTTTATGCAAAGGGTAAAAGGTTTGGAGTTCGTTGTACAGTGATTTAAAAGTGCCCATTGATTTGTCCATGAAAGGGTGCATCTGGAAGTAATTGGAGTGCTGGAACACTGCTGCAAAATAGGCAGTCAGTTTTGACCTGACTTTTAAGAAGCTGGGAATGGGAATTAGATTTATTGAAGCAGCTTATTGTTCCCAGTATTGATGCAGCCATCCCCAGCGCCAAGCGCCGGCTGAAATCACAGGGCGCTGCTGTGGTGCTGTGTGCCTGCAGCATCCCGGGTGGGAGCTGTGCTGGGTGTGCCTGGGGAGGGGATTCACCTGCTCTCTCCCTGGCTTGCTCCTGCAGACCCTGCTGAAGGATCCCTTCTACATGGGGCTCTACCAGAAGAGGGACCGCTCGCAGGTCTACGATGACCTGATCGACGAGTTCATGGAGGCCATCACGGACAGGTAGGGCACGGAGCAGCCCTCACAGCTGTCCTTCATCACCCACCCAGAGGCCGGGGCAGGCTGTGTGTCCGTCCCTGCTGTCTGTCTGTCTGTCCCTCCCCGGTGACCCGGAGCACGCTGCCTGGGTTATCCGTGCGAGGCACAGAGCAGGGACAGCGCTGCTGGGCTCTCCTGAGGACAGCCTGCTGCACAGATGAGGGATGGCGTGCAGGCCCTGCTGCTCTCCCCTGCCTCTGTGCAGTGCTGGGGTGTTTGCCATCCCCTGTAGGTACGGCCAGAACACGCTCATCCAGTTTGAGGACTTTGGAAACCACAATGCTTTCCGGTTCCTGAGGAAGTACAGGGAGAAGTACTGCACCTTCAACGACGACATCCAAGGTACACCCTTTGTTTGTGTTCCTGAGCATCCCTGCAGGAACTCTTCCCAGAGCCACAGCCTGCCATGGAGGCGTGTTCAGCTGCCCTCAGATTTGCTCTGCTCTCACAGGGACAGCCTCAGTGGCCTTGGCAGGACTGCTGGCAGCCCAGAGAGCCACAGGGAAACCACTCACAGACCAGAAAGTGCTGTTCCTTGGAGCGGGAGAGGTGAGTCCTCCTAAGGGCCCAGAGCAGCAAGAGACATTTAAAATGTGTATTTTCTCATCATGGAGTTTTGCCTTCTCTGAACTCCATTGCAGAGCTTTTCATGTAAGGCCAGCTGAAATGCATTAGCAGAAAGGACTCTGCCTAAACAGGGCTGCATGAAAGGTGTTTAACATTTGCAGGGACTCATATTCTTCATTTCCCTGCACGGCCTTGAAGAAAGCACCAGGGATTGTGTGTATTTGAAGGGAAGCTCACCATAAAATCATGGTGTGGTGAGACCGTCTTGTTGATTTTTATAGCACCAGAGGGAAGTACAGGGAGTTCTTCTCAGCAAGGTGATTGATTCCGTTTGCAGCAGGCACCAGTTACTGGTGCTGCAGTGCCAGGAGCAGCCCTGTGCTTCTCGGTGCATCAGCGCAATTGCTCCTGTGGTGCTGACAAAATGACTTAATTATCTGAGAAGTTCTCCGTCTGGGAAAGGCGCTGGTGGCAGTAATTGGCCTGCTGTGCCTCATTTCTCCTGCCAGGGAGGGGACAGGGGCCAGCCCGGCCTCCTGCTGCCCTCTGCCAGCCCTGCCAGGGGCAGGAGCCAGGCTGGGAGCACGGGGCACGCGGCACGGGTTGGTTGGGTGGCAGGAGGGCTGGGCACCCTGTCCCTGCCAGGCTGGGCTGGCACAGCTCACACCCTGGGAGAGCCGTCCCTGCTGTCCTGCCTGCAGGGGTGCCGGGGGGCTGCCCCACACTGGGAGACGCTTGCTGTGTCTCAGAGCAGGCTCCCCGAGGGGCTCTGTGGGCTCTGATGGCTGACCTCTCCTGTGCCCTGTCACCAACCCGAGTCCTTTCGCCGCCAGGCCGCCCTGGGAATCGCCAACCTCATTGTGATGGCCATGATGGAAAGGGGTGTTTCCCACGAGGAGGCCTCCAGGAGAGTGTGGATGTTTGACAAGCATGGCCTGCTGGTCCAGGTAGGGCTGCAGCACACCTGGGATGCCCAGCGCGGGTGAGCCCTGCCCTGCCCTCCCCTCACGGGGGAACCTCTGCTCTCCTGCAGGGCCGGGAGCAGCAGGCGGATCCCCACCAGGAGCCCTTTGCCCACAAGGCTCCAAAGGACATAGACATACCAAAGACATTTGTAGAGGCAGTGAATGTACTTCGGCCTTCAGCTATCATCGGTGAGTGAGCTTAGTTTTCTGTAATCTGGCTTTTTACTGCCTTTAATTTGTTATCGGAGTTCTGGGCGGCTTGGTGACAGCTGATGTAAAAAACATGGAAATGTGAGGTCAGTTTTCTGCTTGAACATACACTGGGCTGTGGTGCTCCTTCTTAGCCTTGTGTCCTTAGTGACAGAGAGCAGCCACAACCATCATGTTTCCTACGTTGGGGAGTTCCCTAATTGGAGTTGTGTGGGTGTTTTCTGACCCTCTGCAGTCCCCCCTGTGGTCAGGCTGTGCCAGCAGCACAGCTGGAAACAGCAGTTCCATGCTGCAGACCACCAGCACCTCTGGGGTCACTGGCATCTGTGGGTATTTACAGCCGTGGCTATCTGCAGAGAGCAGAGAGGATTGCAGGTATTTCCTGCTGTGACTGCAGCTTCCCTGGCACATGATTTATTTGGAAAAGACAAATAGATCATAGCTGTGTGTTTGTACCTCTGGGTTTGGGTGTGGTCAGGGGCACCGGTGCCAGGTGTGCATTGCACAGCTAACACCCAGCAGGGATGAATCATCCACAGAGCACCTGGAATTCCCTCTTGCTTATCCAGGACCGTGTTCCTTGTGCTCATCAATACCAAAAAACAGTGTGGAGTAGGCTTCTGGAGCACACTGAGGAGATGTTGCTGTGGAAGTTGTGGGTGCCAGCCAGGCAGGAGCCGTGCCTGGCTCCATCTCCACTGCCGGAGGAGCTGTGCCTGGGGCAGGCTGAGGGCTGCCCTGAGCTCGGCGTGGGCTGGCTGTCCCTGCCTTGATTGTGGCTTTGTGTGTTCCCCTTTCCCCAGGGGTGGCTGGGGCAGGGCGTCTCTTCACCCCGGACGTGATCAGAGCCATGGCTTCCATCAACGAGCGGCCCATCATATTTGCCCTGAGCAACCCCACGGCCAAGGCCGAGTGCACGGCAGAGGAGGCCTACACGCTGACAGAGGTGGGTGAGCCGGGGCTGGGGCTGCCCTGCTGGGGGGGATTGCCCTGCTGGGGATTGCCCTGCTGGGGGGGATTGCCCTGCTGGGGATTGCCCTGCTGGGGCTGCCCTGCTGGGGATTGCCCTGCTGGGGCTGCCCTGCTGGGGCTGCCCTGCTGGGGCTGCCCTGCTGGGGATTGCCCTGCTGGGGCTGCCCTGCTGGGGCTTGCCCTGCTGGGGATTGCCCTGCTGGGGATTGCCCTGCTGGGGATTGCCCTGCTGGGGGGGATTGCCCTGCTGGGGATTGCCCTGCTGGGGGGGATTGCCCTGCTGGGGATTGCCCTGCTGGGGCTGCCCTGCTGGGGCTTGCCCTGCTGGGGATTGCCCTGCTGGGGCTGCCCTGCTGGGGATTGCCCTGCTGGGGATTGCCCTGCTGGGGATTGCCCTGCTGGGGCTGCCCTGCTGGGGCTTGCCCTGCTGGGGATTGCCCTGCTGGGGGGGATTGCCCTGCTGGGGCTGCCCTGCTGGGGATTGCCCTGCTGGGGCTGCCCTGCCCTGCTGGGGCTGCCCTGCTGGGGATTGCCCTGCTGGCGATTGCCCTGCTGGGGCTGCCCTGCTGGGGATTGCCCTGCTGGGGCTGCCCTGCTGGGGCTGCCCTGCTGGGGATTGCCCTGCTGGGGGGGATTGCCCTGCTGGGGGGGATTGCCCTGCTGGGGCTGCCCTGCTGGGGATTGCCCTGCTGGGGCTGCCCTGCTGGGGATTGCCCTGCTGGGGATTGCCCTGCTGGGGCTGCCCTGCTGGGGATTGCCCTGCTGGGGATTGCCCTGCTGGGGCTGCCCTGCTGGGGATTGCCCTGCTGGGGCTGCCCTGCTGGGGCTGCCCTGCTGGGGATTGCCCTGCTGGGGGGGATTGCCCTGCTGGGGATTGCCCTGCTGGGGCTGCCCTGCTGGGGGGGATTGCCCTGCTGGGGATTGCCCTGCTGGGGGGGATTGCCCTGCTGGGGATTGCCCTGCTGGGGATTGCCCTGCTGGGGCTGCCCTGCTGGGGGGGATTGCCCTGCTGGGGATTGCCCTGCTGGGGATTGCCCTGCTGGGGCTGCCCTGCTGGGGCTGCCCTGCTGGGGATTGCCCTGCTGGGGCTGCCCTGCTGGGGATTGCCCTGCTGGGGCTGCCCTGCTGGGGATTGCCCTGCTGGGGCTGCCCTGCTGGGGATTGCCCTGCTGGGGATTGCCCTGCTGGGGCTGCCCTGCTGGGGATTGCCCTGCTGGGGATTGCCCTGCTGGGGATTGCCCTGCTGGGGCTGCCCTGCCCTGCTGGGGATTGCCCTGCTGGGGATTGCCCTGCTGGGGATTGCCCTGCTGGGGATTGCCCTGCTGGGGCTGCCCTGCTGGGGATTGCCCTGCTGGGGATTGCCCTGCTGGGGATTGCCCTGCTGGGGCTGCCCTGCCCTGCTGGGGATTGCCCTGCTGGGGATTGCCCTGCTGGGGATTGCCCTGCTGGGGCTGCCCTGCCCTGCTGGGGATTGCCCTGCTGGGGATTGCCCTGCTGGGGCTGCCCTGCTGGGGGGGATTGCCCTGCTGGGGCTGCCCTGCTGGGGATTGCCCTGCTGGGGCTGCCCTGCCCTGCTGGGACTGCCTGAGCACCAGGGCTCGGATTGTTCTCTCACTGCTTGGGCTCAGGGCTGTGAGAACACAGCTCTTCCTCCCCTTCTGCCAACAGTCAATGGCGCTGGTGGGAAAAGAGGTCTGGATCAGTACGTAACTTTTAGGTAATTTTTAGCTTTTGCAAAACTTAAAGTAGCCTGAGTCTTGTTACTGCTTTTTTTAGAGAATGACCATCGGTACTGTTACATGGCTGTGATCAATTAACTCTTGTTTCTCACGGCTCTTTTTAATTAGTTTGTGTTTTAATGAAGCCTGTTAGCCTCGCAGTAGGGACTCAGTGCAAGCTTTGCCATGTAATGGCTGAGAGAGTCCTTGGAGCAGGGCAGGAGTGGGGCTTTTACCAGCCCTGCAGGTGCCACCAGCAGTGACCCCTGGGGCCCTGTGCTCCCTGGGCAGGGTGGCCCCTGTCCCCTCGTGTCCCTGGGCCGGGTGGCCCCTGTCCCCTCGTGTCCCTGGGCCGGGTGGCCCCTGTCCCTCGTGTCCCTGGGCAGGGGTGGCCCCTGTCCCCTCGTGTCCCTGGGCCGGGTGGCCCCTGTCCCTCGTGTCCCTGGGCAGGGGTGGCCCCTGTCCCCTCGTGTCCCTGGGCAGGGGTGGCCCCTGTCCCTCATGTCCCCGGGCAGGGGTGGCCCCTGTCCCTCGTGTCCCTGGGCCGGGTGGCCCCTGTCCCTCGTGTCCCTGGGCCGGGTGGCCCCTGTCCCTCGTGTCCCTGGGCAGGGGTGGCCCCTGTCCCTCGTGTCCCTGGGCAGGGGTGGCCCCTGTCCCTCATGTCCCCGGGCAGGGGTGGCCCATGTCCCTGCCACAGCGGCTGTGTCTGGAACCACCAGGTGCTGGAATGAGTCAGCCAGGAGCAAACACTCCTGCTTCTGCACCCTCCCCTGGGCCACTGCACCCTGCAGGGCTGGCACTCAGGGGTTTGGGGGGGCTTTTCCTTAGTAGCTCTACCGTTATCCCAACGGCACATCCCAACCTTATGAAGCCAGCATTTTGTAGCTCTGTGTAGGTTTTTGTGCCAGGCTGGGGCCTCTGCAGGGAGCCCACGGGGAGGGAGGTGGGGCTCTGAGCAGCTGCTGGGATCCCTGTGCTGGTGTTGGTGCTGTCCTGCAGGTCTGGGATCCCTGTGCTGGCTGCTGAGATCTCTGTGCTGGTGCTGTCCTGCAGCTCCTGAGGGCTCTCATTCTTTCCTCTTTCTCTTACTTTGATACAGCCCCAAACCGAGTGAGTGGTGTGTGAAAATGGGTGGGTGGAGAGCTTTCCTTGTCTGCTGCTGCAGACTGAGCTCCTGCCTTGCGCTGCCCACGGGGCTCAGCATCTCAGACAGCCCCAGCAGCGGCAGTGTCACCCTGCCAGGGTGGCCCTCTGCTGTCCCCATCTGACACCCGGACTGTGCCCCACACTCCTGGGGCTGTCAGCGCAGGGAATTGCTGCTCCAGGAGCCCTGCAGTAGCAGCCTCTGAGCAAAGTCTGGATCTTATCTCTTATCAGTAGGGTCATCTGGGCTGGAAAAGCCCTCCAAGGCCATCGAGTCCAACCAGTCCCCAGCTCGGCCAAGGCCACCACTGTCCCATGTCCCCAAGTGCCACATGCACATGGCTTTTAAACCCCTACCGGGATGGGGACTCCACCACTGCCCTGGGCAGCTGGGCCAGGGATGGACAGAGCTTTAGGTAAAGAAATTTCCCCTGCTGCCCACCCTGAGCCTGCCCTGGCTGTCCCCCTGCTCCTGTCCCTGTTCCCTGGAGCACAGCCCGACCCCCCCGGCTGTCCCCTCCTGTCAGGAGCTGTGCAGAGCCACAAGGGCCCCCCTGAGCCTCCTTTGCTCCAGGCTCAGCCCCTGCCCAGCTCCGTTCCCTGCCATGGACACACTTGTAAATTAAGGTGGTTTAATATCTCTCAGATATCTTACATTAACCAGAGCGGTGAGCTGGGCAGTGTTTCAGTTTATAGATTCCAGTATCTTGGATAGAAGGTAAACAGGAGCTAGTTGTGCAGGCAAGGCTTCAGTTGGCATAAATAAATGTAAAAACTGCTGCCGTCTCTAGCTGCAGGAGGCCAGGAGCACAGTTAGAGGGGGAACCAGCCTGGTTTTTGCTTGCATTATGATGGAACACCAGCAGATGAAGAGATGTTTTAGGGCAGGAGGCAGAGTGTGCCATGCTGAGTGCTGAGCCCAAGGAGCTGGCCCTCACCCTGGCTGTCCCTGTCAGGGGCACAGGCTCCCTGGGTCAGGAGCTGGAAGAGCACAAAGCCGTTTGCAAAGATTGAGCCCTGTATTGGATCCATATGCTCTTTTATTAATGATTTTCCGTGCTCCCAGTTACTTGTACATGTGGGTTATTTGGACAGTTGAGCACTGCTGGTCAGTGAGTGAGCTGGTGTAGCTTTGTTCCAGTCCTTACCCATAACTTCTGCAATGTTTATGTCTCCGAACTTTCCTGCAGCCACCCCAGCTGTCTGTTTCCACGGTGCTCTTTGGTTCTCTGAGATGTCCTCAGCTTGCCCCTCAGAATGTGTTTTCCCCCCAGGATGCAGTAATTACCTGGGGAATGGGCTCCAGAGCCCTGCCTGCTGTGTGGCTCTGTGGGAACCTGCAGCTCCGCTGGCAGTGTCACGCAGCCAGTGCAGTCTGTCGGGCTGTCACCCCGGGTGTCCCCAGGCCGCGGGGACAGCCTCATCCTGCCTGGCTGGGTCTCAGGCTGCACCAGAGGCAACAAAGAGACAAAGACGCCACCCTAACCTTTCGTTCCTCATTTTTTCCCACTAGATGGCACCTGTAAAAGGCTGTGGATGCCCCTGTGTGTTCGGAGGGCTTGTGCTGCCTTTGAATTGCTTTGTCTTTTGGTCCTGTCCCCTCCTGCACCCGTCTGCTTTGCTCCCTGCACAAAAAGGCTCTTGTCGTGGGTATGCCCTGGCAGCCAAACACAGTTCCAGAGCCTCCAGCCTCTTTGGTAATTTGTTTTCAAACACAGTAGTCCTGAGAGCCTTAAAGGTTTTAAACTCATGTTCCTAAACCTGTTACTCAACAGAAAATCAAGATTTTTTTTCTTTCAGTGGTTTACTGCTTGAGAAGAGGCTCATTTGTCTAGAGGGTGTGGTAGCAAAACTCAGATACGTGTTGCTATTTTGTGCACATGATATCGTTTCCAAAGGAAGGATAAGCAAACCACATTATTCACTGCTCTGATTGCTCTCAGCAGCAGCAGCAGCAGCAGTCTGACACAGCAGTTCCTCCCTCTAGCCCCACACCCTCCAGTGAGAAAGTGACCTTTTATTGTGCTCCAGCCTGCTCTAACAGTGGCCATTGCTCACGAGTCTGCAGGGTCCCTGTGGGGCTGGAAAGGGTTAACAACGCAGGGCTGCAGTGGTGCTGGAAAGGGTTAACACCGCAGGGCTGCAGTGGTGCTGGAAAGGGTTAACACCGCAGGGCTGCAGTGGTGCTGGAAAGGGTTAACACAGCAGGGCTGCAGTGGTGCTGGAAAGGGTTAACACCGCAGGGCTGCAGTGGTGCTGGAAAGGGTTAACACAGCAGGGCTGCATCCTGCACAGGGTGCTGGTAAGGGTTAACACAGCAGGGCTTCCTGTGTCAGTCCCTCCAAGCAGGTGGGATGTGCCCCGTGTGGTGCTCACTGCAGGGTGATCAGGGCCCCATTTCCATGTGGCACCTGGCTCTCAGTGGCTGCTCCAGGCTTTGTCCCTGTACTCAGAGCAGGGTGATCAGTGCCCCATGTCCCCTGCTGGCCCCCAGCTCCCGCTGGCTCCAGGCTCTGTCTGTGCCCAGCTCCCGCTGGCTCCAGGCTCTGTCCCTGCCCCGCTCCCGCTGGCTCCAGGCTCTGTCTGTGCCCAGCTGCTCCAGGCTCTGTCCCTGCCCCGCTCCCGCTGGCTCCAGGCTCTGTCTGTGCCCAGCTGCTCCAGGCTCTGTCCCTGCCCCGCTCCCGCTGGCTCCAGGCTCTGTCTGTGCCCAGCTGCTCCAGGCTCTGTCCCTGCCCCGCTCCCGCTGGCTCCAGGCTCTGTCCCTGCCCAGCTGCTCCAGGCTCTGTCCCTGCCCAGCTGCTCCAGGCTCTGTCTGTGCCCAGCTCCCGCTGGCTCCAGGCTCTGTCCCTGCCCAGCTGCTCCAGGCTCTGTCCCTGCCCCGCTCCCGCTGGCTCCAGGCTCTGTCCCTGCCCAGCTGCTCCAGGCTCTGTCTGTGCCCAGCTCCCGCTGGCTCCAGGCTCTGTCTGTGCCCAGCTGCTCCAGGCTCTGTCTGTGCCCAGCTCCCGCTGGCTCCAGGCTCTGTCTGTGCCCAGCTGCTCCAGGCTCTGTCCCTGCCCCGCTCCCGCTGGCTCCAGGCTCTGTCCCTGCCCAGCTGCTCCAGGCTCTGTCTGTGCCCAGCTCCCGCTGGCTCCAGGCTCTGTCTGTGCCCAGCTGCTCCAGGCTCTGTCTGTGCCCAGCTCCCGCTGGCTCCAGGCTCTGTCCCTGCCCAGCTGCTCCAGGCTCTGTCCCTGCCCCGCTCCCGCTGGCTCCAGGCTCTGTCTGTGCCCAGCTCCCGCTGGCTCCAGGCTCTGTCCCTGCCCAGCTGCTCCAGGCTCTGTCCCTGCCCAGCTCCCGCTGGCTCCAGGCTCTGTCTGTGCCCAGCTCCCGCTGGCTCCAGGCTCTGTCCCTGCCCAGCTCCCGCTGGCTCCAGGCTCTGTCCCTGCCCAGCTGCTCCAGGCTCTGTCTGTGCCCAGCTGCTCCAGGCTCTGTCCGTGCCCAGCTCCCGCTGGCTCCAGGCTCTGTCTGTGCCCAGCTCCCGCTGGCTCCAGGCTCTGTCTGTGCCCAGCTGCTCCAGGCTCTGTCCCTGCCCAGCTGCTCACTGACCCTCCCTCCCTCCCTTCCTCCTGCCAGGGCCGGTGCCTGTTTGCCAGCGGCAGCCCCTTCGAGCTGGTCACTCTGAGGGATGGGAGGACCTTCAAACCAGGCCAAGGAAACAACGCTTACATCTTCCCAGGTAATGAATGGTGCTGCCACCCTTGGGCTCCCTTGCTGCAGAGGCACATCAGTGAAGCAGCGTGCAGAGGTGGTGCCAGCGCTTGAGAGCTTGGACGAATGAGTGGCTGGATGACAGACAATCAGTCCGGGCTGGATGTGGGGCACATGCAGCCACAAGGAGCAAACCCAGCTGGATGTGGCTGAGAAAACAGAAGGGTGCTGTTAAAGGCTTTGGGAGCTGCTGCTTGTTTGGGGAGGAAGGGAGAAAATAAATGTTAATACGCACTTGCAGTTATGTTAATAACTCTCAGAGTTAATAGTTCTTGAAGTTGTATCTGCACAAGTGGTGTAGAAAAGAAGCACTGAGGATGTTCCTGTGCCTTGCCCTTCCGTCCCTGAGCTGCAAAGCTCCAACCCTTCCAGAAGCCACCTGCTGTGGCCGTGGCTGCACCCATGGGTGGTAGCAGTGAGTGTGTGGGTGTCCCTGCCGAGGCAGGGGGTGGGACACAGTGATCTTCAACCCGAGCCACCCCATGGCTCTGCCAGTGTGGGCAGAAAGATGGCTGGCAGCAGCTCCTTGCAGCAGGCTGCAGTTTAAAGTGCACATTTACAGTGAAGTGTCCCTAAGCGGCAGTGATTTCTTGCAGGCGTGGCTCTGGCTGTGATCCTCAGCAGCGTCAGGCACATCAGTGATAAGGTTTTCCTGGAGGCTGCCAAGGTGAGTCTGGGAGCAGAGCAGGCTGTGGCTTCTGACAGACAGGGATGGCTTGGTGGGCACTCCTCTCAAACCCTGGTGAAGCACTGTGGTTTCCTGTTTGGTTTCTGTTGGCTTGTCCCTCCACAATGGGAAAAAAAAAAAGTGTTTTGACCAAACAAAGTTGTTTTTTGCCAAGAATCAGATTCCATTGCGGTTGTGATGAGGTAGAAAGTCCTGTGTGAGTTACTGTGGCAGCAGGGCTGTCCCCTGCCCTGCCCTGGGTTCTGCAGCTGGCTCTGTGGCCAGGCCTTTCTGTGGCTCTGGGATTCAGCCCCAAAATACCAGAGCTCGTTTTGCTAAATGCTTGCAGTGAGTGTGCTGATTCTCAGTTCCTCAGACCCTGAGTGCCTCACTGCAGTGCTTTGGGAGCACTCTGGTGCTAGGAGCACTGCAGCTTGATGCTCTCAGGTGTTCTGGCACGTTATTGGTCACATTTGGTAAATAAACTCACATTAGTAAATAAAAAGTGTTTGTTTCTCTGACTCAGGCATTGGCAGAGCAGTTGACAGATGAAGAGCTTGCACAAGGAAGACTTTATCCTCCACTGTCCAATATCAGGGAAGTTTCTATTTATATTGCTGTCAAGGTGAGTATGAAATATAAAATTGCATTGCAGTAAAAGTGGTTTATGTGTACATTAACCTGCTGAGTTGCACAGAGTGTGACCCTTGAATATGGGGTGCTTGGGCAACACCCGGTTCTTTGTGCCTGCAATAAGAGAAATGTATAAAAACGTTCCCTTTGTTGGATGCTTCAGCTTGGCAGCATGATGGGCCAAAATTGCTCCCCTCTGATCCCTGAAATTCAATTTAGAGATCCCAGCTAAGGCGTGTGGGGATGTACAGACACTGAGGTGCTGAGGAGAGACGACAAAGGACTCTGCATGATTCACTGTGAATTAAGCAAAAGCAGTTTATTGTGCTTCTGAACATTGTTTATATTTACTTCTCGTCTTGGCCTACACAAGATGAGAATTGTTTGATGGGTAGCTCTGTTTGTCCATGCATCCCTTGGTTGGTAGCTCTGTTTGTCCCTGCACTGTTCGATGGGTAGCTCTGTTTGTCCATGCATGGTTTCATTGGTAGCTCTGTTTGTCCCTGCACTGTTTGATGGGTAGCTCTGTTTGTCCATGCATTGTTTCATTGGTAACTCTGCTTTGTCCATGCATGGTTTGATGGGCAGCTCTGTTTGTCCATGCATGGTTCGGTTGGTAGCTCTGTTTGTCCCTGCACTGTTCGATGGGTAGCTCTGTTTGTCCATGCATGGTTTCATTGGTAGCTCTGTTTGTCCCTGCACTGTTTGATGGGCAGCTCTGTTTGTCCATGCATCCCTTGGTTGGTAGCTCTGTTTGTCCCTGCACTGTTTGATGGGCAGCTCTGTTTGTCCATGCATCCCTTGGTTGGTAGCTCTGTTTGTCCATGCATGGTTTGATGGGTGGCTCTGTTTGTCCCTGCATGGTTTCATTGGTAACTCTGCTTTGTCCATGCATCTAAGACTGGTATCTCTGCTTTGCCCACGAAGCAAGCAGGCATCTTTTTATTAATCTAATTGACGGAAGCTGTGAGCATCATTTACCCTTTGCCTGTCAGCAGCTTTGTGCCTCTTGTCTCTGCTTGCACTCACCTTTCCATGCGCAGGACGCCCCCTCTCTGCTCCAGAGGCTGTTCCTGCGCAGTGTGCGTTTCCCGGCCGTGCCGCGCGGTGCGTGCGGCGCCGCGGGCTCCGAGCCGTGCTGTTCCCCTCCGCAGGTGATGGAGTTCCTGTACGCCAACAACATGGCCTTCCACTACCCCGAGCCGGCCGACAAGAACCGCTACATCCGCTCCAAGGTGTGGAGCTACGAGTACGAGTCCTTCATGCCGGACGTGTACGACTGGCCCGAGTCCAAGGTGCACTGACCAGCCCCGCGCCGCGCCTCAGGCAGCGCCGCCACTCTGCAGGGATCCCCTCCCTCCCTCCTCAGACCAACTCCAATCATGAGCTTTCACTCCTCTAATTTATTTGCGCCTGTTTTGTTGCCTTTTTTTTTTGTTTTTTTCCCCCTTACGCCCTGTTTTTCACCTGATTTCTCCCAGGTACCTGGTAAACTGTACGGAAAACGGCATCTGCCACGGGGATGAGAGAGCCCTCCAAAATTAATTTAAACAATAACATTGTATTTCTAGCTTAGAGCCAACACCAGACCGAAGAATTCCTTTAATGGTATTTTAGCTACCTGCATTTGATGATAAACTGTAGCTCTCTCATCACTGCTGATATCCAGAATTACTTATTTTTGCCTTTAATAATCAGTCTTCTAATTGTCCTAGTGTTGTCACACTGCATTAGCAGTGACTTCAAGGGAGACCACTTGTCCTAGAAAAAACAAAAGGGCAGTTAAAGACAACTTAGAGAGTCTGATGGGCCTTGTGTTTTGTTTAATGTTTAAAGATGCCCATGTCCAGACATCCTTGTGGCATTGGCTGCTGTTTCCTTGAGGAGTAGCGAGATGTACATGTGTGGGATCTGCAGCAAAGTTTGCAGCTTTGTTTTCATCACTCCATGAAACCTGTTCTCAGGAAAAATGTGAGCTAGTTCAAATTGTCCTTGGGAAGCCTGAAAATAATACTGATCACTTAATAGCTTTTAAAAACAAAGCCGTGCTGTCACAGATTAAATTTTATTGGGTAGAGGTAGGACCTGAAGTAATTTATGAAAATTTTTTTAAAGATTTTACTAGGAGATTTTAAGCAATGGACTGCAAAATGGTTTACCAAAGGATCTTTACTTAATTTTTCAATTTTTTCAAGTTTCTCTTTTATTTAAGCCGGGTTGTTTTCTCCCTTGTTCTCACAACAAGACTTGTGTGTGATGTTTTATGACCCTGCTGACTCGAAAGCTCCGAAGTGGACTCAGCTGGCGGCAGCACTCCGTGGGCAGTGCTGGTTCCAGGTGCTGGCAGGGCTGGAGCAGGAGTGCTGTTCACACCAGTGAGTCTGCTGGGTGTTCCCTGAGGCCTCGGTCCCGCCTGCTCTGTCACTGTGAGTCCTGGACCCGAAAGCTGCAGTGCTACGAGCCCTGCACTGATCACCCCAGCTTTCTGCCCTTCCAGGCGCGGTTTGTCAGGGTCCTCGTGTGACAGCAGAAGGTCCCAGCTGAGTTTTTCCTTGCCCGGGTAGTGCTGCACGTTTGCTGCAGATGCCACAGTGTACACTCAGCGATTCCCTTGGAGCGAGGCCGCGGGGCCCTGGTCACCGCACAGGGACAGCCAGGGGTGGCCACAGCCTGTGGCTGCCCCGTTGTGCTCCCTGCCCCGAGAACAGCCACCTGCCAGGAGCAGAAACAGACATACCAGGCTGCTCCAGTTCGCTGCAGCAAGGCAGGAGAAGGGCAGGAGTAAATAAACGCATGGATGTGCCAGCAGCGCTGCACTGGCAGACGCCATCCAAAGAGATAAAGCAGAGCTTGCTCAGGATTTACCCATGGCAAGCACTGCTCTCAGTCCTAAATTACACAGGAAAATGCAGTCTCCACAGAACAGGCCACAACAGAGCAGGGAAAATGGTCTCAGCACCCCCTCAGGCAGCTACAGCCTGATCTCTGGCTCCAAAATTGTATTCACACAAAGAACAGTGAACTTTGGGAAGGTGCTGCCTGCGTGGGCAAAGAAGACTGATTATATAAACACAGAAAAGAGTGATGTGGGGAAAAAACTGTGGTGTTCAAGCTGTGGTAAAGTGTTGTGTGGTGGGGCTGGAAGTGCTTCACTGCTGAGTGCTGAGATGCACATGGGCAGGAGCTTGCACTTGCAAGTGAATGTACAAAAGACACCAACACACACACACACATACATAGGATGTTTTTACAAAGAGTGCTTTTTTCATCTATTTTTGCTATGCCTTGTTTGTGTCGTATTTAAATTAGTGATCTTACTGAGAAAGAAATTATTTATTCAATGTATGAATTGTTTTTTGCCTTCTGAAAATCCAGCTCTGTCTGAAGCCTGTTGTACTGTGCCAGTGGAGTTCTGCATCACTGGATTCCGGAGTGCTGGGAACAAACAGCTTCCTCCCTCCTGCCAGCAGCCAGTTAGGCAGATGAGTGTCAAAAACACCCAAAATGCACCGATCCCATGTCCCTTCAGGCTGATTGTTTGTTCCCAAGGGTTGCAGCTGTGGCTTGGGGAGGCTGCAGGGCCCTGCTTTGGGCAGGAGCGGTCCCGTTCCCAGAGGGAGGGAGATGCCATTCTCAGAGAGACATCCTGTTCCCAGAGGGATGGAGATGCCATTCTCAGAGAGACATCCTGTTCCCAGAGGGAGGGAGATGCCATTCCTGTGTGCCAGGCCCTGAGCACCCCCTGCAGCTTGCACTGTGGACATGGTGGGGTTGCCCTTCCATGTGCAGCCGTTGTTTCCTGTTGGCAACAGGTAACCTGTCAGCTCACAGAGTTTTAAGTCCATTTCACTCTCTCTTTCATCTTCTCCAGAATTATTTTTTTTTTCATACATAGGATTTTAAGACACATAGATTCATGTTCAGTTTTCTTTCAGGTACAATTAATCCTTGAACTAATTGCAACTGCTAATCTTGCTGGCTAGTAAGGAACCAGTTTCCTTTTTTCATATTCTACTTAACACGATTTTTTCTGTTTGCTGGTTTATTCAAAATATTTACTGGTCTTTATCTGTACAGAAAATTCTCTTAGACAGTATGCAAAGGGAAACAGGTGTCACCAGGATGCATTTTGTCATGTTACATAGTGTAAGTTAAAGAAATACGTCACCTAAAGGACCACCAGTGTTGTAGCTTGTCACACAGCCCCCGTGACTTGCCCTCCAAATGATTTTGTAAAGGACTGTCTTCCATGTCTCCTTGGGCTATGCAGAACCCTTCTGAGAGGATCGGGAGCTTGGCTGAGGTCAGTCTTCCAGGATTTGTCCAATCCTTGCTTCCTTAAAATCAGCAGGAGCAGGACTGAGCCTCTTGGCAGCAGCCTCTGGAGTGTTTAGGGGAGAGTAAAGGTGTCTGATGAAGCACAGCCTTTCTTCATCAAATACACGTGGGTTTCTTCAAAGCTGTTGCAAAGGTTTGTGTGCTCCTGAAGCCTCTGCCCAGCTGCCACCCTGACATGTAGAAGGAGACAATTAAAATGTTGTGTCTGATACATTTTAAACCCCCAGTGCGAGTTCTCGGTTACATTTGTGGACAGTGATGCATCCTGATCTGTTGTGTTTGTTTTCCAAGCTTCAAACCAAGTGACACTTTTTTGCCTGCAGAGTGGTGTGTAACAGGTTTCCTGTGGTCGGTGCGTGTCTTCCTCTTGTACTGTTGTTTCCAGCACGCTGTTTTACGGGGATAAAGTAACTCTGTCACACTCCTCTGGTAGTACCTGCCAAGATGAACGATACACCTTTTAGTTTCTCGTTAGCAGCCCTCCCCTGCGTGGTGACTGTTCCTGTGGGAGAGTGGGGATCATTATTGTACAGCTCCCACCCAGGTTTCAGTTCAGCTGACTCCGGCCCCGGCAGTCCCGGCTGGTTTTGTTTGGCTGCAGAGGGGCACAGCTGAGCCCCTCTGCCATCCCACAGAGCTGAGCCCCTCTGCAGCTCTCGGATCGGTGTGAGAGCAGCCAGGCCTGGCTGCAGAGCCCCTCTGCCATCCCACAGAGCTGAGCCCCTCTGCAGCTCTCGGATCGGTGTGAGACTAGCTGGGGTTGCAGTCTCACTGGATAAGCCGCTGTCATTTCTGGATAAGCCACTGTGGTTTCTGCTCTCAGAACGATCCGAGTGCTGCCCCGTTCCGTCACAGCCACGGGCGGCGGGCAGGGACCCGTGTCACACGGGAGGAGGAAATGCAGAGCAAAGCTCTGCTGCACTGGCCTGGCAGCTGGATTTGGGCCAAGCCGCTCAGCTGCCGCTGCTGAAGGCACATCTGACTCGCTGTGTGTGGGCCTGCCTGCCCGGCCTGCTCCCTGGGACGATCCAGCACGGGGCCGAGCGCTTCCCCGTGCCTCTGGCTCTGTGGGGATGGCCGTGCCTGCTCCCTGGGACCATCCAGCACGGGGCCGAGCGCTTCCCCGTGCCTCTGGCTCTGTGGGGATGGCCGTGCCTGCTCCCTGGGACGATCCAGCACGGCTCCGAGCGCTTCCCCGTGCCTCTGGCTCTGTGGGGATGGCAGGACTCACCCCGGGCCCCACGGCTGTGGCTGCAGCTGGAGGAGCAGCTTCTGTCAAGGTGTCCTGCTGGTGCTGCAGCAGCCCCGAGCTGGCTGGTCGTGCTCCCAGACTGAGCTCAGCTCTCTGCCTGCCACCGGCTTTGGCTCATCCGTTCTTCAGCCAGATCCTTCCTAATGGGAATAAATATACTCTTAGGACTACTAAAGATGGCTGCCTTGTCAACAAAACAGCGAAATGACCTGCATTTACTTCTATCTTAAACATATCTACCTTGTGGAAGTCAACGTGTGCCTGCTGGGCCACCTGTGAGAGCAGTTCCAGCCTGGTCTGTGCGGGGTTGGCTGTGCCTGGGAGGGTCATTGCTCAGCTGAAACTAAAACTGTATGTAAAATGTGAAGTGGTTGGGGTTTCTTCCTACTTTATAACGTTGTAACTCTATTGAAATGTGTGTTCTAGTCTTCTATTTTCTTAGTAAAATGCATTCCCTTTGCCTAAGTTGTACCTGATGTTTTTTATTCTGAGAAAAAACAAAACAAAACTCAAAAATACTGCATCTATTTAGGACTGGGAAAATTCCCTTTGCCAAAGGGCTCTGTAAATGGTTGCATGTGATGATCTTTAAGGTGTTTTCCTAGAATCATGCAATCTAAATATAGTTTGAGTTGGAAGGGAACCTAAGCGACCGCCGTCCAGTGCCACCCCCTGCCATGGTCAGGGACAGCTCCCACTGTCCCAGGCTGCTCCCAGCCCCATCCAGCCTGGCCTGGGGCACTGCCAGGGATCCAGGGGCAGCCACAGCTGCTCTGCCCACCCTGGGCCAGGGCCTGCCCACCCTCCCAGCCAGCAATTCCTAATTCCCAATCTGCCAAAATCTGTGCCTGCCCTGTGGCAGTGGGAGCCATTGCCTGGCTGCTGTCCCTGCCTGCCTTGTCCCCAGGGGCTGTGCAGCTCTCCTGGAGCCCCTGCAGGCCCTGGCAGGGGCTCTGAGGTGTCCCTGGAGCTTCTCTGGTGCAGCTGAGCAGCCCCAGCTGTGCCAGGCTGGCTCCAGAGCAGAGGGGCTCCAGCCCTGGCAGCAGCTCCGTGGCCTCCTCTGCACTGGCTGCAGCAGCTCCAGCTCCTTGTGCTGCTGGAGCCAGGGCTGGGGCAGCTCTGC
The DNA here is from genome assembly GCF_028551555.1 of Melozone crissalis. NCBI lineage: Eukaryota > Metazoa > Chordata > Aves > Passeriformes > Passerellidae > Melozone > Melozone crissalis. Next base: position 22,180,720 of record NW_026535814.1, read on the forward strand.
AGGTGGGCTCTCACCTGAGCCCAGGGGCACAGGGGCAGGATCCCCCTGCCCTGCTGCCCACGCTGCGGATCAGCCCAGGCCAGGCTGTGCTTCTGCAGCAGTGCCAGCCCCGCAGCCCCAGCAGTGCCAGCAGTGCCAGCAGTGCCAGCCCTGCTGCCCTCAGCGCTGCTGCCCCTCCAGCTCCTCACCAGCACACGCAAACTGCCCAAAAAGGGGAGTTTGGAAAGGAAAAGGTGTTTCAGAACTAGAATGTTGCACCTTCCTACCTTGCTGGTGTTGAGCTGTCGTTTGAATGCAGAACAGGATGGAAAAAGGTGTGCAAAGTACCTCATCTCCTGGAAAATGCAATGTATTTTTGCTGAATACAAGGGGATTTTGGCAAGGTGCTGTCACAGCCACTCTAATAAGAACCAATAATAACGGGAATTTTTAAAATTTGTTATATTGCCTGGGCTGATCGCTCAGCGAGGAAAACAGGGCAGGGGGTTCAGGCTGGGGCAGGCCCAGCTCTCACCCACAGCACCCGCAGCTCCTTCTCTCAGAGCTTCTCCCTCTGCTCACCCCCAGCCGGGTTTATCCTGGGGTTACCCTGACCCGGGGCAGCTCCAGCACCCGTTCTTTTCTCGGTTCCAGGGCGCGATCCGCCCCCGCTCCCTCAGGCGCAGGGCGGGCTCTCCTCACGGCCCGCCCGCCCCGCCTGGCGCCGCCCGCGAGGTAAGGCCGGAACCGGGCCGGGACCGGGCCTGGGCTGGAACCGGGAGAGGGTCCGGGCTGGAACCGGGACCGGGCCGGGGTTGGGGCGGGTCGGGAGCGGGGCCGGGCCCCCCCAGCCCATCCCGGTGTCCCCGTGTCCGCCCCGGCCCCACCGCGTGTCCCGAGCTCCGAGCCCGGGTCGGGAGCGCGGGCGGAGCGGGGGCGGCTGAGGGGAGCTCGGCCCGGGGTGCCGAAAGGAGAGCTCGGAGCCCTGCCAGGGCCTGCAGGGGCTCCAGGAGAGCTGCACAGCCCCTGGGGACAAGGCAGGCAGGGACAGCACCCAGGCAATGGCTCCCACTGCCAGAGGGCAGGCACAGATTTTGGCACATTGGGAATTAGGAATTGCTGGCTGGCAGGGTGGGCAGGCCCTGGCCCAGGGTGCCCAGAGCAGCTGTGGCTGCCCCTGGATCCCTGGCAGTGCCCCAGGCCAGGCTGGATGGGGCTTGGAGCAGCCTGGGACAGTGGGAGCTGTCCCTGCCATGGCAGGCAGTACAATTATTTTCAATACAAATATTTTCAAGTATTTCCTTCCAACCCAAACCATTCAATTCTTGTACGATCCCATGATTTTACACAGAGGAAAAGGAAAATACAAATATTTGCATTTGCAAAGTGTTTATTTCTGCATTTGGTCTGAGATGGACATGAATCATGGCTCACCCCGAGCCCCCCAAGGCCAGGTTGTACCTTGGTCTGTTTGGGAGGACACTGCAAGCCCACCTGGGAAGAGAGAGCTTTCTTCTGGAATTCCAGAATCCTGGAATGCTTTGGATTAGAGGGTCCTCAAAGCCCACCCAGTGCCACCCCCTGCCATGGGCAGGGACAGCTCCCACTGTCCCAGGCTGCTCCCAGCCCCATCCAGCCTGGCCTGGGGCACTGCCAGGGATCCAGGGGCAGCCACAGCTGCTCTGGGCACCCTGGGCCAGGGCCTGCCCACCCTCCCAGGGAACAAAAACTGGGAGGCTGTGGAAACTCATCTAAAAATAACTGAACTTCAGAAATTATTTTAAAAACTATCTGAAGATATTAAGGCGCCTGAAATTTTAAATCCTTCTGAAAAGAATGCGGGAGCAAATTCTGGGAGGACTAGGGCTGGAGGAATCCCACTCCGTGAGGTGGGAGAGCAGTGTGCTGCCGACCAGCCAGGCTCCTCCTGCAGTCACAGACACATCCAGAGCTGGGCACAGTATCTGGGGTGAAGCAGGTGTTCCCTGCCTGTGCCCTCGGGTCACCCCTGCCTCTCTGAAGTTGCTCTGGGAGAAGGGACCTTCCCCTCTGCATCTCTGCGCTGCCCGCTCCTGAAATCCAGGAATGGTGTTTAAATGTCAGCAGAGACTGTGCAGTGAAACTCATCCTGAAATGCTCCTAGAGGAAACACTCACACATGAGAGCTCAACATTTAAACAGAGCTCAGAGGAGATAAATAATTTATTCATTCATTTGTTGGGTGGGGTAAGAGCTTAGAGCTGTTCCAGCTGGATGGGGCTGTTTTCTCTGGGAATCCACACAGGATTTGTGTTTGGGCTGTGAGTTTGCAATCTTCCAGGACATAAGAAGGAAATCTCTGCTTTTAAACAATGCGTTGTCTGAAAGTCATATCCTGCTCTAGGCAGGTTTTACTTTTATGTTTTAAAGGAAAGGGAATTTTATCCTCACACTGAACTGTGGAGGGAGGATGCCTTCACTTCAAACAAAAATGTTTGTTGGCTTCCCTGCACAAATACATCAAATCACAGAACACCCCAAAGTGGAAGGGACCCACCAGGATCACCCATTCCAGCCCCTGCCCTGCACAGACCCCCAGCAACCCCACCCTGGGCATCCCTGGCAGCGCTGTCCAAAGGCTCCTGGAGCTCTGGCAGCCTCGGGGCTGTGCCCATCCCTGGGGAGCCTGGGCAGTGCCAGCACCCTCTGGGGAAGAGTCCCTGATACCCAGCCTAACCCTCCTGAAACAGCTCCAGCTGTCCCTGGGAGCTGTTCCTGTCCCAGAGCCTGGCACACGTGTTCTGTGTTCCAACAGGTAACTGCTCTGTGTTCTGTTTGAACAGGTAACTGCTCTGTGTTCCGTGTTCTGTGTTTGAACAGGTAACTGCTCTGTGCTCTGTGTTTGAACAGGTAGCTGCTCTGTGCTCTGTGTTTGAACAGGTAGCTGCTCTGTGCTCTGTGTTCTGTGTTTGAACAGGTAACTGCTCTGTGTTCTGTGTTCCGTGTTCTGTGTTTGAACAGGTAACTGCTCTGTGTTCTGTGTTCCAACAGGTAACTGCTCTGTGTTCCGTGTTCTGTGTTTGAACAGGTAACTGCTCTGTGTTCTGTGTCTCAGCAGGCAGCTGGTGTGTGTTCCGTGTTCTGTGTTCTGTGTTTGAACAGGTAGCTGCTCTGTGTTCTGTGTTTGAACAGGTAGCTGCTCTGTGTTCTGTTTGAACAGGTAGCTGCTCTGTGTTCTGTTTGAACAGGTAGCTGCTCTGTGTTCTGTGTTTGAACAGGTAACTGCTCTGTGCTCTGTGTTTGAACAGGTAGCTGCTCTGTGTTCTGTTTGAACAGGTAGCTGCTCTGTGCTCTGTTTGAACAGGTAGCTGCTCTGTGCTCTGTGCTCTGTTTGAACAGGTAGCTGCTCTGTGTTCCAGCAGGCACCTGCTCTGTGCTCAGTGACTCCATGCTCTGTGTCCCGGCCAGCAGCCGCTCGGTGTTGCCGGTGCCACCCTCCCGGGATGTCGCTGGATGTCACCTTCCTGGGCACTGGCGCGGGCTTCCCGAGCCCGTCCCGCGGGGCCTCGGCGCTGGTGCTGCGCAGGGCAGGGCAGTGCTGGCTCTTCGACTGCGGCGAGGGCACGCAGACACAGCTCATGAGGAGCCACCTGCGGGCAGGTGTGTGCCCTCGGCTGGGGGACAGCTCCGCGAGGCGCCCGCCGGGCAGGGCAGGGCGGGAAGGGAAGGGAAGGGAAGGGAAGGGAAGGGAAGGGAAGGGAAGGGAAGGGAAGGGAAGGGCTGCCCGACCTGCTCCACAGCCATCTCTGTCTGCCCCTGGGCGCAGAGACAATCAGAATTAATTCATCACGCTTAGCAATGTCAAACGCGGCCCGCAGAGCAGCTTGAAACAGGAACGGTTTGGTTGTTTGTCTGGAGGCAGCTCCAGGCAAACCTGCGGTGAGCCTTCCTGTGGGTAAATGTCTCTTTTCAAGAGAGGCTCTGTGTGTTGGGGGTAACTTTCACCTTTTGGCAAATGAATCAGGACTAAAGCTCACCTCACTGTCACAGCCGCTGTGCTTCCACAGTCCTCAATGGCCAGAGCTGACTTCTCTCCCCCAAAGAATGGAGAAGAATTGTCAGTTACAAACAGAAATACAAGCTCCTGCTCCTCCAAAACCTATCAGGGAATTTAATGTCAGGTAGATGGAGTGACTTCTATGAAGTTGTTTACTGAAATCATCTTCAAACAAAAGCAGGAGATTCTGTCATTCCTGTGGCTCAGTCCCAGCAGCTGCTGGAGGAAATGCCTGGCTCTTTGGAGATGGGAGTTCAGCAGAGACAGAGGCAGCCTGGTTAAAGGACTTGTGTCTGCAATGAGAGAGTTCTGGGCTCTTCTGGGCAGGGCCCAGCTGGGCCCAGGCAGCCCAGGCACCAAAGAAAGCCCAGACATTTACAGAGCCATTTTTTCTCTTGTTTTAAGCAAACAAGTCAGCAAAGGTGCAGTTCTTGCCTCTTAAAAAACTCTGAAATCAAAACGGCGTGCTGGTTTGCTTTTGGTTATTTTTGATTTTGTTCGTTCCATGGGCTGGAAGGAGCAACACAAATTCCTCATTGTGTTCCTGGTTAGTGTGCAGATTTTCTGTAAGATGGAAGCTCAAATGCTTCCCAGCACATCCTTCATTTCACGTGGCAGATGTCACCAGCCTGGCCCATTCCGTGCTTGTGGAATGCTTGGCTTAGAAGGAGCTAAACCTTGCATCTCTGCAGCCTCTTCTTGGCCTATCAGGCCAAAATCTGCTTTGTGTGGAAGGGATGGGGAAAGAAACACCTTTTGGGCTGGGATTTGTCCATTAAGCGCTGGTTTTAATTTCCCTCCTCGCTTGTTTCAGACATCTTGTTTCAAACATCTCACCAAACAGCGATCATTTCTGAGTGGTTACGCTGTTTATTTTCCTGTCTTTGTCTTTTCCTGCTCTGTTCAACAGCCAAAATCACCAAGATTTTCATCACTCACCTTCACGGCGACCACATGTTTGGTCTCCCTGGGCTGCTGTGCACGCTGGGCCTGCAGAGGAGCCCTGACGCCAGCGAGGCGCCCATCGATATTTACGGGCCGCTGGGGCTGCGGAGCTTCCTGTGGAGGAGCCTGGAGCTGTCCCACTCGCAGCCGCTGCCGCCCTGCCGCGTGCACGAGCTGGTCCCCACGCAGGACCAGTGCCCCGCGGGGGAGTTCCGCGACTTCTCGGGCCTGGACCGGGGCGCGGCGCTGGCCCAGGCGCCTCCAGGGACGGTGCTGCACCTGGATGCAGAAACAGACTCGTACCTGCTGCTGGAGGACGGGGAGCTGTCCGTGAGGGCCTTCCGCCTCTTCCACCGCGTGCCCTCCTTCGGCTTCGTGATGGAGGAGAAGCCGCGGCCTGGGAAGCTCAAAGTGCACTTGCTGCAAGAACTTGGTACCTACTTCGGCTTGTTTTTCCTCTTTTTACTTCTTTTATGGCCACCTTCCTATGTGTTCTAGCAAACCTGAGCTGCTGTCTCTCTCCATAGTCTGTTTTAACCCAATTTTCCATTTTCTGTCTGGCACCTGACCTCCAGGCTGATCCGGTGTGTGACACTGGTGCCAGGGAATGCCACAGACCGCTTCCATGCTGGCAACAGCTGACAAGCTCAGGTTTAGCCAGAGTTTAAACAGCTCAGCGTGGCTTTCGGGAAAACACACGGCCAGTGTATTTGCATGATTTTCTTGACTTTAATACGAGCAATATAATTGGGGTTTTTTAATATAGTTTCCCTGAGCAGTTTCCCTGTGGCTGCCCCATCCCTGGAAGTGTCCAGTCCTGGGACAGTGCAGGGTGTCCCTGCCCATAGCAGGATGAACTTGGAGGTGCCTTCCAACCCAGGCTATTCTAGGATTCCATTATTTTCTTCAAACACGCTTCCTTGTGCTTGGGCTGTGTGTTTGCAATCTTCCAGGACATAAGAAGGAAATCTCTGCTTTTAAATAATGCGTTGTCTGAAAGTCATATCCTGCTAAGGTTACAAGCTCTTAATTTGTACGAAAAATCTGAAATATTGGCTGATTTTAATAGTGAGGTTGTGTTTTTCCCCGGTGAGCCAGCTTTCTGCCTAGCACACCTCAGGAGGCGTATTCTGAAGCTGACACAGCAATAACAGCGCGGCGGGTGCAGCGCTTAGGGCTGTTTTCCTTTCCCCGGCAGGAGTGCCGCCCGGTGCCGCGTACGGGGAGCTGAAGCGCGGCCGCGCCGTGGAGCTGAGCGGCGGCGTGACGGTGCGGCCCGAGGATGTGCTGGGCCCGCCCGTGCCCGGCAGGAAGGTCTGCGTGCTGGGCGACTGCGCGGGGCCCGTGGGGCCGGGCGCGCGGCGCCTCTGCGCCCACGCCGACCTGCTGGTGCACGAGGCCACGCTGGGCGACGGCCAGCAGGACGCGGCGCGCCTGCGCGGGCACAGCACGCCCGGCCTGGCCGCGCGCTTCGCCCTGGAGTGCCGCGCCAGCAGGCTGGTGCTGACCCACTTCAGCCAGCGGTACCGGCCCCGCGGCGGCGGCCACGGCGACATCGGCACCCTCAGGAGGGAGGCCGAGGCCGTGATGGGCGGCCAGGAGGTGACGCTGGCCGAGGACTTCATGACCATCGAGATACCCATGAAAAACAAAACCGAGGACTTTGTGACCACAGAGAACCCAATGAAACAGTGAGAATGAGGACTTCGTCATGAGATCCCAATGAAAAACAAAACCGAGGACTTTGTGACCACAGAGAACCCAATGAAACAGTGAAAACTGAGGGCTTCGTCATGAGATCCCAATGAAAAACTGAAAAATGAGGATTTCATCGTGAGATCCCAATGAAACAGTTTAAAAAAAGGACTTCATTATGAGATCCCAATGAAAAACTGAAAAATGAGGACTTCATAATGAGATCCCAATGAAACAGTGAAAAACAAGGACTTCATCATGAGATCCCAATAAAAAACTGAAAACCAAGGACTTTGTGAGCACAGAGATCCAAATGAAACAGTGAGAACTGAGGACTTCATCATGAGACCCCAATGAAACACTGAAAAACAAGGACTTCATGACCACAGAGGTCTCAATGAAAAAGTGAAAACTCAGGACTTCATGACAAGATCCCAATTAAAAAATGAAAACAAAGGACTTTGTGACAGTAGAGATCCCAATTAAAAAGTGAAAACTCAGGATTTGTGACCACAGAGATCCCAGTGAAACAGTAAAAACCAAAGACTTAATAACAAGATCCCAGCTGAACAGTGAAAATCTTTGTGACCACGGAGCGGGTGAGACTGGGGGCGTTGCTGGGCTCAGGTGCAGGAGCTCTTCTCGTTCCACACCTGCAGATGAAGTTTCTCATAAATAAAGTCAATTTAGGCTTCCTGTCAGAAGGGAATTGACCGCTTGATCCACTCAAAGCTCTGGAGCACCAGCCCTGCGTTTTCACACCCAGTAACGTTTGGGAAGCACGCTCTGGAAGTCTCCAGGCAGGTGGCAAGTACTGAACTGTCCCTCCAAATGCATTTAAAGGATGGATTATCCTGACAGAGGCACATCTGTGTCCAAAGAAATGCCCCTGTGGGGGAACGTCAGCTGCACGCGCTCAGCCTGGTTCTGCAGTGACCTGAAGGGACGCACAGAGCCTGCTTCCACCTGCTCTCCTCCCCACCTCAAACCAGAAGCTGGGCTTCCCCAGGTTTTACCTGAATTTGCTGCTCTGACGCTGTGAGGAATTTTGAATTGAGACGAGACTTTTGAATCATTTTTGATGATGCGTTTTATTTTTTTATCTTTTACATAAGTAAGAAAGGTGAGTCCAGCTCACATCTTCATAGCACAGCTCAGAATGTCACAAGACTTCTGGTTACAAAACCTTGTAAAGATTTATTAGCTAATAAAACCCTGTGAACAAGAACAAAATCTTTAAATATTTTATCTTATAGATTCATGCGACAATGTAACTTTTTTAGTTAATTACAACACACAAACTTACGGCACTGTAATTTAAATTTCTTAATTACTTTTATAACTATTTTTTTCTGTATTTTAACTTTTAAAAGTCTAAAGTTTCCTTTACTTAGCTTAACGTGTGTCTGCTTTAAACTATACATCCACATTCTCACTTCTGAGTTAAGTGAGTTTCTAAAGTACTAAACACTTAAGTTTAGAAACCTTATCCAAAATCTCAAATCGAATACTTTAACTTACCGAAAAATTCTGAAAATTTCTAAACTTCATTCTAAAAATTCTAAGTTTCCACAGTGCAGTGCCTGTGCTGGGCTGAAATGCAGCACAGGCAGAGAGAGGAGCAGGGTGGCATTCCCAGTCTCTGGCCACGGGGAGCAAGGCGAGTTCCATTGCTATTCCCACCCTGCCCAGCCTCTGTCTTGCCTGTGCTGGCAGTAAATCAGAGCTGACTCACACCCACATCCACGTCTTGCCTTCACTCATGCTGCAGATGTGGAGGGATTTATTGCTGGCTGGGGGCTGCGCACAAATTACGAACGAGACTGAATGACTAGAAACGCCTCTGGAGCTGTTTTGTTTTCTAGCATGGGTTTCATTACACAGTTGTGACAATGAAACGATGGTATTAGCTCACATTTTAGGTAGCAAACTAAAAATGCTACGACTCACCTTAAAAGTTTTTTGAGCAATCACGCAAAGCAAAAGCACAGTGACAGCAGTTCCATCCAACTATAAGCACAGGTACCTTCAGCTAAAGCAATGCTTGCTTATTTCAAACACAACACCTGCTTGTAAGCCTTACAACACAATGCCCAGAGCTCCATTATTACGCTTAAAACTTCCTAATATCTGAGTAGATAAACTTTTCTGCAACTTTAAGAGTTATTTTAGACAAGCATTAATACACAGACCATTGTTCTATTTGTCCTTACTTTTTTACTCCTTACATAATTTTTTTGCTAACCAATCTCATGGCTACTGCTTTGGTCTAGTCACAGTCCTGCTGTCTCTGAGGCCTGCCTTTTGCAGCTTTCCCAAAACCCTCTTAATTTTATATATTCCCACAGGATTCTTTGATTTCTTACAACAATAATGCTGGGAGGAGTGGCAGGTGTGAAGAACCTGGAACTTGCTGATCTCTCTGTTTGTCTCTCAGAAATGCCGAGTGATACAGGCAGGCTCTGTGGATGTGTTTTATCTCCCCACAAGCTGTATTTTCTTCTCTCTGACAGAAGCAGTGTCCCGTGCAGGGGCCGTGGTACCACACCCAATTCTGATGGTCAGGAGCCGAGCTGTGCCGGGTTTCACACAGGGACAAACAGCTTTGTTGTCCTGACCCACCCTGCTGTGCCTCCTTGTGACAGGAACAACCCCAAACCCCCGTTTTTACACCTGTTTATGCACAGCCGTGACTGGCAGCCCAGGGCACGGCTTCAGGCCTTTGATTTGGGATGTGAATCCGGGCTCAGAACGGGAGATTTTGGGTAAAGGGCAGCGAGGGCAGGGAGCATCCCACTGCAGCAGCGGCCAGGGCCTCTCCAGGTGACAGCTCTGGGCATTGGCTGCACAGCTGAAATATCGGTGCAATTCTAATGCCGTTTATTCCACAGGGAGAGCCGAGGGAGGGAATGCTCCTTGCCCTGACCAGAAGAGCTGAAGTGCTGGGTCTGCACTCAAGGCCAGGTCACTGCTGTGCATTCAAACACGGATTGCTCTTGGGCACATCACACACCCAGTGCTGGGTTATGCAGAGCTGCTGCACTTTCCATTCAGTGCATTTTAGCATTTCAGAACAAATTACAGCTGCCGCTTTTCCAGCAGACCCTGTGTCCTTGCTCAGCCTGCTCCCCTCTCCTCGAAGTCTGGGTACAAATCGCCTGGTGATCCTGACTGCTAATGAAACCTGAATTAAATTAGCAGGAACATGCGTGCCGCTCAGGAGAGGTTGGACCATCAGTTGCCTGTGTTCCCAGTGGGTTTATCTTCCCATTACTCATCTGTGGGTTGCCAGGGAGCAGAATTCCTCTGCATTCCAGCAGATGTGCCCGAGGGCTCCCCTGACAGCAGACAAGGGCTCTGCTCTGCACCGTGCGGGGGCTGTGACACCTGCTGGGGGTGTAAAGGGAGAGTTTCTAAAATCCCTTTTAGGCTCCAAATAGCTCACTTTAAACATCCTTCTGCCTTCCTGGAAGAGCTCCTCCAGTTTGGTTCCCCTTTTTCCAGCTGTCACCAGCAGAAGGACCGGTCAGAGCTGCAGAAGGAGCGTTCCATGGTGCGGGGAGGAGGCAGGGAGGGGAGGAAGCGCGGTGTGGAGAGCTGTGTGGGAGCGGGGATGTTCCAGGGCAGCGCAGCCCATCAGCAGGGCTGGGAGCTGCACATCCCCTGCTGCTGGGGCAGCACGAGTGGGGACAGCGGGGAGGGTCCCTGCAGCACAGACAGGCAGCAGCTGTGCCCTGAGGGCAGCACGGAGAGCCCGCGCCTGGCCCAGGCGCTGCATCCGGCTGGGCAGGGAAATCCAGCTGGGAAACCCAGCTGTGGGTGCTGAATCCAGCTGGGCAGGGAAATCCAGCTGTGGGTGCTGAATCCAGCTGTGGGTGCTGAATCCAGCTGGGCAATCCAGCTGTGGGTGCTGAATCCAGCTGTGGGTGCTGAATCCAGCTGGGCAGGAAAATCCAGCTGTGGGTGCTGAATCCAGCTGTGGGTGCTAAATCCAGCTGGGAAATCCAGCTGTGGGTGCTGAATCCAGCTGTGGGTGCTGAATCCAGCTGGGCAGGGAAATCCAGCTGTGGGTGCTGAATCCAGCTGTGGGTGCTGAATCCAGCTGGGCAGGGAAATCCAGCTGTGGGTGCTGAATCCAGCTGTGGGTGCTGAATCCAGCTGGGCAGGGAAATCCAGCTGTGAGTGCTAAACCCAGCTGTGGGTGCTGAATCCAGCTGTGGGTGCTGAATCCAGCTGGGCAGGAAAATCCAGCTGTGGGTGCTGAATCCAGCTGTGGGTGCTAAATCCAGCTGTGGGTGCTGAATCCAGCTGTGGGTGCTGAATCCAGCTGGGCAATCCAGCTGTGGGTGCTAAATCCAGCTGTGGGTGCTAAATCCAGCTGGGAAGGGAAATCCAGCTGGGAAATGCAGCTGTGGGTGCTGAATCCAGATGTGAAATCCAGCTGTGGGCGTCCCAGCCTTGCTGTCAGCTGCTCCCCATGGCCCAGGTGGGATCCTGCAGCTGACAGGGCAGAAAAATAAACATGATCTTCTTTTTTTGTTGTTTGTTTGGTGAGTTTTTTGGGTGTTTTTTGTTGGTTTGGTTCTGTTTTCTTCATGGTTTTTTGGGGTTTGTTTTTGGGGGTTTTGTTGGTTTTGTTTTTTGTTATGGGTTTTTATTGTGTTTTTCTTTGGTTGGTTTCTGTGGGATTTTTGGGGGGTTTTTTGCTTTGTTTGTTTAGTTTGGGTTTTTTTTGTTGTTTTTGTTGTATTTTTGTGGTTTTTTGTTTTTTTTTTTTTTTTTAACAGACTATAAAAAGAGTTGTCTCTGACTGAGCTGTGTTTGTTTGTAAGGGACAGCACATTAATTATTTACCCAGGGTGGTTTGGTTCCAGCAATGTGTGTTCTGGCCAGCTGGCAGGGCTGGCCCAGGTCTCCCTGAAACCCCTGGTTTGGCACGGGGTCTTCCGTTTTTTATTATTAATCTGAATTATTATTGTTATTATTATTATTATTATTATTATTATTATTATTATTATTATTATCATCATCATCATCATCATCATTATCATTATCATTATCAATATCATTATTATTTTGTATCATTATATCATATAAATATAATATATAATATATAATACATTATATGATTATTATTATACATTATATATTATATATTGTATATTATATATTATATGTTATATATTATATGTTATATAATATATATTATATATTATATATTATATACATTATATATTATATATTATATATTATATGTTATATATGATATATTATATGTTATATATTATATATTATATATTATATTATGATATTATATACGATATTATACACATTATATACAATATTATAATACTATTACAGAAATGGGTGTTTTGCCCCCAGAGTCACAGAAATGTGTAATTTGCACCACACTTGGCAAACCCTGGCACGGAGAGACTTCAGGTACATCTGCCCAGGAGGAGATGACAAATACAGGAGCATCATGTGTTGCTTTTCAACACAAGGTCCTCGGCACGTGGAACTGACTATAGATGACTGAACACTGTGGGCAGCAAATTTTGAACAAATTTTTTAAATTCGCTGGAACCGAGTGTGTCGGAAAGAACGAGTGCTGGAGCGGCACCGGGTCAGGGCAATCCCGGGATAAACCCGGCTGGGCTGAGCAGAGGGAGCAGCCCTGGGAGAAGGAGCTGGGGGTGCTGTGGGTGAGAGCTGGGCCTGCCCCAGCCTGAACCCCCTGTCCTGGGCTGATCCCCAGCGTGGGCAGCAGGGCAGGGGGATCCTGCCCCTGTGCCCCTGGGCTCAGGTGAGAGCCCACCTGCAGAGCTGCCCCAGCCCCGGCTCCAGCAGCACAAGGAGCTGAGAGCTGCTGCAGCCAGTGCAGAGGAGGCCACGGAGCTGCTGCCAGGGCTGGAGCCCCTCTGCTCTGGAGCCAGCCTGGCACAGCTGGGGCTGCTCAGCTGCACCAGAGAAGCTCCAGGGACACCTCAGAGCCCCTGCCAGGGCCTGCAGGGGCTCCAGGAGAGCTGCACAGCCCCTGGGGACAAGGCAGGCAGGGACAGCACCCAGGCAATGGCTCCCACTGCCAGAGGGCAGGCACAGATTTTGGCAGATTGGGAATTAGGAATTGCTGGCTGGGAGGGTGGGCAGGCCCTGGCCCAGGGTGCCCAGAGCAGCTGTGGCTGCCCCTGGATCCCTGGCAGTGCCCCAGGCCAGGCTGGATGGGGCTGGGAGCAGCCTGGGACAGTGGGAGCTGTCCCTGACCATGGCAGGGGTGGCACTGGAGGGGCTTTGAGGCTCCTTTCAATCAAAGTTATGGTGACAGGACGGGATCCGGCTCTGGTCAAAAGTGGGTGACTTAGTGTGATGCTGGTGCGCTAAAGTCAAAGTTTATGTGCTGGTTTGTTGTTTTGAGAGGGTTCATACAGTTCCCACAGCCTCGCATTTCAATCCAGCCCGGGCGAAATCCTCCTGGGAGCAGGGGAGCGGCTCCCGACGGGAATGGGTACAAATCCGGGGTACAAATACAGAGTGTGACCGGGAGAGACACAAATACAGGGTAAAATAGTAACACTTAACTGCGGCAACTAAAGGCAAGTCTTAGAATTCTAACATTCAATGCTTAACAACAAACTAACACGGGGTGCAGATACAGAGTATGATGAGGAGAGATACAAACACAGGGTAAAATAGCAACATCTAACAGCGGCAGCTAAAGGCAAGTCTTAGAATTCTAACATTCAATGTTTAACAACAGACCAACACTTCCAATTAAGACCTTATCAACGTCATTAACACCAACTGCCAATTACTTCTCCGAAACAGAGCTCTCATCCCCAGGGTTTCACTCCTCACACCGCGCCCGCCCGCTCCCCGCGCCGCCGGAGCGCCGCCCGCCAACCACAAACACAACGCGCCCGCCCGCGCTCCTCTCTGCGCCGCGCAGGCGCCGCGGGTCCCGGATGTGGCGCATGCGCGGCGGCGGCGGCGGCCCGGACGTGTCGGCGGCGGCCGCGACAGCGACAGCGACAACAAACGAGCGGCGAGGGCGCGGGCAGCGCGGCACCGCGGGCAGCAGGCGGCGGGGGGCCGGCAGCGCGCGGCCGCTGCCCCCGGCGCCCGCCAGCGCCGCCCCGCCCCGCCGCGCCGAGCGGAGGGGGCCCGGGCCTTCCCCCGCCGGCGCCGCCGCCCCTCACGGCGGCCTCGGGCCGCGCCCGGACGGCGGCCCAGGTAACGCCGCTCCACCGGCTCCATCCGCTCCACCCGCCCCATCGGCTCCATCCGCTCCCGGCGCCCGCTGCGCCGCGCTCCCCGCCCGGGCTCCTTCCCCGCCCTTGCCCCGCCGCTTCCCCGGGCACTTCCCCAGCTTGCCGGGCGCCTGCCCCGGCCCGCGGCGGGCTCCTCCCCGCTGCCTTCCCCTCCTGCCCGGGCTCCCTGCGCACCTCCCCTCCCTCACGGCCCCTGCCCCGGCCTCATCGCCGCCTCCCTGCCCCCTTCCCACCTCCTCGCGTTTCCCCGGCGAGAAGAACACGGGAGCTCCCCCCCGCTGCCGCTTCCAAACTTTTTACTCCGAGGTTCCCAGCGCTGGGCAGCCGCCCTGCCCCGGCCGAGCGCTGCCCCCGCGGGCTGCAGGAGCGCCCCGGTGGGTTTGCGGGTGCTCCCTGCCCCCTTGGCCTCTGCCATGGTCTGTGCGAGCCCGGAGCCGTGCTGGCAGCGGTTCGGGCGGCGGGACTCACAGCGGGTGTTAGCACAGACCGAACCCGCGGGGCCAGCCCGGGGCACTCGGTGACCCCGGCGGCTCGGAGGCCGTGCCCGGCCGGGTGTCGGGTGCAGGGGTAACCCAGCAGCGGTGTGAGAGCCCAGGGCGGGGGCTGCGGACGCACAGCACGGCCGGGCAGGCTCACCAGCACACACCGAGGGGTCGGGTGGAGCTCCTGTCCCAGGTGTTCAGGGCTCCTGTCCCTGCTCAGGGCTCCTGTCCCTGCTCAGAGCTCCTGTCCCTGCTGCTCAGGGCTCCTGTCCCTGCTCAGAGCTCCTGTCCCTGCTCAGAGCTCCTGTCCCTGCTGCTCAGGGCTCCTGTCCCTGCTCAGGGCTCCTGTCCCTGCTCAGAGCTCCTGTCCCTGCTCAGGGCTCCTGTCCCTGCTCAGGGCTCCTGTCCCTGCTCAGAGCTCCTGTCCCTGCTGCTCAGGGCTCCTGTCCCTGCTCAGAGCTCCTGTCCCTGCTGCTCAGGGCTCCTGTCCCTGCTCAGGGCTCCTGTCCCTGCTCAGGGCTCCTGTCCCTGCTGCTCAGGGCTCCTGTCCCTGCTCAGAGCTCCTGTCCCTGCTCAGGGCTCCTGTCCCTGCTCAGAGCTCCTGTCCCTGCTCAGGGCTCCTGTCCCTGCTCAGAGCTCCTGTCCCTGCTCAGGGCTCCTGTCCCTGCTCAGGGCTCCTGTCCCTGCTCAGAGCTCCTGTCCCAGTTGCTCAGGGCTCCTGTCCCTGCTGCTCAGGGCTCCTGTCCCTGCTCAGGGCTCCTGTCCCTGCTCAGGGCTCCTGTCCCTGCTGCTCAGGGCTCCTGTCCCTGCTGCTCAGGGCTCCTGTCCCAGGTGTTCAGGGCTCCTGTCCCTGCTCAGGGCTCCTGTCCCTGCTCAGAGCTCCTGTCCCAGTTGCTCAGGGCTCCTGTCCCTGCTCAGAGCTCCTGTCCCTGCTCAGAGCTCCTGTCCCTGCTGCTCAGGGCTCCTGTCCCTGCTCAGGGCTCCTGTCCCTGCTCAGAGCTCCTGTCCCTGCTCAGGGCTCCTGTCCCTGCTCAGAGCTCCTGTCCCTGCTGCTCAGAGCTCCTGTCCCTGCTGCTCAGGGCTCCTGTCCCTGCTCAGGGCTCCTGTCCCTGCTCAGGGCTCCTGTCCCTGCTCAGAGCTCCTGTCCCTGCTCAGGGCTCCTGTCCCTGCTCAGAGCTCCTGTCCCTGCTCAGGGCTCCTGTCCCTGCTCAGGGCTCCTGTCCCTGCTGCTCAGGGCTCCTGTCCCTGCTCAGAGCTCCTGTCCCTGCTGCTCAGGGCTCCTGTCCCTGCTCAGGGCTCCTGTCCCAGGTGTTCAGGGCTCCTGTCCCTGCTCAGGGCTCCTGTCCCTGCTCAGAGCTCCTGTCCCAGTTGCTCAGGGCTCCTGTCCCTGCTCAGAGCTCCTGTCCCTGCTCAGAGCTCCTGTCCCTGCTGCTCAGGGCTCCTGTCCCTGCTCAGAGCTCCTGTCCCTGCTCAGGGCTCCTGTCCCTGCTGCTCAGGGCTCCTGTCCCTGCTCAGAGCTCCTGTCCCAGTTGCTCAGGGCTCCTGTCCCTGCTCAGGGCTCCTGTCCCTGCTCAGGGCTCCTGTCCCTGCTGCTCAGGGCTCCTGTCCCTGCTGCTCAGGGCTCCTGTCCCAGGTGTTCAGGGCTCCTGTCCCTGCTCAGGGCTCCTGTCCCTGCTCAGAGCTCCTGTCCCAGTTGCTCAGGGCTCCTGTCCCTGCTGCTCAGGGCTCCTGTCCCTGCTCAGAGCTCCTGTCCCTGCTGCTCAGGGCTCCTGTCCCTGCTCAGGGCTCCTGTCCCTGCTCAGAGCTCCTGTCCCTGCTGCTCAGGGCTCCTGTCCCTGCTCAGAGCTCCTGTCCCTGCTGCTCAGGGCTCCTGTCCCTGCTCAGAGCTCCTGTCCCTGCTCAGGGCTCCTGTCCCTGCTCAGAGCTCCTGTCCCTGCTCAGGGCTCCTGTCCCTGCTCAGGGCTCCTGTCCCTGCTCAGAGCTCCTGTCCCAGTTGCTCAGGGCTCCTGTCCCTGCTGCTCAGGGCTCCTGTCCCTGCTCAGGGCTCCTGTCCCTGCTCAGGGCTCCTGTCCCTGCTGCTCAGGGCTCCTGTCCCTGCTGCTCAGGGCTCCTGTCCCTGCTCAGGGCTCCTGTCCCTGCTGCTCAGGGCTCCTGTCCCTGCTGCTCAGGGCTCCTGTCCCTGCTCAGGGCTCCTGTCCCTGCTCAGGGCTCCTGTCCCAGGTGTTCAGGGCTCCTGTCCCTGCTCAGGGCTCCTGTCCCTGCTCAGAGCTCCTGTCCCAGTTGCTCAGGGCTCCTGTCCCTGCTCAGAGCTCCTGTCCCTGCTCAGAGCTCCTGTCCCTGCTGCTCAGGGCTCCTGTCCCTGCTCAGGGCTCCTGTCCCTGCTCAGAGCTCCTGTCCCTGCTGCTCAGGGCTCCTGTCCCTGCTCAGGGCTCCTGTCCCTGCTGCTCAGGGCTCCTGTCCCTGCCAGGCTGAGCTTCCTGAGCTCAGCTCTGCCCCAGCCCCTCCAGGACCCCAGCACAGGGCGCAGCCCTATAGCCAGCCCTGCCCTGCCCCAGGGACACCTGGAGGTGGCACCTTGTCCCCCCAGCCCTGCCCTGCCCCAGGGACACCCTGAGCTTGTCCCCCCAGCCCTGCCCTTTCCCTGTGACTGTGGGGAGTTTCTTCCCCCTCCGCATTCATGAACCTCTCTGGATTTGCTTGTTGCATAAGCACGCATGTTTAATATTGATTCAGGAACTTTATTTCAAAGAGCTGAGGCCCAGGGAGAAGCACCGAGTGCCTCACGCTGATTAGAATTTCGTTTTTGAGCAGAGAGCTCTTTACATGATGCATTCAGGCTGGCTGGCACGGTGGGGATGGGAGCTCGGGAGAATCAACCGGCTTGGTGAGAACAAAGGTGCTCAGAGCAGGGCCCGGCGAGGAGCTGCTCTCAGCGGCCTGCAGGGTTTTAGGGCTGGTTTCTCTGCTGTTCACCTCCTGAAAAGCCGTGTTTTGGCCAGGGCTGGGATTTTCCATGCCTGCCGTGCCCTGAGGTGAGTTTTTGTTAAGCTGTAGCGAACACAGAGAGCGCCGTCCCCGTGCAGATCAGTGTGGAGAGCAGATGTGATCTGGCACACCCCTTGCTGGGCTGTGGGGATCACAGCTGGGCGCTCACAGCTGGGCAGGCAGGGCTCCCTGCGCCCTTGCAGTGCTCGCTGCAGCCACAGGCAATGCGGCTGTGTGCGGTGTGACAGGCGCGGTGTGACAGGGGCCTGCCCAGGAACAGGGGACCTGAGGATCCGCTGGGGTCGCGTGTGCTCCCTCGTTCGTCCAGCAGGAATTCCAACGCCTCTGCTCCCTGCGCCTGGCCTCTCCCGGGATGGCATCTCCTGCTCCCCGTGGTGCAGGGTGGCACTCGGGGCTGTGCCCGGGCTGTGCAGTGCAGGGTGGCACACAGGGCTGTGCAGGGTGGCAAACAGGGCTGTGCAGGGTGGCACTCGGGGCTGTGCCCGGGCTGTGCAGTGCAGGGTGGCACACAGGGCTGTGCAGGGTGGCAAACAGGGCTGTGCAGGGTGGCACTCGGGGCTGTGCCCGGGCTGTGCAGTGCAGGGTGGCACACAGGGCTGTGCAGGGTGGCAAACAGGGCTGTGCAGGGTGGCACTCGGGGCTGTGCCCGGGCTGTGCAGTGCAGGGTGGCACACAGGGCTGTGCAGGGTGGCAAACAGGGCTGTGCAGGGTGGCACTCGGGGCTGTGCCCGGGCTGTGCAGTGCAGGGTGGCACACAGGGCTGTGCAGGGTGGCAAACAGGGCTGTGCAGGGTGGCACTCGGGGCTGTGCAGTGCAGGGTGGCACTCGGGGCTGTGCAGGGTGGCACACAGGGCTGTGCCCGGGCTGTGCAGTGCAGGGTGGCACACAGGGCTGTGCAGGGTGGCACACGGGGCTGTGCAGTGCAGGGTGGCACTCGGGGCTGTGCAGTGCAGGGTGGCACTCGGGGCTGTGCCCGGGCTGTGCAGTGCAGGGTGGCACACAGGGCTGTGCAGGGTGGCGCTCGGGGCTGTGCAGTGCAGGGTGGCACACAGGGCTGTGCAGGGTGGCAAACAGGGCTGTGCAGGGTGGCACACAGGGCTGTGCAGGGTGGCACTCGGGGCTGTGCAGGGTGGCACACAGGGCTGTGCAGGGTGGCACTCGGGGCTGTGCAGTGCAGGGTGGCACACAGGGCTGTGCAGGGTGGCAAACAGGGCTGTGCAGGGTGGCACTCGGGGCTGTGCCCAGTGTGATCCACTGTCAGAGGAGTCCATGTGCTGTGCTGTGCAGGTCTTCCTGCTCTGACCGCACATGGGCCTGTACTGGAAGGAGGAGTTGCTTTCCAGCTGTGTGCCTTCTCAAAAAGTGAAAATGAGAAAGAGCAGAGAAATGTGTAAAATGAACTCGCTGGGGTTTAAAGCACACGGTACACTCAGGTCATCACAGCAGGGTTTGCTTGTCCCTCCGGTGCCCTCAGAGGGAAGGTGGGTTTGCAGTGGGCTTACCCTGGGGTCAGCTCCTCCTCCAACAAGGGTTAGAGCAACTCTTTGTGCCCTCTGCACCCTCCGTGTGGGCACTGTTAGAGCCCTGAGGGGGCTTTTCCCCTCTGCACCCTCAGTGTGGGGAGTGCTCCTGGGCAGGGCTGGATGCCCGGGTGGGAGCTGTGATTAGAAACGTGCCCGAGCAGCTCCGGGGCACCGCCCCCACTCCAGCCTGTCCCATGGAGAGGTGGCTGCTCCGGCTTCTCAAACGCGAGCTGGTGTCAGCGCAAAACTGCTGCCACTCAGCGCTCCCTTCAAGCTCCTCTCCAGCTCTCCCGCTTCATGCTTCATGTGTCTTAGATTTCGGTGGCTGCTGGCAGGGAGATGAGGAGAATTGATACTGATGATTCAGACGCGTGCACTAAAATAGTGTTCTGGGAGCGCTGGCACGGAGCAGGGCAGCGTGGTGGGTGCCTCCTCAGTGCTCCTCCCTGCTCTTTGGTGCTAATTGTTCTCATGTCTGCAACGAGACATTTTGCTGCTGTTCACCCCTGGGGCATGTAGATAATAATCTAATGTGCTGGAAAGTATCTGCAGTTTAATCACTTACTCGTATCTTCATCAAATCACGAGCTGCTTTTTGTTTTATCGGTGCATGGATTTTCCTCTGTAGAGTTTGTCACAAAACTTGTGCCCTTGCGTTATTGAACAGCAGAACCCCGTAGTGATGTTGTGGTGGTTGAAAGCCATCAGGTGTGTTCCTGACATCCCTGTGTGTGTCTGATTCTGGAGGCAGCAGCTGAGGCAGGAGCCTTTCTCGTGTGAGATGTTCCAGCAGGGCTCAGTTTGCGTGCCGCTCTAATTAGCCAGTTCATTAGTGTCGCCGCTGTCAGAGTAATGCTGGGGATCTGTCTGGGGTGCCTGTTGCTCGTGAATCACGCTCCCAGAGCATCACTGGCAGCCTTAAGCAAGCAATTCTTGGGTTTTCCTAGATATACTTTCCCAAAAATTGCTTTCGTGGCTGCCACTTGGAGATGCGGCTTAGTTCTTTCAGGTGTGTGTTGCATTGACTCGTATCCCTGCTCAGCCCCCAGAGTTACAGCCCCTCATCCTTCCCTTGGCCTTGTGTGGCACCAGCAGCCTCGGTCTGTCTGTCCTCGTCCCTGTGCTGTGATGTCCGTGGGTTTGTGTCCTCGTTTCCCGGGGACAGGCTGGTGTCGCTGTGTCACAGTGCCATGCCCAGCTGATGGCCATTTCGGCTCTTCTGGGGACGCCGGGCTGGCTGCTGAGCGGTTTGTGCTAAAGGAGGGCATTTCTCCCTGTGCCTCGCTGCTACAGGGCTGCCTGAGCCCCAGGTGTGCCCGGCAGCCCCTGTAAATCCCTTCTTTCCTTCATTGTAGCTCCACAGGCTGGCTGGATTCCCATCACAGGGGTGCACTCGGGCTCTGTGGGTGTGACAGCCCGGTCAGAGAGCGAGAAAACCAGAAAAGTTTTGTCAGAATCCATCTGAGAGACTTGAGGGAGTTGAAGATAAACAATGATAGCTTACTAGCATTAATAACCTACAGGTGGTGTTTTCCTACTCTCTGTTTTCTTGTTTTTCTCAAAGATTGTTTGTAAGAAAGGCGCCTTGTTAATCTTCACCTAGCTGGCCAGGTGAAATGTGTGGATTAATTGGCCAGCCAGGTCTGCCTCTGTGGGAACAGTGTGCAAAGGAGGATCTGGAGTGAGGGCCAGGCTTGGTGCCAGCCAGCCTTCTGGAGAGAGAGTGGTGTGTTACTGGGCAGTGACAGTCACAGATCCGTGCTGGGTGCTGTGTGCAGTGTGTGCAGTGTGTGTGTGTGCAGTGTGTGCAGTGTGTGTGTGTGCAGTGTGTGCAGTGTGTGTGTGCAGTGTGTGCAGTGTGTGTGTGTGTGTGTGTGTGTGTGCAGTGTGTGTGTGCAGTGTGTGTGTGCAGTGTGTGCAGTGTGTGTGTGTGCAGTGTGTGCAGTGTGTGTGCAGTGTGTGTGTGCAGTGTGTGTGTGCTGTGTGTGCAGTGTGTGTGTGTGTGCTCTGTGTGTGTGCATTGTGTGTGTGTGCTCTGTGTGTGTGTGCTCTGTGTGTGTGTGCTCTGTGTGTGTGCTCTGTGTGTGTGCATTGTGTGTGTGTGCTCTGTGTGTGTGCATTGTGTGTGTGCTCTGTGTGTGTGCTCTGTGTGTGTGTGCTCTGTGTGTGTGTGCTCTGTGTGTGTGTGCATTGTGTGCTCTGTGTGTGTGCTCTGTGTGTGTGTGCTCTGTGTGTGTGCTCTGTGTGTGTGCTCTGTGTGTGTGCTCTGTGTGTGCTCTGTGTGTGTGCATTGTGTGTGTGTGCTCTGTGTGTGTGCTCTGTGTGTGTGTGCTCTGTGTGTGTGCTCTGTGTGTGTGCTCTGTGTGTGTGTGCTCTGTGTGTGTGCTCTGTGTGTGTGCATTGTGTGTGTGTGCTCTGTGTGTGTGTGCTCTGTGTGTGTGTGCATTGTGTGCTCTGTGTGTGTGCTCTGTGTGTGTGTGCTCTGTGTGTGTGCTCTGTGTGTGTGCATTGTGTGTGTGTGCTCTGTGTGTGTGTGCTCTGTGTGTGTGCTCTGTGTGTGTGTGCATTGTGTGTGTGTGCTCTGTGTGTGTGTGCTCTGTGTGTGTGTGCTCTGTGTGTGTGCATTGTGTGTGTGTGCTCTGTGTGTGTGTGCTCTGTGTGTGTGTGCTCTGTGTGTGTGTGCATTGTGTGTGTGTGCTCTGTGTGTGTGTGCATTGTGTGTGCTCTGTGTGTGTGCTCTGTGTGTGTGCGCTCTGTGTGTGTGTGCACTGTGTGTGTGTGCTCTGTGTGTGTGCTCTGTGTGTGTGTGCTCTGTGTGTGTGTGCTCTGTGTGTGTGTGCTCTGTGTGTGTGCTCTGTGTGTGTGCGCTGTGTGTGTGTGCATTGTGTGTGCTCTGTGTGTGTGCTCTGTGTGTGTGTGCTCTGTGTGTGTGCTCTGTGTGTGTGCATTGTGTGTGTGTGCTCTGTGTGTGTGTGCATTGTGTGTGTGCATTGTGTGTGTGCATTGTGTGCTCTGTGTGTGTGCTCTGTGTGTGTGCTCTGTGTGTGTGTGCATTGTGTGTGCTCTGTGTGTGTGCTCTGTGTGTGTGTGCTCTGTGTGTGTGTGCATTGTGTGCTCTGTGTGTGTGTGCATTGTGTGTGTGCTCTGTGTGTGTGTGCTCTGTGTGTGTGTGCATTGTGTGCATTGTGTGTGTGCTCTGTGTGTGTGTGCTCTGTGTGTGTGCATTGTGTGTGTGTGCTCTGTGTGTGTGTGCATTGTGTGTGCTCTGTGTGTGTGCTCTGTGTGTGTGCTCTGTGTGTGTGTGCATTGTGTGTGTGTGCTCTGTGTGTGTGTGCTCTGTGTGTGTGTGCTCTGTGTGTGTGTGCATTGTGTGTGTGTGCTCTGTGTGTGTGCATTGTGTATGTGTGCTCTGTGTGTGTGTGCTCTGTGTGTGTGTGCATTGTGTGTGTGAGCTCTGTGTGTGTGTGCTCTGTGTGTGTGTGCTCTGTGTGTGTGCATTGTGTGTGTGTGCTCTGTGTGTGTGCTCTGTGTGTGTGCTCTGTGTGTGTGCTCTGTGTGTGTGCTCTGTGTGTGTGTGCAGTGTGTGTGCTGTGTGTGCAGTGTGTGTGTGTGCATTGTGTGTGTGCATTGTGTGCTCTGTGTGTGTGCTCTGTGTGTGTGTGCTGTGTGTGCTCTGTGTGTGTGCTCTGTGTGTGTGTGCATTGTGTGTGTGTGCTCTGTGTGTGTGTGCTCTGTGTGTGTGTGCATTGTGTGTGTGTGCTCTGTGTGTGTGTGCATTGTGTGCTCTGTGTGTGTGTGCTCTGTGTGTGTGTGCTCTGTGTGTGTGTGCATTGTGTGTGTGTGCTCTGTGTGTGTGCTCTGTGTGTGTGTGCTGTGTGTGCTCTGTGTGTGTGTGCTCTGTGTGTGTGTGCTCTGTGTGTGTGCTCTGTGTGTGTGTGCTCTGTGTGTGTGTGCTCTGTGTGTGTGTGCATTGTGTGCTCTGTGTGTGTGTGCATTGTGTGTGTGCTCTGTGTGTGTGTGCTCTGTGTGTGTGTGCATTGTGTGCATTGTGTGTGTGCTCTGTGTGTGTGTGCTCTGTGTGTGTGCATTGTGTGTGTGTGCATTGTGTGTGTGCATTGTGTGTGTGTGCATTGTGTGCTCTGTGTGTGTGCTCTGTGTGTGTGTGCATTGTGTGTGTGTGCATTGTGTGTGTGCATTGTGTGCTCTGTGTGCTCTGTGTGTGTGTGCATTGTGTGTGTGTGCTGTGTGTGCTCTGTGTGTGTGTGCTCTGTGTGTGTGTGCACTGTGTGTGTGTGCATTGTGTGTGTGTGCACTGTGTGTGTGTGCATTGTGTGTGTGTGCAGTGTGTGTGTGCATTGTGTGTGTGTGCATTGTGTGCTCTGTGTGTGTGCACTCTGTGTGTGTGCAGTGTGTGTGTGTGCATTGTGTGTGTGCATTGTGTGCTCTGTGTGTGTGTGCATTGTGTGTGTGCATTGTGTGCTCTGTGTGTGTGTGCATTGTGTGTGTGCAGTGTGTGTGTGTGCTCTGTGTGTGTGCTCTGTGTGTGTGTGCATTGTGTGTGTGTGCTCTGTGTGTGTGCTGTGTGTGTGTGCACTGTGTGTGCTCTGTGTGTGTGTGCAGTGTGTGTGCACTGTGTGTGTGTGCAGTGTGTGTGTGCTGTGTGTGCACTGTGTGTGTGTGCTCTGTGTGTGTGCTCTGTGTGTGTGTGCAGTGTGTGTGTGTGCATTGTGTGTGTGCAGTGTGTGTGTGTGCTCTGTGTGTGTGCTGTGTGTGTGTGCACTGTGTGTGTGTGCTCTGTGTGTGTGTGCACTGTGTGTGTGTGCAGTGTGTGTGTGTGCATTGTGTGTGTGCAGTGTGTGTGTGTGCTCTGTGTGTGTGTGCAGTGTGTGTGTGTGCATTGTGTGTGTGCAGTGTGTGTGTGTGCATTGTGTGTGTGCATTGTGTGCTCTGTGTGTGTGCTCTGTGTGTCCCCTGTGCTCCCCGTTGTGCTCCCCAGCCCTCCCCGCAGCCCCCGTGCCGCTGCCTCCCCCCGCGTGCCCCCGGGGCCTCTCTCTGAGCTGATCCCAGCCTGCTGCCCCCTCCCCCTCAAGCCTTTCCTGAGCGCCGCTGCGCCCCTGACGCCTGCAGGAGCTGCTTTTCCAGTGGATACAGGGCTGTGCTATATATTCTAACTTTTTTGTTCGTTATTTCTTTCTAAGCACAGCATTCAGCATCTCGGCTCTCAGGAGCAAAGTGTTACGTGGTCCCTGCAGGTCACGCTCCTTCTCACGCAGTTTCCGCTCTGAACAGCGAAGGCTCCCGTGTTTGGGAAATGCCTGGTTTGCTGTGGGAAGTGCAGGAGTGAGGCACACGTGCTGGGAAGGTGGCGTGGAGGGGGTGTTTGCCTCCTGCCTGTACCTCGAGGCACTTCCCAGGGGTTTGTGCTGTCGGTGTTCTTAGACTGAGCTCCTTGGTGAACCCGATCCCCGCACAGCTGTGCCCGGCCTGGGGACCCTCTGTGCATGCACGGATTGCCTGCATCGTGTCCTGCCCCCAGCTCCATCCCAGCTGTGGCTGCTGCTCTCTGCCCGGGGCTGGTGGCTCTCCCCACACTGCAGAGTGTGGCTTCCGTGGGGGGCGAGGGGGAACAGAAAGCACCCCTCAGTGCTAAAAGTGTTCCTTTAAGGTTGCCTTTAACGTGTAGGAAGGGACGTGAGTGTTTTGTAAGGGTCTGGGTTTGTAGCTTCGGATCCCAACCAGATCACAATGTTGGAAATGGGGATTGTTTGGATGGCGGGATTTTTAGGCTAAGTTTAAAAATCTGTGTGGCTGAATGACTAGAGCACTTTGACTGGGGTTTAGTGAAGTTCTGGGGACTTCTAGCAGCCCCTGCCCTTTATGCCTCAGCGGTAGTAACACCTCCATAAAGGCAGGGAGGTGAAATCCACGTGAGTTTTTCTTCCTAACCATGAAAATCAGGAAGACTTTTCTCTCTTTCTAAACGCCTTCTTCAGGCTCCGTGTGTGTGTGTGCCTGCTGCTCTGTAGAGCGTCGGACTGAAACGTACCTCAGCAACTCGTGGGCCTCAGGCCAGGCCATCCAAGTGATGCTATCTCTTAATGCTTCATTTGCTGCCTGAAGAGCTGCTGGGAAGGTTTGGGAGCCGTGTTTTTCTCACCCGTGTTTTATTGGCGTGTGAGAGTTCTTGTTCCTGGGGGGCTGTGCCGGCCTGCAGTGCTGCGGTGCTGGTGCGGGGCTGGAATGTTGAATTTCTGTTCCACGAAGGCGCTGTCTGTCCCCTCGTGTGCTTTGGCTGATGGGGAGCAGCTGCAGCAGGGAGCGCCCCCCGGGCCCGTGCAGGGATGCGGAGTGCGGAACCTTGTCGCGTTATCTGGGCACAGCGGCAGGGCCATCGCTGTTTGGGGAGAGCGCGTCCCCGCTGGTGCCAAGCAGCGGCGCGCTCGGGCCGCGGGGGGCTTGTTTGGCATTGCTGACCCTCACAGCAGCATAAGCACGGCAGGGCAGGCTCCGGGCAGCTCGGCTCGGCAGGGCCGCTCTCGCCCCCGGGCACATCGGCCGTGCTGGTTCCGGCTCTGCGAGGTGGGGCTGGGGGGGCAGCTGGACCTTTGGGGATCTGCCTGGGGGCCTCAGGGAACCCTTCTGGCAGAGGTATCCACCGGCCTTGCAGTGATTTTTCAGCTAAGTTTAAAAACTTGCATGGCTGAATGACTAGAGCTGCATTGCCAGTGTCACACAGTGCTGGGTGTGTGTGTGTGTGTGTGTGCCACAGCGCTGGGTGTGTGTGTGTGTGTGTGTGTGTGTGTGCCACAGTGCTGGGGGTGTGTGTGTGTGTGTGCCACAGCGCTGGGTGTGTGTGTGTGTGTGTGTGCCACAGTGCTGGGTGTGTGTGTGTGTGTGTGTGTGTGTGTGTGTGCCACAGCGATGGGGGTGTGTGTGTGTGTGTGTGTGTGTGTGCCACAGCGCTCTGTGTGTGTGTGTGTGTGTGTGTGTGTGTGCCACAGTGCTGGGGGTGTGTGTGTGTGTGTGTGTGTGTGTGCGCCACAGCGCTGGGTGTGTGTGTGTGTGTGTGTGTGTGTGTGTGTGTGCCACAGCGATGGGGGTGTGTGTGTGTGTGTGTGTGTGTGTGCCACAGCGCTCTGTGTGTGTGTGTGTGTGTGTGTGTGCCACAGTGCTGGGGGTGTGTGTGTGTGTGTGTGTGTGTGTGCGCCACAGCGCTGGGTGTGTGTGTGTGTGTGTGTGTGTGTGTGTGTGTGCGCCACAGCGCTGCGTTGCCAGTGTTGCACAGGTGCCTCGTGTGTTGCATGTCATTGCAGGGCTGCCTGTCATGTCAGCGCTGCAGCGTTGCAGTGCAGCAGTGTGCTGTTTGCTCCGTGTGCAGCTGCTGCAGGCTGGAGCAGCTCCAGTTAGCAGCCGGTTGTCCTTCCCTGCACACGGGCAAAGGCGACCCTGGCACTCCAAACTTCCTTTGTGTTTCGGACTTACCTCCCCTTGGGCGGCTCTTGTTGTGCTGCTTAGCTTACCTGGAGCTCTAGTTGTCCTTTGCTTGTTTTGTAATTCACTCGCTATTGCTCAGCTGACGTAACAAATTACTTTGTGTGGCACGGGACCGTAGCCTTGTTCAGGCTGGAAAAGCCCTCTAGAACCGTTGGCCCTGGGTGTTATCTGGCCCTTCTCTGTGGCTTTGTGAAACACTTTGTGTCAGTGCTTTACCTTGGCCGAGCGCTCTGTGGGGCCGGGCTGGGTCAGGAGCCGCTCCCTGTCCCGCTGGGGCTGTGATCTCCGGGCACCCTGGCATGTGCTGCATGGCTCTGTCCACCCTACAGGCATTTTTAATTTGTTTTTAAAGCATTGGCATCTCCTGCTCGTTAGTGCCTTGCATTAGCTCGTCCCTTTGCCGCGTGCTGCTTGCTCCGTGGTCGGGAGGCGCGGAGACGCCTCCCCAGCGTGCGACCGAGCTGAAGGGGGGCTGCCCGAGCTGTTTGTGGGGAGCTGCATTTGTGCACTGTGGGCATTGGCCCGCCCTCGGGAAACACGGCTGCCTCTGCAGAAATGTGCCACGCGGTCTGGGCGCTGCTGCCCGCTGCCCTGTGTGCCCGGGCACCCTGAGCTGGTGCCCGCTGCCCTGTGTGCCCGGGCACCCTGAGCTGCTGCCCGCTGCCCTGTGTGCCCGGGCACCCTGAGCTGGTGCCCGCTGCCCTCTGTGCCCGGGCACCCTGAGCTGGTGCCCGCTGCCCTGTGTGCCCAGGCACCCTGAGCTGGTGCCCGCTGCCCTCTGTGCCCGGGCACCCTGAGCTGCTGCCCGCTGCCCTCTGTGCCCGGGCACCCTGAGCTGCTGCCCGCTGCCCTCTGTGCCCTGGCACCCTGAGCTGCTGCCCGCTGCCCTGTGTGCCCTGGCACCCTGAGCTGGTGCCCGCTGCCCTCTGTGCCCGGGCACCATTCCTGCCCTGAACTGGTGCCCGCTGCCCTCTGTGCCCGGGCACCCTGAGCTGCTGCCCGCTGCCCTGTGTGCCCTGGCACCCTGAGCTGCTGCCCGCTGCCCTGTGTGCCCGGGCACCCTGAGCTGCTGCCCACTGCCCTGTGTGCCCTGGCACCCTGAGCTGCTGCCCGCTGCCCTCTGTGCCCTGGCACCCTGAGCTGCTGCCCACTGCCCTGTGTGCCCTGGCACCCTGAGCTGCTGCCCGCTGCCCTCTGTGCCCGGGCACCATTCCTGCCCTGAACTGGTGCCCACTGCCCTGTGTGCCCTGGCACCCTGAGCTGCTGCCCGCTGCCCTCACCGCTCTGTGCCCTGGCACCCTGAGCTGCTGCCCGCTGCCCTCTGTGCCCGGGCACCATTCCTGCCCTGAACTGGTGCCCGCTGCCCTGTGTGCCCGGGCACCCTGAGCTGCTGCCCGCTGCCCTCTGTGCCTGGGCACCCTGAGCTGCTGCCCGCTGCCCTCTGTGCCCGGGCACCATTCCTGCCCTGAACTGGTGCCCGCTGCCCTGTGTGCCCGGGCACCCTGAGCTGCTGCCCGCTGCCCTCTGTGCCTGGGCACCCTGAGCTGCTGCCCGCTGCCCTCTGTGCCCGGGCACCCTGAGCTGGTGCCCGCTGCCCTGTGTGCCCGGGCACCCTGAGCTGCTGCCCGCTGCCCTCTGTGCCCGGGCACCATTCCTGCCCTGAGCTGGTGCCCACTGTCCTCACCGCTCTGTGCCTGGCACAATCCTCATTCATGGTTTCAGGGCTCGGGGAGATGATGAAGCTGCGTGTCTCATTTGTGTCTAATTTTAATTGTCTCTTCATTTAAAGCTCCTGTAGCTAATGGCTTTATCAGGGCGTTTATTTGTGATTGCTTGTGCGTATCTGTCCGGGTGGTGTGCAGTATTTAAGGGAAATGATGTTCTATTCTGTTTCAGCTGACAGGCTTTGCAGATTAGTGTGAGTTGCCATAGAGAGTGACTGGCGGTTTAAGCTTGGCTTTTGAAAGGGCTTTTTGAATTGAAGCACAAAAAAACCCCAGCACAGAGGGAGAAATTTAATAGCTAGGTAAAATCCGTGATCCTACTCCCATTTAGAGATAATTGCTTTCCTTTGGGAAAAATCAAGTGCAGAAGCATCCTTGCAAAAGAGGAAAAGGCTGGAATATGGAGGGAGGGGAAGGATTTTCACCGTGTATTTTTTCAAATATACCAAAGAGTGATGTATTCCAGTTAAAACTGGAATAGTAGAAAATGCCAGATAAGGAGGAGTCTGTTTCCTCTTAAAGTTTGTCTAACAGCATTCGTTTTACACGGAGGGGAGCCACGTGCTCACATGTGTGGTGCCATAACTTTCTAAATTAACATCTCACTCTTATTTTGTGCCACACATTTGTTTCCAATAAATAGCTGCTACTTCGGTGCCTCTAATAACATGGGAAATTCCAGTGCAGTAACAGGTCTCTGACTGGATGTGTTCCTCCTGAGACAGAGTGACAGGCTTGTTTTTCCCTGAACTTTTGAAATCGGATGTATTTATTTTATTTACACGGTCGGGAAGGGCGCGGTGGTTCTCAGAGAGGCTGCTCGGAAAACGTGGTAAAATCACTCGTGTGTGTTTGCTGGCCGTGTTCTGGGGAGGCCAGGGCCCGTGCGAGTGCCGTGGCTGGTGCTTCCATGGAGCCGGGGCTGCCTGGAGGGCCGGCGCAGCTCGGTGGCAGCCTCAGCCAGGCTCCTTCTCTGAGGAGCACCAGTGGGAAGGGTTCCTGAGTTTTTGCCAGCCCTTGTGGCCAGCAGGGAGGAGCAGAGCCGGTGCGAGGAGGCTGAGCCGTGGGCAGGGCTGTGAGTGAGGCCGGACGGATCCGGGTGCCCTGGTGCTTCCTCCCTCCCTGCTCAGGGCTTGCTCACGTCAGCGCCCTGGAACCCCACCCCGTGCTCTCACCGCCTTTCGTCTGCTGCGATGAGCCCTGGGGAATCATCGCGGCCTCTCCTGGTTCGCCTGAGGATCCCTGCCTTGCTGTGCGCGCATAAATAACCTCTATTTAAATGTTGTTACTAGGGGAGGAATAAATCCTGCATCTAAAACTGTGCGGGCCGCCCCAGGCATGTTTCAGCTGTCATGGGACAAGCAAGGCAGTTTTTTCATGTGCTTTTAATATCCTGAAAATAAAAGGAGAAGAAAAGCCACAGGCTTCCTTAGAAAGGAATGATGATTACGCATCATTTTAACACATGATCTGCGATGTGTTAAAAACCTTAAAAACCATTCTAATGTAGATGTTTTTTCCTCCTAGGTTTTACCAAGGGACACTACATCTAACACTTAACTTGGATCATCTCTTGTTCATCAGCTTGAAAGTCATAACAGCCCCCAAAACTGACATTTGATCTGAAAGAACAAGCTGTGACAGATGGACAATATGTCTATTACTAACACACCAACAAGTAATGATGCTTGTCTGAGCATTGTTCACAGCTTGATGTGCCATCGACAAGGTGGAGAGAGCGAGACTTTCGCCAAGCGCGCAATCGAGAGCTTAGTTAAAAAGCTGAAGGAGAAAAAAGATGAATTGGATTCTCTGATTACAGCTATAACCACAAACGGAGCTCACCCTAGCAAGTGTGTTACAATACAGAGGACGCTGGACGGGAGGCTGCAGGTTGGTACCGGTGCAATGCAGTGTGTGTGCGTGTTCCTGCTGGGGAGCTGCCGAGGGACGGGGCAGAGCCCTGCTCCGCCGGCTGTGCTGCGGCTCTGCTGCAGAGCTGCCCTCCTCCTGCGCGG
Organism: Melozone crissalis; assembly: GCF_028551555.1. Classification (NCBI taxonomy): domain Eukaryota; kingdom Metazoa; phylum Chordata; class Aves; order Passeriformes; family Passerellidae; genus Melozone; species Melozone crissalis. Next base: position 22,210,890 of record NW_026535814.1, read on the forward strand.
GGGCACGAGGCCGCTGGGAGCGGGGCACCATTCTGGTCTGCTCTGCCCTGCTCTGCCTGTCTGCGTGCGGCGGTGCAGGGCAGCGCCCTCACAAACCCAGCCTGGACACCCCTGTGCTGTCACTGTCCCTGTCAGCTCAGTGCTGTCCCTGTCAGCTCAGTGCTGTCCCTGTCCCTGTCAGCTCAGTGCCGTCCCTGTCAGCTCACTGCTGTCCCTGTCAGCTCAGTGCTGTCCCCGTCCCTGTCAGCTCAGTGCTGTCCCTGTCAGCTCAGTGCTGTCCCTGTCAGCTCAGTGCTGTCCCTGTCCCTGTCAGCTCAGTGCTGTCCCTGTCAGCTCAGTGCTGTCCCCGTCCCTGTCCCCGGCCAGCCCTGCAGTGCCAGCGCTGTGGTCCCCGGTTCAGCACTGTCACTGTGGGCTGTGCTGAGCACAACCCTGGCTGTCCTTGGTCAGGATCCACTCCCTGTCCCACCGATGCCCAACCCTTCAGGTGGATCTCCATGGTCACTCCCAACCCTTCAGGTGGATCTCCATGGTCACTTCCCACCCTTCAGGTGGATCTCCAACCCTTCAGGTGGATCTCCATGGTCACTCCCCACCCTTCAGGTGGATCTCCATGGTCACTCCCAACCCTTCAGGTGGATCTCAAACCCTTCAGGTGGATCTCCATGGTCATTCCCACCTTTCAGGTGGATCTCCATGGTCACTCCCCACCCTTCAGGTGGATCTCCATGGTCACTCCCAACCCTTCAGGTGGATCTCCATGGTCACTCCCCACCCTTCAGGTGGATCTCCATGGTCATTTCCCACCCTTCAGGTGGATCTCCATGGTCATTTCCCACCCTTCAGGTGGATCTCCATGGTCATTTCCCACCCTTCAGGTGGATCTCCATGGTCACTCCCAACCCTTCAGGTGGATCTCCATGGTCATTTCCCACCCTTCAGGTGGATCTCCATGGTCACTCCCCACCCTTCAGGTGGATCTCCATGGTCACTTCCATCCTTCAGGTGGATCTCCAACCCTTCAGGTGGATCTCCATGGTCATTTCCAACCCTTCAGGTGGATCTCCAACCCTTCAGGTGGATTTCCATGGTCACTTCCATCCTTCAGGTGGATCTCCAACCCTTCAGGTGGATCTCCATGGTCACTCCCAACCCTTGTGGTGGATCCACGTCTCACACTCCAATCAACCACCATTCATCCCCATGAGATCCTCCCATCCTCACACCGCTCTCATCTCAACATCCAACCCCCAAACCCTCCTGGCTACACCCCAGAACCTCCGATCTCCCCGGGTGTTGTCTCGGTGTCTCTGCACCTCGGGCCTGACGTGGTGACATCCCACCCGTGTCCGTGTCCCTACAGGTGGCCGGCCGCAAGGGCTTCCCGCACGTCATCTACGCCCGCCTCTGGCGGTGGCCCGACCTTCACAAGAACGAGCTCAAGCACGTCAAGTACTGCCAGTACGCCTTCGACCTCAAGTGCGACAGCGTCTGCGTCAACCCCTACCACTATGAGCGCGTGGTGTCACCCGGCATCGGTGAGTACCCCCGTAAATCGCCGGGAAACACCTCCCGGTACAGGCAGCGCGACGCCGAGTTGGGAACGTTGATTTTTAACAGCTTCAGGATCGACCGCCGTGCTCTTGTCGTTGTCCGTGCGCTGTTTGGTTGTTGTTGCGGGGTTTTGGCGTTTGGCGGTGCGTCTCCGTGGGGTTTGTTGGCGCGGTTGCGGTGTCCCTCGGAGGAGCCGAGCCTTGCAACGGAAGGGGGTGTGCGGCTGGGGTAAAAACCTCCTTCAGGGGTGGTTTTTACAGGTTGAGAAACGTTTCAACGCGTTGTAGATCTCTGAACGCCCCTTTTTCCCCCCGTTGTTCCCTTTGGCAGATCTCTCGGGACTGACGCTGCAGAGCTCGGGTGAGTGCCGGTGGTCGCTGCTTCTCACCCTGAAACACACACAAAACCAACAACCCCACGGCTCAGTCAAAAAAGACCCCCAGAACTGCCTGACATGCTGATGAATTGGGTTGGGAATGAATTGGGTTGGGAATGAATGGGATTGGGAATGAATGGGATTGGGAATGAATGGGATTGGGAATGAATTGGATTGGGAATGAATCGGATTGGGAATGAATTGGATTGGGAATGAATTGGATTGGGAATGAATCGGGTTGGGAATGAATCGGATTGGGAATGAATTGGGTTGGGAATGAATTGGATTGGGAATGAATCGGATTGGGAATGAATTGGGTTGGGAATGAATTGGGTTGGGAATGAATCGGATTGGGAATGAATTGGATTGGGAATGAATTGGATTGGGAATGAATCGGGTTTGGAATGAATGAGATTTGGAATGAATTGGATTGGGAATGAATCGGATTGGGAATGAATTGGATTGGGAATGAATCGGATTGGGAATGAATTGGATTTGGAATGAATTGGATTGGGAATGAATGGGATTTGGAATGAATGGGATTGGGAATGAATTGGATTGGGAATGAATCGGATTGGGAATGAATTGGGTTGGGAATGAATTGGGTTGGGAATGAATTGGATTGGGAATGAATTGGGTTTGGAATGAATTGGATTGGGAATGAATCGGATTGGGAATGAATCGGATTTGGAATGAATGGGATTGGGAATGAATTGCATTTGGAATGAATTGGATTTGGAATGAATTGGATTGGGAATGAATCGGATTTGGAATGAATCGGATTTGGAATGAATCGGATTGGGAATGAATTGGATTGGGAATGAATTGGATTTGGAATGAATCGGATTGGGAATGAATTGGGTTGGGAATGAATTGGATTGGGAATGAATTGGATTGGGAATGAATTGGACTGGGAATGAATTGGATTTGGAATGAATTGGGTTGGGAATGAATTGGGTTGGGAATGAATTGGATTGGGAATGAATCGGATTTGGAATGAATGGGATTTGGAATGAATTGGGTTGGGAATGAATCGGATTGGGAATGAATTGGATTGGGAATGAAGCGGATTGGGAATGAATTGGATTGGGAATGAATCGGATTTGGAATGAATCGGGTTGGGAATGAATCGGATTGGGAATGAATCGGATTGAGAATGAATTGGGTTGGGAATGAATCGGATTGGGAATGAATTGGATTGGGAACGAATTGGATTGGGAACGAATCGGATTTGGAATGAATTGGATTGGGAATGAATCGGATTGGGAATGAATTGGATTTGGAATGAATTGGGTTGGGAATGAATTGGGTTGGGAATGAATCGGATTGGGAATGAATTGGATTGGGAATGAATTTGATTTGGAATGAATTGGGTTGGGAATGAATTGGATTGGGAATGAATCGGATTGGGAATGAATTGGATTTGGAATGAATTGGGTTGGGAATGAATTGGGTTGGGAATGAATCGGATTGGGAATGAATTGGATTGGGAATGAATTTGATTTGGAATGAATTGGGTTGGGAATGAATTGGGTTGGGAATGAATTGGATTTGGAATGAATTGGATTGGGAATGAATCGGGTTGGGAATGAATTGGGTTGGGAATGAATCGGATTGGGAATGAATTGGATTGGGAATGAATTTGATTTGGAATGAATTGGGTTGGGAATGAATTGGGTTGGGAATGAATTGGATTTGGAATGAATTGGATTGGGAATGAATCGGGTTGGGAATGAATTGGATTGGGAATGAATTGGATTGGGAATGAATCGGATTGGGAATGAATTGGATTTGGAATGAATTGGATTGGGAATGAATCGGGTTGGGAATGAATTGGATTGGGAATGAATCGGATTTGGAATGAATCGGATTGGGAATGAATTGGGTTGGGAATGAATTGGATTGGGAATGAATTGGATTGGGAATGAATCGGATTGGGAATGAATTGGAATGGGAATGAATTGGATTTGGAATGAATTGGGTTGGGAATGAATTGGGTTGGGAATGAATTGGATTGGGAATGAATCGGATTTGGAATGAATTGGATTGGGAATGAATCGGATTGGGAATGAATCGGATTGGGAATGAATTGGATTGGGATGAAATGGATTTGGGATGAATCGGATTGGGAATGAATTGGATTGGGAATGAATTGGATTGGGAATGAATTGGATTGGGATGAAATGGATTTGGAATGAATCGGATTGGGAATGAATCGGATTGGGAATGAATCGGGTTGGGAATGAATTGGATTGGGAATGAATGGGATTTGGAATGAATTTGATTTGGAATGAATTGGATTGGGAATGAATCGGGTTGGGAATGTATCGGATTGGGAATGAATCAGATTGGGAATGAATCGGATTGGGAATGAATTGGATTGGGAATGAATTGGATTGGGAATGAATCGGGTTGGGAATGAATCGGATTGGGAATGAATTGGGTTGGGAATGAATTGGGTTCGGAATGAATCGGATTGGGAACGAATTGGATTGGGAATGAATCGGATTTGGAATGAATCGGATTGGGAACGAATTGGATTTGGAATGAATCGGATTGGGAATGAATCGGATTGGGAATGAATTGGATTTGGAATGAATTGGATTGGGAACGAATTGGATTGGGAATGAATTGGATTGGGAATGAATTGGATTGGGAATGAATTGGGTTGGGAATGAATTGGATTGGGAATGAATCGGATTGGGAATGAATTGGATTGGGAATGAATCGGATTGGGAATGAATCGGATTGGGAATGAATTGGATTTGGAATGAATTGGATTGGGAATGAATTGGATTGGGAATGAATCGGGTTGGGAATGAATCGGATTGGGAATGCTGAATGTCATTCATAAAAAAGAAAGAATGGAAATCCTGTCGTTCATTCAGTGAAGGAGTCTGATGTCCTCGCTTTCCCTGAAGCTTGGACGTGAAATCTGGCGTGGGATTCGTTCAGAAATCTGAGATTCCACTGCTGGAATATTTCATTATTTGACACCAAGATTGTCCTTCAGTAAAGAATCAAAACTGAATTTCCCGTTGTTTAATGGAAATATTCCATTGTTTAATGGAAATATTCCATTGTTTAATGGAAATATTTCATTGTTTAACACCAAGATTGTCCTTCAGTGCAGAATCCCAGCTGAATTTCCCGTTGTTTAATGGAAATATTTCATTGTTTAACACCAAGATTGTCCTTCAGTGCAGAATCCCAGCTGAATTTCCCGTTGTTTAATGGAAATATTCCATTGTTTAATGGAAATGTTTCATTGTTTAACACCAAGATTGTCCTTCAGTGCAGAATCCCAGCTGAATTTCCCGTTGTTTAATGGAAATATTCCATTGTTTAATGGAAATATTTCATTGTTTAACACCAAGATTGTCCTTCAGTGCAGAATCCCAGCTGAATTTCCCGTTGTTTAATGGAAATATTTCATTGTTTAACACCAAGATTGTCCTTCAGTGCAGAATCACTGCTGAATTTCCCGTTGTTTAATGGAAATATTCCATTGTTTAACGCCAAGATTGTCCTTCAGTGCAGAATCCCAGCTGAATTTCCCGTTGTTTAATGGAAATATTCCATTGTTTAATGGAAATATTCCATTGTTTAATGGAAATATTTCATTGTTTAACACCAAGATTGTCCTTCAGGACAGAATCACTGCTGAATTTTCTGTTGTTTAATGGAAATATTCCATTGTTTAACGCCAAGATTGTCCTTCAGTACAGAATCACAGCTGAATTTTCCGTTGTTTAATGGAAATATTTCATTGTTTAACACCAAGATTGTCCTTCAGTGCAGAATCCCAGCTGAATTTCCCGTTGTTTAATGGAAATATTCCATTGTTTAACACCAAGATTGTCCTTCAGGACAGAATCAAAGCTCTGTGTGTGTGTGTGTGTGTGTGTGTGTGTGTGTGCTGTGTGTGTGTGTGCCCTGTGTGTGTGTGTGTGTGCCCTGTGTGTGTGTGCCCTGTGTGTGTGTGTGTGTGTGTGTGTGTGCGCCCTGTGTGTGTGTGTGTGTGCCCTGTGTCCATGCCCCGTCACTGATGGCACTGTCCCCATGCCATCCCTGTGTGTGTGTGCCCTGTCCGTGCCCCGTTTAGTGACAATTCTGTCCCCCTGTGTCCTCTGTCCGTGCCCCGTGTGTGACAGCTCTGTCCCCCTGTGTGTCCCTGTGAGTGACAGCTCTGTCCCCATGCTGTCCCCGTGTGTCCCCTGTCCGTGCCCCATTTAGTGACAATTCTGTCCCCCTGTGTCCCCTGTCCGTGCCCCATTTAGTGACAATTCTGTCCCCCTGTGTCCCCCGTCCGTGCCCTGTGAGTGACAGCTCTGTCCCCCGTGTCCCCTGTCCGTGCCCTGTTTAGTGACGCCTCTGTCCCCCTGTGTGCCCGTGCCCTGTTTAGTGACAATTCTGTCCCCCTGTGTGCCCTGTCCATGCCCTGTGTGTGACAGCTCTGTCCCCCTGTGTGCCCTGTCCGTGCCCTGTGAGTGACAGCTCTGTCCCCCGTGTCCCCTGTCCGTGCCCTGTTTAGTGACGCCTCTGTCCCCCTGTGTGCCCGTGCCCTGTTTAGTGACAATTCTGTCCCCCTGTGTGCCCTGTCCATGCCCTGTGTGTGACAGCTCTGTCCCCCTGTGTGCCCTGTCCGTGCCCCGTGAGTGACACCTCTGTCCCCATCCTGTCCCCCTGTGTGTCCCCTGCCCGTGCCCCGTGAGTGACAGCTCTGTCCCCCTGTGTGTCCCTGTGAGTGACGGCACCGTCCCCATGCTGTCCCTGTGAGTGACGGTGCCGTCCCCATGCTGTCCCCCTGTGTGTCCCCTGCCCGTGCCCCGTGAGTGACACCTCTGTCCCCCTGTGTGTCCCCTGCCCGTGCGCCGTGAGTGACGGCTGTGTCCCCGCAGCCCCGCCCAGCATGCTGGTGAAGGACGAGTACGTGCACGACTACGAGGGGCAGCCGTCGCTGTCGTCGTCGGCCGAGGGTCACTCGGTGCAGACCATCCAACACCCGCCCGGCAACCGGGCCGGCTCGGAGCCCTTCAGCGCGCCCGCCATGTTGGCGCCCGCCGAGTCCAGCACCACCAGCACCACCAACTTCCCCAACATTCCCGTGGCCTCCACGAGTGAGCTCCTGCCTGGGCCGGGCACGGCGAGGGGGCGGCGGGCGCCGTGCGGGTGTTGCTGCTGCTGGGCATTGCAGCGGGGTGTTGGTTTAGGAATCCCAGTGTCACCAGTGAGATGGCCTTGCTGGAATGTTCAGCCTGATTGACAGGACTCACTCAGCATGGGGGGAAGGGAGACAGGTACAGGCACACCTGACCCGGAAGTCTAAAATGGGACATTACAGCGCACGGCGACAACCCTCCCAGTCGATTGACAGGTAGTCATAGTGATGGACCCTTACAGCAGCATGGTGTTGGAATAGGAATCCCAGTATTACCAGTGAGATGGTGCCTGGGCCAGTGAATGTGAACAACAGCTCCAACAGAATACACCACATGGTCTGATTGACCTTTTCAGCTCAGGGACAGGGGGCGGGGACAACTGAGCACCAACCAGGTGAGAGGGGCGGGGTCTCAAGGGACAATGACACCCAGACAGGCCAATGACCCCCAGGGCTGAGGGGCATCCTTTGAACCTGACCAACCACAACACACCTTGCTGATGTCAGGCGGTGTCTTTGCAGACAGCACCACCAGCTGGACCGGGAGCCGCACGGCCGCCTACACGCCCAGCATCCCGCACCACCAGAACGGGCACCTGCAGCACCACCCGCCCATGCACCCCGGACACTACTGTGAGAGAACGCTGCTGTGTCCGTGTGTCCGTGTGTCCGTGTGTGACAGCTGGGAGCGCCTGTCTGTGCCTTGCCCTCTCGGCACTCTCACATCTGCCTGTGCTCTGCCCTCACAGCACCCTCATTTCTGCTTGTGAACCCCTCTCAGCACCCTCATTTCTGCCTGTGAACCCCTCTCAGCACCCTCATTTCTGCTTGTGAATTCTTCTCAGCCCCCTCATTTCTGCTTGTGAACCCCTCACAGCACCCTCATTTCTGCCTGTTAATCCTTCACAGCCCCCTCATTTCTGCTTGTGAACCCCTCACAGCCCCCTCATTTCTGCTTGTGAACCCCTCTCAGCACCCTCATTTCTGCCTGTGAACCCCTCTCAGCACCCTCATTTCTGCCTGTTAATCCTTCACAGCCCCCTCACTCCTGCCTGTTCTCTGCCTTCACAGCACCCTCACGTCTGCCTGTGAACCCCTCTCAGCACCCTCATTTCTGCTTGTGAACCCCTCACAGCCCCCTCACATCTGCTCTGCCCTCACAGCACCCTCATTTCTGCTTGTGAATTCTTCTCAGCACCCTCATTTCTGCTTGTTAATCCTTCACAGCCCCCTCACTCCTGCCTGTGCTGTGCCCTCTCAGCACCCTCATTTCTGCTTGTGAACCCCTCTCAGCACCCTCATTTCTGCCTGTTAATCCTTCACAGCCCCCTCATTTCTGCCTGTGAACCCCTCTCAGCACCCTCATTTCTGCTTGTGAACCCCTCTCAGCACCCTCATTTCTGCTTGTGAATTCCTCTCAGCACCCTCATTTCTGCTTGTGAACCCCTCTCAGCACCCTCATTTCTGCTTGTGAATTCCTCTCAGCACCCTCATTTCTGCTCTGCCCTCACAGAACCCTCATTTCTGCCTGTGAACCCCTGTCAGCACCCTCATTTCTGCTTGTGAATTCCTCTCAGCACCCTCATTTCTGCCTGTTAATCCTTCACAGCCCCCTCACTCCTGCCTGTGCTCTGCCCTCACAGAACCCTCATTTCTGCTTGTGAACCCCTCACAGCCTCCTCATTTCTGCTTGTGAACCCCTCACAGCCCCCTCATTTCTGCTTGTGAATTCCTTTCAGTACCCTCATTTCTGCTTGTGAATTCCTCTCAGCACCCTCATTTCTGCTTGTGAACCCCTCTCAGCACCCTCATTTCTGCTTGTGAACCCCTCACAGCACCCTCATTTCTGCCTGTGAACCCCTCACAGCCCCCTCACATCTGCACTGCCCTCACAGCCCCTTCATTTCTGCCTGTGAACCCCTGTCAGCACCCTCATTTCTGCCTGTGAACCCCTCACAGCACCCTCATTTCTGCCTGTGAACCCCTCACAGCCCCTGTTGAAGTGAAGGGGAGAAGCGACCGTCCTGGTGACGCCTCGAACTCCCGTTTATTGATCCATCAGTCACTTTGCGTAATTAACAGCGTTAATTAACCCCGTGCATGACGCAAAATCCGAGCTCGCGATGGGCTGGCGGAGAAAACTGAAATCCTCGAGTTTCCTCCGTTAGAATATGCGCGAGGTTAATGAACGCCGTTCGTTAATTAATTCATTCATTAGCGCTGTTAATTAGCATATCAAGGGGCTGATTGATCAATAAATTGGGAGATGGATGCATTAATAAGATGTTTAATAAACAATTATAGGTAATGGAAAACAAAAGGAGGGGTCGGAGTTTCCTCCGTTAGAATATGCACGAGGCTAATGAACGCTGTTCATTAACGCTGTTAATTAGCATATCAAGGGGCTGATTGATCAATAAATTGGGAGATCGATGCATCAGCAGGATGTTTAATTAATAAACAATCGTAGGGATCGCAAAACAAAAGGAGCGCTCAGAGTTTCCTCTGTTAGAATATGCGCGAGGTTAATTAACACTGTTCATTAATTAATTAATTAATTAACGCTGGTAATTAGCATATCAAGGGGCTGATTGATCAATAAATTGGGAGATGGATGCATTAATAAGATGTTTAATTAATCAACAATCGTAGGGATCGCGAAACAAAAGGAGCGCTCAGAGTTAGAATATGCACGAGGTTAATGAGCGCCGTTCGTTAATGAATTCACGCCGTTAATTAGCATATCGATGGATTAATGATGCCAATTAAAAACGTGTTTTCTCCTCCAGGGCCGGTGCACAACGAGCTCGCCTTCCAGCCGCCCATCTCCAACCATCCTGGTGAGTGATGCCCGGCGGGCACAGGCGGGCACAGGCGGGCACAGGCGGGCACAGGCGGGCACAGGTGGGCACAGGTGTGCCCGCTTCTCATGGGGATGAGGGGACCTTCCTTCAGTAAATGGGGATAGGAGGTGGGAGGGGGGGTTGGCACCGGTGCCAGGGAAGGTGGGCAGCGCTGAGGGCGGCACTGTGGTGGGTGGGTGTGCCCGGCTGTGCCCAGGTGTGTCTGGGTGTGCCCAGGTGTGCCTGGGTATGCCCAGGTGTGTCCGGGTGTGCCCAGGTGTGCCTGGGTATGCCCAGGTGTGCCCAGGTGTGCCCAGGTGTGTCAGGCTGTGCCAACGTGTGTCTGGGTGTGCCCAGGTGTGTCTGGGTGTGCCCAGGTGTGCCCATGGCAGGGTCTGGGTGCCCATGTCAGGGTCTGGGTGCCCATGGCAGGGTTTGTGTGCCCATGTCAGGGTCTGGGTGCCCATGTCAGGGTCTGGGTGCCCCTGGCAGGGTTTGGGTGCCCCTGGCAGTGTTTGGGTGCCCATGTCAGGGTCTGGGCGCCCATGGCAGGGTCTGGGTGCCCATGGCACGGATTGGGTGCCCATGGCAGTGTTTGGGTGCCCATGGCAGTGTTTGGGTGCCCATGGCAGGATTTGGGTGCCCATGGCAGGGTCTGGGCACCCATGGCAGAGTTTGGGTGCCCATGGCAGGATTTGGGTGCCCATGGCAGGGTTTGGGTGCCCATGGCAGGGTCTGGGCGCCCATGGCAGGGTCTGGGTGCCCATTGCAGGGTCTGGGTGCCCATGTCAGGGTTTGTGTGCCCATGGCAGGGTCTGGGTGCCCATGGCAGGATTTGGGTGCCCCTGGCAGGGTCTGGGTGCCCATGTCAGGGTTTGTGTGCCCATGGCAGGGTCTGGGTGCCCATGGCAGGATTTGGGCGCCCATGGCAGGGTCTGGGTGCCCATGGCAGGATTTGGGTGCCCATGGCAGGATTTGGGTGCCCATGGCAGTGTTTGGGTGCCCATGGCACGGATTGGGCACCCATGGCAGAGTTTGTGTGCCCATGGCAGGATTTGGGTGCCCATGGCAGGGTCTGGGTGCCCATGGCAGGGTCTGGGCGCCCATGGCAGGGTCTGGGTGCCCATGGCAGGATTTGGGTGCCCCTGGCAGTGTTTGGGTGCCCATGGCAGTGTTTGGGTGCCCATGGCACGGATTGGGCACCCATGGCAGAGTTTGTGTGCCCATGGCAGGATTTGGGTGCCCATGGCAGGGTCTGGGTGCCCATGGCAGGGTCTGGGTGCCCATGGCAGGATTTGGGTGCCCCTGGCAGGGTCTGGGTGCCCATGTCAGGGTCTGGGTGCCCATGGCAGTGTTTGGGTGCCCCTGGCAGGGTCTGGGTGCCCCTGGCAGGATTTGGGTGCCCATGTCAGGGTTTGGGTGCCCCTGGCAGGGTCTGGGTGCCCATGTCAGGGTCCGGGCGCCCATGGCACGGTTCGGGCAGCCGTGCCCGCCGCCCGGTGCCCGCGCTGCCTGACGGGGAGCGCGTTGTCGCGCAGCTCCCGAGTACTGGTGCTCCATCGCCTACTTCGAGATGGACGTGCAGGTGGGCGAGACCTTCAAGGTGCCCTCGAGCTGTCCCGTTGTCACCGTGGACGGGTACGTGGACCCCTCCGGAGGGGACCGGTTCTGCTTGGG
>NW_026535814.1:22227500-22235493 GCF_028551555.1 Melozone crissalis
CTGGGGTGGCACAGGGACACCGGGGTGGCACACTGGGTTGTCACACTGGGCTGGCACACTGGGGTGGCACAGGGACACTGGGGTGGCACACTGGGATGGCACACTGACACTGGGCTGGCACACTGGGGTGGCACAGGGACACTGGGGTGGCACACTGGGATGGCACAGGGACACTGGAATGGGACAGGGACACTGGGCTGGCACAGGGACATTGGGGTGGCACATTGGGCTGGCACAGGGACACTGGGATGGCACACTGGGGTGGCACAGGGACACTGGGGTGGCACAGGAGGGTGGCACAGGGACACTGGGTTGTCACACTGGGCTGGCACACTGGGGTGGCACAGGGACACTGGGGTGGCACAGGGACACTGGGGTGGCACACTGGGATGGCACACTGACACTGGGGTGGCACACTGGGCTGGCACACTGGGGTGGCACAGGGACACTGGGTTGGCACACTGGGGTGGCACAGGGACACTGGGCTGGCACACTGGGGTGTCACACTGGGCTGGCACACTGGGGTGGCACAGGGACACTGGGGTGGCACAGGGACACTTGTATCGGCAGGACTGGAAGCGTCGCAAACGGCGGGCACGGCGAGGATCGCCGCCCCCCGCGCCGGGCACGGTTGGCACGGACGGGCACCCCCTGTGCCAACCGTGCCCGTTTGCCCCGGCAGGTGTTCGACCTGCGGCAGTGCCACCGGCAGATGCAGCAACAGGCGGCCACCGCCCAGGCCGCCGCCGCCGCCCAGGCCGCAGCCGTGGCGGGCAACATCCCCGGGCCCGGCTCCGTGGGTGGCATCGCGCCCGCCATCAGTGAGTGACGCCGGGCTGGCACCGGGACACTGGGTGGCACAGGGACACTGGGGTGGGGCAATGGGGTGGCACAGGGACACTGGGGTGGGGCAATGGGGTGGGACAATGGGGTGGCACACTGGGATGGCACCGGGACACTGGGGTGGCACAGGGACGCTGGGGTGGGGCAATGGGGTGGCACAGGGACACTGGGGTGGCACTGGGACACTGGGATGGCACACTGGGCTGGCACACTGGGCTGGCACAGGGACACTGGGGTGGCACAGGGACACTGGGGTGGCACAGGGACAATGGGGTGGCACACTGGGGTGGCACAGGGACACTGGGGTGGGACAATGGGGTGGCACAGGGACACTGGGGTGGCACATTGGGGTGGGACAATGGGGTGGCACAGGGACACTGGGGTGGCACAATGGGCTGGCACAGGGACACTGGGGTGGGACACTGGGCTGGCACAGGGACACTGGGATGGCACATTGGGGTGGCACACTGGGGTGGGACAATGGGGTGGCACAGGGACACTGGGGTGGCACACTGGGATGGCACAGTGACACTGGGATGGCACAGGGACAATGGGGTGGCACACTGGGCTGGCACAGGGACTGGATGGGCATGGAGCAGCCTGGCCCAGTGGGCGCTGTCCCTGCCCATGACAGGGGTGGGCATGGAGAAGCCTGGCACAGTGGGAGACAGGCGTGCCATGCCAGGCAATGAGCTGTGCCAAGACAGGCGTGCCAGGACAGGTGTGCCAGGCCAGCCACAAGGGTGTGCCAGGCAATGAGGTGTGCCAGGCAATGAGGTGTGCCAAGACAGGTGTGCCAGGACAGGTGTGCCATGCCAGGCAGGAGAGTGTGCCAGGACAGGTGTGCCAGGACAGGTGTGCCATGCCAGGCAGGAGGGTGTGCCAGGCAATGAGGTGTGCCAGGCAATGAGGTGTGCCAGGACAGGTGTGCCAGGACAGGTGTGCCATGCCAGGCAATGAGGTGTGCCAAGACAGGTGTGCCAGGACAGGTGTGCCATGCCAGGCAGGAGAGTGTGCCAGGACAGGTGTAAAGGACAGGGCAGGTGTGCCATGCCAGGCAATGAGCTGTGCCATGCCAGGTGTGCCAGGACAGGTGTGCCAGGCCAGCCACAAGGGTGTGCCAGGCAATGAGGTGTGCCATGCCAGGCAGGAGGGTGTGCCAGCCAATGAGGTGTGAAGGGACAGGCGTGCCATGCCAGGCAATGAGCTGTGCCATGCCAGGTGTGCCAGGACAGGTGTGGCATGCCAGGCAATGAGGGTGTGCCATGCCACGCAGCAGGCTGTGATGGGACAGGTGTGCCGTGCCAGGCAATGAGCTGTGCCATGCCAGGCAATGAGGTGTGCCAGGACAGGTGTGCCATGCCAGGCAGGAGGTGTGGAGGACAGGACAGGTGTGCCAGGACAGGTGCGCCATGCCAGGCAGGAGTGTGTGCCAGGCAATGAGGTGTGCCAGGACGGGTGTGCCAGGACAGTTGTGCCAGGACAGGTGTGCCATGCCAGGCAGGAGGGTGTGCCAGGCAATGAGCTGTGCCATGCCAGCTGTGCCATGCCAGGCAATGAGGTGTGCCATGCCAGGTGTGCCAGGCAATGAGCTGTGCCAGGACAGCTGTGCCATGCCAGGCAATGAGGTGTGCCATGCCAGGTGTGCCAGGCAATGAGCTGTGCCAGGACAGGTATGAAGGGACAGGTCAAGTGTGCCATGCCAGGCAATGAGCTGTGCCAGGACAGGTGTGCCAGGACAGGTGTGCCATGCCCGGCAATGAGGTGTGCCAGGACAGGTGTGCCAGGACAGGTGTGCCATGCCAGGCAGGAGGGTGTGCCATGCCAGGTGTGCCAGGACAGGTGTGCCATGCCAGCCACAAGGGTGTGCCAGGCAATGAGGTGTGCCATGCCAGGCAGGAGAGTGTGCCAGGACAGGTGTAAAGGACAGGACAGGTGTGCCATGCCAGGCAATGAGCTGTGCCATGCCAGGCAATGAGGTGTGCCAGGACAGGTGTGCCATGCCAGGCAGGAGGTGTGGAGGACAGGACAGGTGTGCCAGGACAGGTGTGCCATGCCAGGCAGGAGTGTGTGCCAGGCAATGAGCTGTGCCAGGACAGGTGTGCCAGGACAGTTGTGCCAGGACAGGTGTGCCATGCCAGGCAGGAGTGTGTGCCAGGCAATGAGGTGTGCCATGCCAGGTGTGCCATGCCAGGCAATGAGGTGTGCCATGCCAGGTGTGCCAGGCAATGAGCTGTGCCAGGACAGGTATGAAGGGACAGGTCAAGTGTGCCATGCCAGGCAATGAGCTGTGCCATGCCAGGTGTGCCACGACAGGCGTGCCATGCCAGGCAGGAGGGTGTGCCAGGCCAGGTGTGAAAGGACAGGTGTGAAGGGATAGATGTGCCATGCCAGGCAATGAGGTGTGCCAGGCCAGGTGTGCCAGGCCAGGTGTGCCAGGCCAGCCACAAGGGTGTGCCAGGCAATGAGGTGTGAAGGGACAGGTGTGCCATGCCAGGCAATGGGGTGTGCCATGCCGGGTGTGAAAGGACAGCTGTGAAGGGACAGGCGTGCCATGCCAGGCAGGAGGGTGTGCCAGCCGACGAGCTGTGCCAACCAATGACATATACCATACCACCCACCCTCTCCCACCGCTTACCAACCCCTCTCACCGTGCCCTCTCCCGTGCCAGGCCTGTCGGCCGCAGCTGGCATCGGCGTGGACGACCTGCGGCGCCTGTGCATCCTGCGCATGAGCTTCGTCAAGGGCTGGGGCCCCGACTACCCACGGCAGAGCATCAAGGAGACGCCGTGCTGGATCGAGATCCACCTGCACCGCGCCCTGCAGCTGCTGGACGAGGTGCTGCACACCATGCCCATCGCCGAGCCGCAGCCGCTGGACTGAGGTTGGCACCGCCGCCCTGCCCCGTGCCCGCTTGTCACCTCCGAACCAGGTTCTACAATGAGAAAAATCGCTCTGAGATTGGAGTTGTTGGATGCAGATCCAGCTGCAGCTGCTGGACGAGGTGCTGCACACCATGCCCATCGCCGAGCCGCAGCCGCTGGACTGAGGTTGGCACCGCCGTGCCACCCTGTGCCGCCCCGTGCCCGCTTGTCGCCTTTAAACCCGGTTCGAGAATGAGAAAAATCGCTTCCTTGAGATTGAGATGATGTCGGATCGAGATCCAGCTGGCACCACGTCCTGGTGCTGCACGCCATGCCCATCACTGGCACTGGCACCTCCCTGTGCCACCCTGTGGCCGAGCATGGCACTGCCACCTCCCCCTGTGCCCGCGCTTCACGTCTGAACCAGGTTGGAGAATGAGAAAAATCACTCCGAGATTGGAGGAAGTGGCACCGTTGGCACGAGAAAGTGGCACCATTGGCATGACACCTTGGGCATGAGAAAGTGGCACCGTTGGCACGAGAAAATGGCACCGTTGGAATGAGAAAGTGGCACCGTTGGCACAAGAAAATGGCACCGTTGGCATGAGGAAATGGCACCGTTGGAATGACAAAGTGGCACCGTTGGAATGAGAAAGTGGCACCGTTGGCATGAGGAAATGGCACCTTTGCCATGAGAAAGTGGCACCGTTGGCATGAGGAAATGACACCATGCCCATCGCCGAGCCGCAGCCGCTGGACTGAGCTTGGCATCGCTGTGCCACCCTGTGCCACCCCGTGCCCGCTTGTCGCCTTTAAACCCGGTTCGAGAATGGGAAAAATCGCTTCAGGATCGGAGACGTCGGATCGAGATCCAGCTGGCACCACGTCCTGGTGCTGCACGCCATGCCCATCGCCGAGGCTGGCACTGGCACCCTGCCCCTGTGCCAGCCTGTGCCCGCTTGTCGCCTCTCAGCCAGGTTGTAAGCTCGTGTTTGCCCCCTCGCTCTTGGCACAACGCGCGGGGTTCGGGTTCGGGTTCTTGGCAGAACTCGGTGGTCGGAAGGCGGGCAAGGGAAAGGTTTGATGAGAGACTTGGCAGGGTTGGGCTTGGCACCGTTGGCACGAGGAAATGGCACCGTTGGCACGAGAAAATGGCACCGTTGGAATGAGAAAGTGGCACCGTTGGCATGAGAAAATGGCGCCTTTGGAATGAGGAAATGGCACCGTTGGCATGAGGAAATGACACCATGCCCATCGCCGAGCCGCAGCCCCTGGACTGAGGTTGGCACCGCCGTGCCACCCTGTGCCGCCCCGCGCCCGCTTGTCGCCTTTAAACCCGGTTCGAGAATGGGAAAAATCGCTTCAGGATCGGAGACGTCGGATCGAGATTCAGCTGGCACCGTGCCCATGGTCTGCAGGCCATGCCCATCACCGGCACTGGCACCTCCCTGTGCCACCCTGTGGCCGAGCATGGCACTGCCACCTCCCCCTGTGCCCGCGCTTCACGTCTGAACCAGGTTGGAGAATGAGAAAAATCACTCCGAGATTGGAGGAAGTGGCACCGTTGGCATGAGAAAGTGGCACCATTGGCATGACACCTTGGGCATGAGAAAGTGGCACCGTTGGCACGAGAAAATGGCGCCTTTGGAATGAGAAAGTGGCACCTTTGTCATGACACCTTTGGCATGAGAAAGTGGCACCGTTGGCACGAGGAAATGGCACCGTTGGAATGAGAAAGTGGCACCGTTGGCATGAGAAAATGGCGCCTTTGGAATGAGGATATGGCACCGTTGGCATGAGGAAGTGGCACCTTTGTCATGACACCGTTGGCACGAGGAAATGACACCTTGGGCATGAGAAAGTGGCACCGTTGGCACAAGAAAATGGCACCGTTGGCACAAGAAAATGGCACCGTTGGCACGAGGAAATGGCACCGTTGGAATGAGAAAGTGGCACCGTTGGCATGAGGAAATGGCACCGTTGGAATGAGAAAGTGGCACCGTTGGCATGAGGAAATGACACCATGCCCATCGCCGAGCCGCAGCCGCTGGACTGAGCTTGGCACCGCCGTGCCACCCTGTGCCACCCTGTGCCACCCTGTGCCACCCTGTGCCCGCTTCTCGCCTCTCAACCGGGTTCTGGAATGAGAGAAATCCCTCCAGGATGGCATCGGTGCCCATCGGGTTGAGATGCGCACGCCGTGCCCATCGCCGAGCCGCAGCCGCTGGACTGAGGTTGGCACTGCCACCCTGCCCTGTGCCGCCCCGCGCCCGCTTGTCGCCTTTAAACCCGGTTCGAGAATGGGAAAAATCGCTTCAGGATCGGAGATGTCGGATCGAGATTCAGCTGGCACCGTGCCCATGGTCTGCAGGCCATGCCCATCACCGGCACTGGCACCTCCCTGTGCCACCCTGTGGCCGAGCATGGCACTGCCACCTCCCCCTGTGCCCGCGCTTCACGTCTGAACCAGGTTGGAGAATGAGAAAAATCACTCCGAGATTGGAGGAAGTGGCACCGTTGGCACGAGAAAGTGGCACCATTGGCATGACACCTTGGGCATGAGAAAGTGGCACCGTTGGCACGAGGAAATGGCGCCTTTGGAATGAGAAAGTGGCACCTTTGTCATGACACCTTTGGCATGAGAAAGTGGCACCGTTGGCACGAGAAAATGGCACCGTTGGAATGAGAAAGTGGCACCGTTGGCATGAGAAAATGGCGCCTTTGGAATGAGGAAATGGCACCGTTGGCATGAGGAAGTGGCACCTTTGTCATGACACCTTTGGCATGAGAAAGTGGCACCGTTGGCACAAGAAAATGGCACCGTTGGCACGAGAAAATGGCACCGTTGGAATGAGAAAGTGGCACCGTTGGCATGAGGAAATGGCACCGTTGGAATGAGAAAGTGGCACCGTTGGCATGAGGAAATGACACCATGCCCATCGCCGAGCCGCAGCCGCTGGACTGAGCTTGGCACCGCCGTGCCACCCTGTGCCACCCTGTGCCACCCTGTGCCCGCTTCTCGCCTCTCAACCGGGTTCTGGAATGAGAGAAATCCCTCCAGGGTGGCATCGGTGCCCATCGGGTCGAGATGCGCACGCCGTGCCCATCGCCGAGCCGCAGCCGCTGGACTGAGGTTGGCACCGCCGTGCCACCCTGTGCCACCCTGTTCTCGTCGTGGCCAACCTTTCGTTTTCAATTTCTGCTAATTCATTCATTTCGTGAATTAACAAAATTGGCACCGGGTTGGCACCGAAATGATCGTTCCATCATTTTCATGGTGTGCCACCCTAAAAACCACCCTGGCATTTATCCTGGCATTGGGATCGGGGTTTTTTGTTGGCTCCGGGCACCGTTGGCACTCGGGGCAAGGTGGCAAAGCTGGTTTGGTTTTGGTGGCACCGCGTTGGTTTGGCGCTGTGCCCGTCGGTGGTTGTGCCAAGGGAGCACAGGCAGGGAGAGGTTGGGCACAGGGTGGCACAGCGGTGCCAGCCTGTGGTGCCCATGGGGCACAGCGGTGCCAGCCTGTGGTGCCAAGGCTGTGGGGCACAGCTGTGCCAACCTGTGGTGCCCATGGGGCACAGCGGTGCCAGCCTGTGGTGCCAAGGCTGTGGGGCACAGTGATGCCCATGGGTTATGGGGCACAGCGGTGCCAACCTGTGGTGCCCATGGGAGTGGCAGTGACAGTGTGACACTGAGGGGGCAGTGACAGTGACAGTGACAGTGACAGTGACAATGTCATGGTGACACTGAGGGGACAGTGACAGTGACAGTGTGACACTGAGGGGACAGTAACAGTGACAGTGACAGTGTGACACTGAGGGGACAGTGACAGTGACAGTGACAGTGACACTGAGGGGACAGTGACAGTGACACTGACAGTGTGACGCTGAGGGGGCAGTGACAGTGACAGTGTCACTGTGAGGCAGCAGTGACAGTGACAATGACAATATCATGGTGACACTGAGGCAGCAGTGACAGTGACAGTGACAGTGACACTGAGGGAGCAGTGACATTGACAGTGACAGTGACACTGAGGGAGCTGTGACAGTGACAGTGACAGTGACAGTGACAATGTCATGGTGACACTGAGGGGACAGTGACAGTGACAGTGTGACGCTGAGGGGGCAGTGACAGTGACACTGACAGTGTGATGCTGAGGGGGCAGTGACAGTGACAGTGTCACTGTGAGGCAGCAGTGACAGTGACAATGACAATATCATGGTGACACTGAGGCGGCAGTGACAGTGACAGTGTCACGGTGACACTGAGGGGACAGTGACAGTGAC